>NC_058085.1:208685880-209039245 GCF_014858855.1 Bufo gargarizans | reverse complement strand
TTGTACTGTAAGAGCGGTCACACTGCGGAGGTCTGTACTGTAAGAGCGTCACACTGCGGAGGTCTGTACTGTAAGAGCGGTCACACTGCGGAGGTCTGTACTGTAAGAGCGGTCACACTGCGGAGGTCTACTGTAAGAGCGGTCACACTGCGGAGGTCTGTACTGTAAGAGCGTCACACTGCGGAGGTCTGTACTGTAAGAGCGGTCACACTGCGGAGGTCTGTACTGTAAGAGCGGTCACACTGCGGAGGTCTGTACTGTAAGAGCGGTCACACTGCGGAGGTCTGTACTGTAAGAGGTCACACTGCGGAGGTCTGTACTGTAAGAGCGGTCACACTGCGGAGGTCTGTACTGTAAGAGCGGTCACACTGCGGAGGTCTGTACTGTAAGAGCGGCTCACACTGCGGAGGTCTGTACTGTAAGAGCGGTCACACTGCGGAGGTCTGTACTGTAAGAGCGGTCACCACTGCGGAGGTCTGTACTGTAAGAGCGGTCACACTGCGGACTGTCTGTACTGTAAGAGCGGTCACACTGCGGAGGTCTGTACTGTAAGAGCGGTCACACTGCGGAGGTCTGTACTGTAAGAGCGGTCACACTGCGGAGGTCTGTACTGTAAGAGCGGTCACACTGCGGAGGTCTGTACTGTAAGAGCGGTCACACTGCGGAGGTCTGTACTGTAAGAGCGGTCACACTGCGGAGGTCTGTACTGTAAGAGCGGTCACACTGCGGAGGTCTGTACTGTAAGAGCGGTCACACTGCGGAGGTCTGTACTGTAAGAGCGGTCACACTGCGGAGGTCTGTACTGTAAAGAGCGGTCACACTGCGGAGGTCTGTACTGTAAGAGCGGTCACACTGCGGAGGTCTGTACTGTAAGAGCGGTCACACTGCGGAGGTCTGTACTGTAAGAGCGGTCACACTGCGGAGGTCTGTACTGTAAGAGCGGTCACACTGCGGAGGTCTGTACTGTAAGAGCGGTCACACTGCGGAGGTCTGTACTGTAAGAGCGGTCACACTGCGGAGGTCTGTACTGTAAGAGCGGTCACACTGCGGAGGTCTGTACTGTAAGAGCGGTCACACTGCGGAGGTCTGTACTGTAAGAGCGGTCACACTGCGGAGGTCTGTACTGTAAGAGCGGTCACACTGCGGAGGTCTGTACTGTAAGAGCGGTCACACTGCGGAGGTCTGTACTGTAAGAGCGGTCACACTGCGGAGGTCTGTACTGTAAGAGCGGTCACACTGCGGAGGTCTGTACTGTAAGAGCGGTCACACTGCGGAGGTCTGTACTGTAAGAGCGGTCACACTGCGGAGGTCTGTACTGTAAGAGCGGTCACACTGCGGAGGTCTGTACTGTAAGAGCGGTCACACTGCGGAGGTCTGTACTGAGAGGGTCACACTGCGGAGGTCTGTACTGTAAGAGCGGTCACACTGCGGAGGTCTGTACTGTAAGAGCGTCACACTGCGGAGGTCTGTACTGTAAGAGCGGTCACACTGCGGAGGTCTGTACTGTAAGAGCGTCACACTGCGGAGGTCTGTACTGTAAGAGCGGTCACACTGCGGAGGTCTGTACTGTAAGAGCGGTCACACTGCGGAGGTCTGTACTGTAAGAGCGGTCACACTGCGGAGGTCTGTACTGTAAGAGCGGTCACATGCGGAGGTCTGTACTGTAAGAGCGGTCACACTGCGGAGGTCTGTACTGTAAGAGCGGTCACACTGCGGAGGTCTGTACTGTAAGAGCGGTCACACTGCGGAGGTCTGTACTGTAAGAGCGGTCACACTGCGGAGGTCTGTACTGTAAGAGCGTCACACTGCGGAGGTCTGTACTGTAAGAGCGGTCACACTGCGGAGGTCTGTACTGTAAGAGCGGTCACACTGCGGAGGTCTGTACTGTAAGAGCGGTCACACTGCGGAGGTCTGTACTGTAAGAGCGTCACACTGCGGAGGTCTGTACTGTAAGAGCGGTCACACTGCGGAGGTCTGTACTGTAAGAGCGGTCACACTGCGGAGGTCTGTACTGTAAGAGCGGTCACACTGCGGAGGTCTGTACTGTAAGAGCGGTCACACTGCGGAGGTCTGTACTGTAAGAGCGGTCACACTGCGGAGGTCTGTACTGTAAGAGCGGTCACACTGCGGAGGTCTGTACTGTAAGAGCGGTCACACTGCGGAGGTCTGTACTGTAAGAGCGGTCACACTGCGGAGGTCTGTACTGTAAGAGCGGTCACACTGCGGAGGTCTGTACTGTAAGAGCGGTCACACTGCGGAGGTCTGTACTGTAAGAGCGTCACACTGCGGAGGTCTGTACTGTAAGAGCGGTCACACTGCGGAGGTCTGTACTGTAAGAGCGGTCACACTGCGGAGGTCTGTACTGTAAGAGCGGTCACACTGCGGAGGTCTGTACTGTAAGAGCGGTCACACTGCGGAGGTCTGTACTGTAAGAGCGGTCACACTGCGGAGGTCTGTACTGTAAGAGCGGTCACACTGCGGAGGTCTGTACTGTAAGAGCGGTCACACTGCGGAGGTCTGTACTGTAAGAGCGGTCACACTGCGGAGGTCTGTACTGTAAGAGCGGTCACACTGCGGAGGTCTGTACTGTAAGAGCGGTCACACTGCGGAGGTCTGTACTGTAAGAGCGGTCACACTGCGGAGGTCTGTACTGTAAGAGCGGTCACACTGCGGAGGTCTGTACTGTAAGAGCGGTCACACTGCGGAGGTCTGTACTGTAAGAGCGGTCACACTGCGGAGGTCTGTACTGTAAGAGCGGTCACACTGCGGAGGTCTGTACTGTAAGAGCGGTCACACTGCGGAGGTCTGTACTGTAAGAGCGGTCACACTGCGGAGGTCTGTACTGTAAGAGCGGTCACACTGCGGAGGTCTGTACTGTAAGAGCGGTCACACTGCGGAGGTCTGTACTGTAAGAGCGGTCACACTGCGGAGGTCTGTACTGTAAGAGCGTCACACTGCGGAGGTCTGTACTGTAAGAGCGGTCACACTGCGGAGGTCTGTACTGTAAGAGCGGTCACACTGCGGAGGTCTGTACTGTAAGAGCGGTCACACTGCGGAGGTCTGTACTGTAAGAGCGGTCACACTGCGGAGGTCTGTACTGTAAGAGCGGTCACACTGCGGAGGTCTGTACTGTAAGAGCGGTCACACTGCGGAGGTCTGTACTGTAAGAGCGGTCACACTGCGGAGGTCTGTACTGTAAGAGCGGTCACACTGCGGAGGTCTGTACTGTAAGAGCGGTCACACTGCGGAGGTCTGTACTGTAAGAGCGGTCACACTGCGGAGGTCTGTACTGTAAGAGCGGTCACACTGCGGAGGTCTGTACTGTAAGAGCGTCACACTGCGGAGGTCTGTACTGTAAGAGCGGTCACACTGCGGAGGTCTGTACTGTAAGAGCGGTCACACTGCGGAGGTCTGTACTGTAAGAGCGGTCACACTGCGGAGGTCTGTACTGTAAGAGCGGTCACACTGCGGAGGTCTGCTGTAAGAGCGGTCACACTGCGGAGGTCTGTACTGTAAGAGCGGTCACACTGCGGAGGTCTGTACTGTAAGAGCGGTCACACTGCGGAGGTCTGTACTGTAAGAGCGGTCACACTGCGGAGGTCTGTACTGTAAGAGCGGTCACACTGCGGAGGTCTGTACTGTAAGAGCGGTCACACTGCGGAGGTCTGTACTGTAAGAGCGGTCACACTGCGGAGGTCTGTACTGTAAGAGCGGTCACACTGCGGAGGTCTGTACTGTAAGAGCGGTCACACTGCGGAGGTCTGTACTGTAAGAGCGGTCACACTGCGGAGGTCTGTACTGTAAGAGCGTCACACTGCGGAGGTCTGTACTGTAAGAGCGGTCACACTGCGGAGGTCTGTACTGTAAGAGCGGTCACACTGCGGAGGTCTGTACTGTAAGAGCGGTCACACTGCGGAGGTCTGTACTGTAAGAGCGGTCACACTGCGGAGGTCTGTACTGTAAGAGCGGTCACACTGCGGAGGTCTGTACTGTAAGAGCGGTCACACTGCGGAGGTCTGTACTGTAAGAGCGGTCACACTGCGGAGGTCTGTACTGTAAGAGCGGTCACACTGCGGAGGTCTGTACTGTAAGAGCGGTCACACTGCGGAGGTCTGTACTGTAAGAGCGGTCACACTGCGGAGGTCTGTAACTGAGCGGTCACACTGCGGAGGTCTGTACTGTAAGAGCGGTCACACTGCGGAGGTCTGTACTGTAAGAGCGGTCACACTGCGGAGGTCTGTACTGTAAGAGCGGTCACACTGCGGAGGTCTGTACTGTAAGAGCGGTCACACTGCGGAGGTCTGTACTGTAAGAGCGGTCACACTGCGGAGGTCTGTACTGTAAGAGCGGTCACACTGCGGAGGTCTGTACTGTAAGAGCGGTCACACTGCGGAGGTCTGTACTGTAAGAGCGGTCACACTGCGGAGGTCTGTACTGTAAGAGCGGGCTCACACTGCGGAGGTCTGTACTGTAAGAGCGGTCACACTGCGGAGGTCTTGTACGTAAGAGCGGTCACACTGCGGAGGTCTGTTACTGTAAGAGCGGTCACACTGCGGAGGTCCTGTTACTGTAAGAGCGGGTCACACTGCGGAGGTCTGTACTGTAAGAGCGGGTCACACTGCGGAGGTCTGTACTGTAAGAGCGGTCACACTGCGGAGGTTGTACTGTAAGAGGGCTCACATGCGGAGGTCTGTACTGTAAGAGCGGTCACCACTGCGGAGGTCTGTCACTGTAAGAGCGGTCACACTGCGGAGGTCTGTACTGTAAGAGCGGTCACACTGCGGAGGTCTGTACTGTAAGAGCGGTCACACTGCGGAGGTCTGTACTGTAAGAGCGGTCCACACTGCGGAGGTCTGTACTGTAAGAGCGGTCACACTGCGGAGGTCTGTACTGTAAGAGCGGGTCACACTGCGGAGGTCTGTACTGTAAGAGCGGTCACACTGCGGAGGTCCTGTACTGTAAGAGCGGTCACACTGCGGAGGTCTGTACTGTAAGAGCGGTCACACTGCGAGAGGTCTGTACTGTAAGAGCGGTCACACTGCGGAGGTCTGTACTGTAAGAGCGGTCACACTGCGGAGGTCTGTACTGTAAGAGCGGTCACACTGCGGAGGTCTGTACTGTAAGAGCGGTCACACTGCGGAGGTCTGTACTGTAAGAGCGGTCACACTGCGGAGGTCTGTACTGTAAGAGCGGTCACACTGCGGAGGTCTGTACTGTAAGAGCGTCACACTGCGGAGGTCTGTACTGTAAGAGCAGTCACACTGCGGAGGTCTGTACTGTATGAGCGGTCACACTGCGGAGGTCTGTACTGTAAGAGCGGTCACACTGCGGAGGTCTGTACTGTAAGAGCGGTCACACTGCAGAGGTCTGTACTGTACATAGTACTGTGCGTAGTGGATTCTGATGATGGGAGTAGTGGGCTGTGCGTAGTGGATTCTGATGATGGGAGTAGTGGGTGTAGCAGATGATGCGACTGCTTTCAGATTGGTTCACGTCTCTCAGCTGATGCTCAGTGTTGGGTGCGGCTGCTTCATGCTGGATTCATCCTGAAGGTGAGAGATGGAGCCGTGTACAGTGTGTGTGTGTGTGATCCCTGTACAGTGTGTGTGTGTGTGTGTGTGTGATCCCTGTACAGTGTGTGTGTGTGTGATCCCTGTACAGTGTGTGTGATCCCTGTACTGTATGTGTGTGTGATCCCTGTACAGTGTGTGTGTGTGTGATCCCTGTACAGTGTGTGTGTGTGTGTGATCCTGTACAGTGTGTGTGTGTGTTCCCTGTACAGTGTGTGTGTGTGTTCCCTGTACAGTGTGTGTGTTCCCTGTACAGTGTGTGTGTGTGTGTGTGTGTGTGATCCCTGTACAGTGTGTGTGTGTGATCCCTGTACAGTGTGTGTGTTCCCTGTACAGTGTGTGTGTGTGTGTGTGTGTGTGTGATCCCTGTACAGTGTGTGTGTGTGGTGTGTGTGATCCCTGTACAGTGTGTGTGTGTGTGATCCTGTACAGTGTGTGTGTTGTGATCCTGTACAGTGTGTGTGTTACCTGTACAGTGTGTGTGTGTGATCCCTTTACAGTGTGTGTGTTATCCCTGTACAGTGTGTGGGTGTGTGTGTGTGTGATCCCTGTACAGTGGTGTGATCCCGTACGTGTGTGTGTGTGTGTGTGTGTGTGTGTGTGATCCCTGTACAGTGTGTGTGGTGTGTGTGTGTGTGTGATCCCTGTACAGTGTGTGTGTGATCCCTGTACAGTGTGTGTGATCCCTGTACAGTGTGTGTGTGTGTGTGTGTGATCCCTGTACAGTGTGTGTGTGTGATCCCTGTACAGTGTGTGTGTGTGTGATCCTGTACAGTGTGTGTGTGTGATCCCTGTACACTGTGTGTGGTGTGATCCCTGTACAGTGTGTGTGTGTGATCCCTGTACAGTGTGTGTGATCCCTGTACAGTGTGTGTGATCCTTGTACAGTGTGTGTGTGTGTGATCCCTGTACAGTGTGTGTGATCCCTGTACAGTGTGTGTGTGGTGATCCCTGTACAGTGTGTGTGTGTGTGTGTGTGTGTGTGATCCCTGTACAGTGTGTGTGTGATCCTGTACAGTGTGTGTGTGTGATCCCTGTACAGTGTGTGTGTGTGTGATCCCTGTACAGTGTGTGTGATCCCTGTACAGTGTGTGTGATCCTTGTACAGTGTGTGTGTGTGTGATCCCTGTACAGTGTGTGTGATCCCTGTACAGTGTGTGTGTGTGTGATCCCTGTACAGTGTGTGTGTGTGTGTGTGTGTGATCCCTGTACAGTATGTGTGGTGATCCCTGTACAGTGTGTGTGTGTGTGATCCTGTACAGTGTGTGTGTGTGTGTGATCCCTGTACAGTGTGTGTGTGTGTGTGATCCCTGTACAGTGTGTGTGTGTGATCCCTGTACAGTGTGTGTGTGTGATCCCTGTACAGTGTGTGTGTGATCCCTGTACAGTGTGTGTGTGATCCCTGTACAGTGTGTGTGATCCCTGTACAGTGTTGTGTGTGATCCTCATCCCTGTACAGTGTGTGATCCCTGTACAGTGTGTGTGTGTGTGATCCCTGTACAGTGTGTGTGTGTGTGTGATCCCTGTACAGTGTGTGTGTGTGTGTGATCCCTGTACAGTGTGTGTGTGTGTGATCCCTGTACAGTGTGTGTGTGTGATCCCTTTACAGTGTGTGTGTTATCCCTGTACAGTGTGTGTGTGTGATCCCTGTACAGTGTGTGTGTGTGATCCCTGTACAGTGTGTGTGATCCCTGTACTGTATGTGTGTGTTATCCCTGTACACACACCTGCGTACGGTATAGTTATATATCTCTGCTGCACCTGTGTACGGTATAGTTATATATCTCTGCTGCACCTGCATACGGTATAGTTATATATCTCTGCTGCACCTGCATACGGTATAGTTATATATCTCTGCTGCACCTGTATACGGTATAGTTATATATCTGCTGCACCTGCGTACGGTATAGTTAATATCTCTGCTGCACCTGCATACGGTATAGTTATATATCTCTGCTGCACCTGCATACGGTATAGTTATATATCTCTGCTGCACCTGCATACGGTATAGTTATACATCTCTGCTGCACCTGCGTACGGTATAGTTATACATCTCTGCTGCACCTGCGTACGGTATAGTTATATATCTCTGCTGCACCTGCGTACGGTATAGTTATATATCTCTGCTGCACCTGTATACGGTATAGTTATATATCTCTGCTGCACCTGCATACGGTATAGTTATATATCTCTGCTGCACCTGCATACGGTATAGTTATATATCTCTGCTGCACCTGCATACGGTATAGTTATATATCTCTGCTGCACCTGTATACGGTATAGTTATATATCTCTGCTGCACCTGCGTACGGTATAGTTATATATCTCTGCTGCACCTGCATACGGTATAGTTATATATCTCTGCTGCACCTGTGTACGGTATAGTTATATATCTCTGCTGCACCTGCGTACGGTATAGTTATATATCTCTGCTGCACCTGTGTACGGTATAGTTATATATCTCTGCTGCACCTGCATACGGTATAGTTATATATCTCTGCTGCACCTGCATACGGTATAGTTATATATCTCTGCTGCACCTGCGTACGGTATAGTTATATATCTCTGCTGCACCTGCGTACGGTATAGTTATATATCTCTGCTGCACCTGCGTACAGTATAGTTATATATCTCTGCTGCACCTGCATACGGTATAGTTATATATCTCTGCTGCACCTGTATACGGTATAGTTATATAGTGTGTGATCCCTGTACAGTGTGTGTGTGATCCCTGTACAGTGTGTGTGATCCTTGTACAGTGTGTGTGTGTGTGATCCCTGTACAGTGTGTGTGATCCCTGTACAGTGTGTGTGTGTGTGTGTGTGTGATCCCTGTACAGTGTGTGTGATCCCTGTACAGTGTGTGTGTGATCCCTTTACAGTGTGTGTGTTATCCCTGTACAGTGTGTGTGTGATCCCTTTACAGTGTGTGTGTTATCCCTGTACAGTGTGTGTGTGTGTGATCCCTGTACAGTGTGTGTGATCCCTGTACAGTGTGTGTGATCCCTGTACAGTGTGTGTGATCCTTGTACAGTGTGTGTGATCCTTGTACAGTGTGTGTGATCCCTGTACAGTGTGTGTGTGATCCCTGTACAGTGTGTGTGTGATCCCTGTACAGTGTGTGTGATCCTTGTACAGTGTGTGTGTGTGTGATCCCTGTACAGTGTGTGTGATCCCTGTACAGTGTGTGTGTGTGTGTGTGTGATCCCTGTACAGTGTGTGTGATCCCTGTACAGTGTGTGTGTGATTCCTTTACAGTGTGTGTGTTATCCCTGTACAGTGTGTGTGTGATCCCTTTACAGTGTGTGTGTTATCCCTGTACAGTGTGTGTGTGTGTGTGTGATCCCTGTACAGTGTGTGTGATCCTTGTACAGTGTGTGTGATCCCTGTACAGTGTGTGTGTGATCCCTGTACAGTGTGTGTGTGATCCCTGTACAGTGTGTGTGTGTGTGTGTGATTTGTGTGATCCCTGTACAGTGTGTGTGTGTGATCCCTGTACAGTGTGTTGGTGTGTGTGTGTGATCCCTGTACAGTGTGTGTGTGTGTGTGTGTGATCCCTGTACAGTGTGTGTGTGTGTGTGTGTGATCCCTGTACAGTGTGTGTTGATCCCTGTACAGTGTGTGTGTGATCCCTTTACAGTGTGTGTGTTATCCCTGTACAGTGTGTGTGTGTGTGTGATCCCTGTACAGTGTGTGTGATCCCTGTACAGTGTGTGTGATCCTTGTACAGTGTGTGTGATCCTTGTACAGTGTGTGTGATCCTTGTACAGTGTGTGTGTGATCCCTGTACAGTGTGTGTGTGATCCCTGTACAGTGTGTGTGATCCTTGTACAGTGTGTGTGTGTGTGTGTGATCCCCTGTACAGTGTGTGTGATCCCTGTACAGTGTGTGTGTGTGTGTGTGTGGGATCCTGTAGTGTGGTGTGATCCCTGTACAGTGTGGTGTGATCCCTGTACAGTGTGTGTGTTATCCCTGTACAGTGTGTGTGTGATCCCTTTACAGTGTGTGTGTGATCCCTTTACAGTGTGTGTGTGATCCCTGTACAGTGTGTGTGTGATCCCTTTACAGTGTGTGTGTGATCCCTGTACAGTGTGTGTGTGATCCCTGTACAGTGTGTGTGATCCTTGTACAGTGTGTGTGATCCCTGTACAGTGTGTGTGTGATCCCTGTACAGTGTGTGTGTGTGATCCCTGTACAGTGTGTGTGTGATCCCTGTACAGTGTGTGTGTGATCCCTGTACAGTGTGTGTGTGTGATCCCTGTACAGTGTGTGTGTGTGATCCCTGTACAGTGTGTGTGTGTGTGTGATCCCTGTACAGTGTGTGTGATCCCTGTACAGTGTGTGTGTGATCCCTTTACAGTGTGTGTGTTATCCCTGTACAGTGTGTGTGTGATCCCTTTACAGTGTGTGTGTTATCCCTGTACAGTGTGTGTGTGTGTGTGTGTGTGTGATCCCTGTACAGTGTGTGTGATCCCTGTACAGTGTGTGTGATCCCTGTACAGTGTGTGTGTGTGATCCCTGTACAGTGTGTGTGATCCCTGTACAGTATGTGTGATCCCTGTACAGTGTGTGTGTATGTGATCCCTATACAGTGTGTGTGATCCCTGTACAGTATGTGTGATCCCTGTACAGTGTGTGTGTGTGATCCCTGTACAGTGTGTGTGTGTGTTTGATCCCTATACAGTGTGTGTGTGTGTGTGTGTGTGTGATCCCTGTACAGTGTGTGTGAGTGATCCCTGTACAGTGTGTGTGTGTGATCCCTGTACAGTGTGATCCCTGTACAGTGTGTGTGTGATCCCCGTACAGTGTGTGTGTGTGTGTGTGTGTGTGATATCCCTGTACAGTGTGTGTGTGTGTGTGTTATCCCTGTACATTGTGTGTGTGTGTGATCCCTGTACATTGTGTGTGTGTGATCCCTGTACAGTGTGTGTGTGATCCCTGTACAGTGTGTGTGTGTGATCCCTGTACAGTGTGTGTGTGTGTGATCCCTGTACAGTGTGTGTGTGTGATCCCTGTACAGTGTGTGATCCTGTTGTGTGTGTGTGATCCCTGTACAGTGTGTGTGTGTGTGTGATCCCTGTACAGTGTGTGTGATCCCTGTACAGTGTGTGTGTGTGTGTGATCCCTGTACAGTGTGTGTGTGTGTGTGATCCCTGTACAGTGTGTGTGATCCCTGTACAGTGTGTGTGTGATTCCTGTACAGTGTGTGTGATCCTTGTACAGTGTGTGTGTGTGATCCCTGTACAGTGTGTGTGATCCCTGTACAGTGTGTGTGATCCCTGTACAGTGTGTGTGTGTGTGTGATCCCTGTACAGTGTGTGTGATCCTTGTACAGTGTGTGTGTGTGTGTGTGTGTGTGATCCCTGTACAGTGTGTGTGTGTGTGTGTGTGTGTGATCCCTGTACAGTGTGTGTGTGTGTGTGTGTGTGTGATCCCTGTACAGTGTGTGTGTGTGATCCCTGTACAGTGTGTGTGTGATCCCTGTACAGTGTGTGTGTGTGTATGTGATCCCTATACAGTGTGTGTGTGATCCCTGTACAGTATGTGTGATCCCTGTACAGTGTGTGTGTGATCCCTGTACAGTGTGTGTGTTTGATCCCTATACAGTGTGTGTGTGTGTGTGTGATCCCTATACAGTGTGTGTGTGATCCCTGTACAGTGTGTGTGTGTGTGTGTGTGTGTGATCCCTGTACAGTGTGTGTGTGTGATCCCTGTGCAGTGTGTGTGTGATCCTTGTACAGTGTGTGTGTGTGATCCCTGTACAGTGTGTGTGTGTGATCCCTGTACAGTGTGTGTGTGTGTGTGATCCCTGTACAGTGTGTGTGTGTGTGATCCCTGTACAGTGTGTGTGTGATCCCTGTACAGTGTGTGTGTGTGTGTGTGTGTGTGTGTGTGATCCCTGTACAGTGTGTGTGTGTGTGTGTGTGATCCCTGTACAGTATGTGTGATCCCTGTACAGTGTGTGTGTGTGATCCCTGTACAGTATGTGTGATCCCTGTACAGTGTGTGTGTGTGATCCCTATACAGTGTGTGTGTGTGTGTGTGATCCCTATACAGTGTGTGTGTGTGTGTGTGTGTGATCCCTATACAGTGTGTGTGATCCCTGTACAGTGTGTGTGTGTGATCCCTGTACACAGTGTGTGTGTGTGTGATCCCTGTACAGTGTGTGTGTGTGTGATATCCCTGTACAGTGTGTGTGTGTGATCCCTGTACAGTGTGTGTGTGTGCGTGTGTGTGATCCCTGTACAGTGTGTGTGTGTGTGATCCCTGTACAGTGTGTGTGTGTGTGTGTGTGTGTGATCCCTGTACAGTGTGTGTGTGTGTGTGTGTGTGAGATCCCTGTACAGTGTGTGTGTGTGTAATACCTGTACAGTGTATGTGATCCCTGTACAGTGTGTGTGTGTGATGCCTGTACAGTGTGTGTGCGTGATCCCTGTACAGTGTGTGTGTGTGTGTGAGATCCCTGTACAGTGTGTGTGTGTGTAATCCCTGTATAGTGTGTGTGATCCCTGTACAGTGTGTGTGTGTGTGTGTGTGTGATCCCTGTACAGTGTGTGTGTGTGTGTGTGTTCCCTGTACAGTGTGTGTGTGTGTGTGTGTGATCCCTGTACAGTGTGTGTGTGATCCCTGTACTGTGTGTGTGTGATCCCTGTACAGTGTGTGTGTGTGTGTGTGTGTGTGTGTGTGTGTGTGATCCCTGTACAGTGTGTGTGTGTGTGTGTGATCCCTGTACAGTGTGTGTGTGTGTGAGATACCCTGTATGTGTCAGTGTGTGTGTGTGTGTGTGTGATCCCTGTACAGTGTGTGTGTGTGTGTGTGTGTGTGTGAGATACCCTGTACAGTGTGTGTGTGTGTGAGATCCCTGTACAGTGTGTGTGTGTGTGTGTGTGTGTGTGATCCCTGTACAGTGTGTGTGTGTGTGTGTGTGTGTGAGAGATCCCTATACAGTGTGTGTGTGTGTGTGTGTGTGAGAGAGAGATCCCTATACAGTGTGTGTGTGTGTGTGTGTGTGTGTGTGATCCCTGTACAGTGTGTGTGTGTGATCCCTTTACAGTGTGTGTGATCCCTGTACAGTGTGTGTAATCCCTGTACAGTGTGTGTGATCCTGTACAGTGTGTGTGTGTGTGTGTGTGTGTGTGATCCCTATACAGTGTGTGTGTGTCTGTAATCCCTGTACAGTGTGTGTGTGATCCCTGTACAGTGTGTGTGTGTGTGTGTGTGTGTGTGTGATCCCTGTACAGTGTGTGGGTGATCCCTGTACAGTGTGTGTGTGTGTGTGTGTGTGTGTGTGTGTGTGTGATCCCTGTACAGTGTGTGTGTGTGTGTGATCCCTGTACAGTATGTGTGATCCCTGTACAGTGTGTGTGTGATCCCTGTACAGTGTGTGTGTGATCCCTGTACTGTGTGTGTGATCCCTGTACAGTGTGTGTGAGATCCCTGTACAGTGTGTGTGTGTGATCCCTGTACAGTATGTGTGTGTGATCCCTGTACAGTGTGTGTGTGTGATCCCTGTACAGTGTGTGTGATCCCTGTACAGTGTGTGTGATCCCTGTACAGTGTGTGTGTGATCCCTGTACAGTGTGTGTGTGATCCCTGTACAGTATGTGTGTGTGATCCCTGTACAGTATGTGTGTGTGATCCCTGTACAGTGTGTGTGTGTGATCCCTGTACAGTGTGTGTGTGTGTGTGTGTGTGATCCCTGTACAGTGTGTGTGTGTGTGATCCCTGTACAGTATGTGTGTGTGATCCCTGTACAGTGTGTGTGTGTGTGTGTGTGTGTGTGTGTGTGTGATCCCTGTACAGTGTGTGTGTGATCCCTGTACAGTGTGTGTGTGTGTGTGATCCCTGTACAGTGTGTGTGTGTGTGTGTGTGTGTGTGATCCCTGTACAGTGTGTGTGTGTGATCCCTGTACAGTGTGTGTGATCCCTGTACTGTATGTGTGTGTGATCCCTGTACAGTGTGTGTGATCCCTGTACTGTATGTGTGTGTTATCCCTGTACACACACCTGCGTACGGTATAGTTATATATCTCTGCTGCACCTGCATACGGTATAGTTATATATCTCTGCTGCACCTGCGTACGGTATAGTTATATATCTCTGCTGCACCTGTATACGGTATAGTTATATATCTCTGCTGCACCTGCATACGGTATAGTTATATATCTCTGCTGCACCTGCATACGGTATAGTTATATATCTCTGCTGCACCTGCGTACGGTATAGTTATATATCTCTGCTGCACCTGCATACGGTATAGTTATATATCTCTGCTGCACCTGCATACGGTATAGTTATATATCTCTGCTGCACCTGTATACGGTATAGTTATATATCTCTGCTGCACCTGTATACGGTATAGTTATATATCTCTGCTGCACCTGTATACGGTATAGTTATATATCTCTGCTGCACCTGCGTACGGTATAGTTATATCTCTCTGCTGCACCTGCATACGGTATAGTTATATATCTCTGCTGCACCTGTATACGGTATAGTTATATCTCTCTGCTGCACCTGTGTACGGTATAGTTATATCTCTCTGCTGCACCTGCACCCTCGGTTCTCGCCCGTTTATCGGATCTGCAGCCAGTCCTCCCCCACACTGATTTATCCTGAATGCTGGAATGTCAGAGCCGGCGGTCACACAACATGTCTGCACCTCGCCTCCCGGAGCAGCCGCGACCTGTGCCGCACTGTCCCTGCACCCTCTGCGGCACTTACTATTCCTACTAGAAATCCTGGCTGTTCTAGGACACAGTGACGCCCGTTTGTCCCCCGTGTGCCTCCTCACAGACGCCCGCTTGTCTGCCCACTTGCCCTCTCACCGACGCCCGCTTGTCCTCTCACCGACGCCCGCTTGCCCCCTCACTGATGCCCGCTTGTCTGCCCGCTTGCTCTCTCACCGACGCCCGCTTGCCCTCTCACCGACGCCCGCTTGCCCTCTCACCGACGCCCGCTTGCCCTCTCTCCGACGCCCGCTTGCCCTCTCACCGACGCCCGCTTGCCCTCTCACCGACGCCCGCTTGCGCTCTCACCGACGCCCGCTTGCCCCCTCACCGACGCCTGCTTGTCTGCCCACTTGCCCTCTCACCGACGCCCGCTTGTCCTCTCACCAACGCCCGCTTGCCCCCTCACAGACACCCGCTTGTCTGCCCGCTTGTCCTCTCACCGACGCCCGCTTGTCTGCCCACTTGCCCTCTCACCGACGCCCGCTTGTCCTCTCACCGACGCCCGCTTGTCTGCCCACTTGCCCTCTCACCGACGCCCGCTTGTGCTCTCACCGATGCCCGCTTGTGCTCTCACCGACGCCCGCTTGCCCTCTCACCGACGCCCGCTTGCCCTCTCACCGACGCCCGCTTGTCCTCTCACCGACGCCCGCTTGTCTGCCCACTTGCCCTCTCACCGACGCCCGCTTGTCTGCCCGCTGGTCCTCCCACCGACGCCCGCTTGTCTGCCCACTTGCCCTCTCACCGACGCCCGCTTGCCCCCTTACAGACGCCCGCTTGCCCCCTCACCTATATATGGTGCAGATATTTTCTGGGAAATCCAGCAGACGTGCGGGTACCTGAGCTCTGTTCACATGTAGCATTTGAGCAGCGCCAATCCACGGGTCACCAGTAAACGGCTTTGTGCATGTGCCCCTTTCTGCTGCTGCCCTGTAGCCGCTGCACCTGCGTAATACCTGCCACTTCTTACTGCAGGGTTGCTGAACCTTCCTCAGTCCAGCGCTTCCTGGGGGGCAATGAGCGGAGACCGTGATCTGTGTTGTCAGTATCGCATCGGATTCCCAGGGGCCACGGAACCAACTCCAAGTCTGAAGGGCCCATTCAAGCGCGACTACCTGGTGGATGCAGCCAAGCAGCTGCACGTGGCGCAGGAGCGAGATGCCAACGAGGAGTATGAAGCGGCCTTCAGCCATTACAAGCACGGGGTGGAGCTGCTCCTGAGTGGGGTGACAGGTCAGGGTTTGGGGCCCCGCGTGACACCCCCGTCCCCCACATCAGCCCCCTCCTCATTCTTCTCTCTCCCCCACTAGTGGACCCGAGCAAAGAGAGGCGCGAGGCAGTGAAACGCAAGATCTCACAGTACTTGAAACGAGCTGAAGAAATCTTCAACTGCCACCTGCAAAGGCCTGTGGGAAATGTGACTGGTGCAGCAGAGGTGAGGACGTGGGCGAGACGTGGCAGCCTGGGTGACGGTGGTCCTGCTGCGGTTCCTCCTCCAGACTTTTGCGTTTTGTCTGTCTCAGGGTTACAGCAGCCTCAGATTCCGCCCCATCCGCGTCCTGAGCGCTGCAGTGGAGAACCTGAAAGGCTGCCGAGTCCTAGAGATCATTGATAAGGTACGTGGCAAGAGGCCACGGCGCCCTGAGAGCCTGCACTCCGTGACCGCTGTGCTTTCTTCACGGTTTAGGTGCAGCTGGTGTATGACCCGACCTCAAGGACAAGGTTTATTCTTAAGGTAAGACTCCCATCATCCACCAGCATGTAGTAATCATGTGACTGGCGTTGGCAGCAGCATGCGGGCCCCCTCTGCCTCTCACCGTCCCCTGACTGGCCGCTTTGCTTTCTGTGTAGTCTCTGATGAAGTCTGGTCGTTGTGGCCACGGAGCAGTCACGGTTATTCCTCAGGGCGTGCCCTTCATGGTGCAGCTGCAGAAGTTTTACGTTGGCGAGGACTCCCTGTATCTGCGGCTGCAGCACGTTCCAGGTCAGACGCTCGGCGACATCAGCGCCTTCCCCGCATCAGTTCCCCGTCTGCATCTTCCGTTCTCTGCTCCATTCTTGCAGGAGGACGTCTGTGGGGACATCTCCAGAAATACCAGGTTCCCATCAGTCGCTGCAGCTCTTCACATGACCCGGTCCAGGGGGTGCCGGAGGCACAGGTCAGACTTTGGGGTGCCCAGCTGACCTTGGCACTGGACTCTCTTCACCAGGAGGGGGTTCTGTGCAGAGATCTGAATCCCCGCAATGTGCTCCTGGGAGACACTGGTGAGAAGAAGCTCCCTCAGCCCCCTCCCAGCAGCAGTGAGGGGCCCTGACGTGCCTTGTGTCTCCGTAGGGGACGTGCTCCTGACATACTTTGGCCAGTGGCGAGAGGTTGATCATGTCTGTTGTCCCGAGGCTGTGGAGCAGCTGTACGTGGCACCAGGTGTGGCCTCTCCTCCGTTTCTGTGTGTCACATCTTGGGGCTCGTACATACAAGGTCACTGAGCTTTGCCGCCCCTTTGTTTTGCAGAGGTCCTGGGGGTGGCTGCAGTGGACGAGGCCTGTGACTGGTGGAGCCTAGGGGTGCTCCTCTACGAGATGATGACCGGACAGGTGAGGATGTGGCTTCTCCAGCGCTCTCTTTCCTGGCAGGAGTAGCTGACTCTGTGTCTCCACAGCCCCTCTACAAGAGCCTGATGTCAGGGGTCAGCAGTCAGATGGAGGTCCCCTTCCCAGAACAGCTCAGTGCGGACGCAGTGTCTCTGCTGGGAGCGGTGAGTACGTCTGCAGGTCCGCCATCCGCCCAAGGTTGGCCTGGCTGTGGGGCTGCCGCCACGTGATTTCCTAGATGCCCAACACTCCTCCAGCCACTTCTGTTCAGGCTAATGGGTACAAGCCCCCGCCCGCCCGCTGTCTCTTGGGTTCACCTACCCCTCGCTGTCTCATAACCATGTTGTCTCCTCGTTTCAGCTGCTCATTTATGATCCAGAGAAACGGCTCGGCTCTGGTCCTGGAGGAGCACAAAGGATCAAGTCCCACCCGTTCTTCAGTGACATCCACTGGGGCAAACTGCTCTGAGGGGTGGAGGCCATGGGGCTGCCGGGGGTCACCCACCACGGGCCACACAATGCACAAAACCACAGCCAGTCACCGCACAGTCCCCGATGTGATGTCACAGTTACCGGACAGTCCCCGATGTGATGTCACAGTTACCGGACAGTCCCCGATGTGATGTCACAGTTACCGCACAGTCCCCGATGTGATGTCACAGTTACCGCACAGTCCCCGATGTGATGTCACAGTTACCGGACAGTCCCCGATGTGATGTCACAGTTACCGGACAGTCCCCGATGTGATGTCACAGTTACCGGACAGTCCCCGATGTGATGTCACAGTTACCGGACAGTCCCCGATGTGATGTCACAGTTACCGGACAGTCCCCGATGTGATGTCACAGTTACCGGACAGTCCCCGATGTGATGTCACAGTTACCGGACAGTCCCCGATGTGATGTCACAGTTACCGGACAGTCCCTGATGTGATGTCACAGCCAGTTACCAGACAGTCCCCGATGTGATGTCACAGCCAGTTACCGGACAGTCCCCGATGTGATGTCACAGCCAGTTACCGGACAGTCCCCGATGTGATGTCACAGCCAGTTACCGGACAGTCCCCGATGTGATGTCACAGCCAGTTACCGGACAGTCCCCAATGTGATGTCACAGCCAGTTACCGGACAGTCCCTGATGTGATGTCACAGCCAGTTACCGGACAGTCCCCGATGTGATGTCACAGCCAGTTACCGGACAGTCCCCAATGTGATGTCACAGCCAGTTACCGGACAGTCACAGATGTGATGTCACAGCCAGTTACCGGACAGTCCCCGATGTGATGTCACAGTTACCTGCTCAATAAAGAACGACATCCTGATTGGTCTGTGTGTTGGTGGCAGCTGCGGGGAGGATTGGGTCTTCAAAGGGGAGATGTAAAATGGCAGGTATGGACCCCTCAGCTTGGACAGCAGTTTCTTCATTTCAGGCTAGTTTCACATTAGTGCTTGGTATCCGGCGTAGAACATTCCGGCATTGCTGGAAGCTTGGATGATTCTCTGCATATTTGCCGGGTTGCAGCCGGATCTCCACTTCTCCCCATTATAGCTGATGGGACGGAATGGAGACGCTCAAGCTTCTGGCATTGCCGTAATGCAGAGAGATGGAAAAGCCTGCTGGATACACCGCGCTAGTGCGAAACCCAATGAAAAGTCTCGGGCAGCGCCTAAAATGACGTAGGCGGCTCGCCAGTCCTCAGGACGTAGGCGGCTCGCCAGTCCTCAGGGCGTTCGCGGCTCGCCAGTCCTCAGGGCGTTCGCGGCTCGCCAGTCCTCAGGGCGTTCGCGGCTCGCCAGTCCTCAGGGCGTAGGCGGCTCGCCAGTCCTCAGGGCGTAGGCGGCTCGCCAGTCCTCAGGGCGTAGGCGGCTCGCCAGTCCTCAGGGCGTTCGCGGCTCGCCAGTCCTCAGGGCGTTCGCGGCTCGCCAGTCCTCAGGGCGTTCGCGGCTCGCCAGTCCTCAGGGCGTACGCGGCTCGCCAGTCCTCAGGGCGTACGCGGCTCGCCAGTCCTCAGGGCGTACGCGGCTCGCCAGTCCTCAGGGCGTACGCGGCTCGCCAGTCCTCAGGGCGTACGCGGCTCGCCAGTCCTCAGGGCGTACGCGGCTCGCCAGTCCTCAGGGCGTACGCGGCTCGCCAGTCCTCAGGGCCATCTACCGGTCCCAATTTGAGAATATGCCACAGAATGAAGACCTGTGCTAAGTGGGGAACACTGCTCTAGACCACCTATGTTTAGCCTTCCAGCAACTCCCAGCATGCCCTGATAGCTGTAGGATGCCCAGGCATGATGGGAGTTGTAGGTGACAGTGGTGAAGGACATTATGAGGGTAAGGCCTCTTGCACACAAACGTTTTTTTTTCTGTTTCAGTTCCTTATATGAAACCATTCATTTCAATGAATCCGCAAAATAAACAGAAGGTACTCCGTATGCCTTCCGTTTTTGTATTTCCATTTCGTTCAAACATAGAACATGTCCTCTTATTGTCCGCATAACGGACAAGGATAGGACTGTTCTATTAGGGGGCCAGATGTTCCATTCCGCAAAAAATGGAATGCACACAGATGTCATCCATATTTTTTGCGGACCGCAAAATACTGAAAAAGCCATACGGTTGTGTGAAGGAGGCCTAAGAGATGCCATCTCTGGGGCTTCAACCACAGGGAAAGTCCTCCATATTAACAAAAAGATTTAAATTCATGGGAAAACCCCTTTAAAATCCATGACCGCGTGAAGGCTATGACACAGTCAGGGGTTGTGTCTGGAAAGGCAGGTATTTTCCTCCCAGCATGTGCGGCTTGGCTGGTTTCCAGCCAGGTGAGGTCAAATACCGGACCAGAGTTTAAGTGCCGGTCCGGGCTTTGGCAGCACCTGGCTGTCCTTAAATAGGCAGCTGGGCTCAGCAGAGATGTCTCTGTTTTTGGGACCTGAGGCTTTGTGCCGTGCTGGAGGGCTGAGAGATGCACGCTGGGGAAACAGGCCCCCTAGAGCCTGGACTACTGGAGGCAGAACAAGGTGACTTGTGTTATATGAACTTTCCATTGTGTGTGAATTAACACCAAGACTGCAAAGTTACTGCTGTTTTGTGCAATTTCCTCAAGTGTGAATAAACACTGACGTTTTGAGTTAAGAACTTGTATTTTGCCTCTATACTGCGCCCGCTTACCCTATCTACCAGAGCGAAACTCCACAATTGGTGGAGGATGCGGGGACGAGCAGTGAGGCTGGCGTGAACGCCGATATTTTTGGTTTCTGCATTTTTCAGGCACGGTTGTATGTCGTACATCAAACCAGCTGTATTACAACAAGTGTCCCACGACAAAATGGAGGCTGCTGTGAAGGTCCTCATGGAGACTAATCTGCAGGAGACTAAGGAGTTGCTGCTACAACACGTGATGGCTTTGCAGACAGCAGGAGCAACCCTGAGCGTCCACGATGCCCGGAAAGCAGTCTGTGCCGCGATTCCTAAGATGACCCCTGCAAACAACATCGAAACCTACCTGGCGATGTACAAGAAAGTGGCCATCAAGTAAAAGCTACCCCGTGGCCAGTGGGCTGAGGTCGTCGCTCCATTCCTGGCATCCGGACCCCAGCGGGTGCATTTCGACTTGCCAGACGATCAAGCGGCCGACTACCAAAAAGTAGAGGGTGAGATTCTGGCAAGACTGGGGGTGAATGTGTTGGTCCGGGCCCAGCGGGTACATCAGTGGGGGTTTAAGCCGGCGGAGCCTGCGAGGACCCAGTATTATGACTTACTCCACCTCTTGCAAAGGTGGCTACAGCCTGATGTGCTGAGTCCCACAGCTATGCTGGATAGACTATTGGCTGATATGTTCTGGAGGGCTCTGCCACCCCCTCTCCAGTACTGGGTTGGCCAGGTATCTCCTGGCAACGCCCTAGAACTGGTGGAGCACTACGAGGATACTAAGACTGTTACAGGGGATTTTTTTGGGAGGGGGGCAGTCAAACCCCGTAAATCTCCATCCCAGACCTGGCGACTTGTTCCAACCAAACCCACCCAGGGTGTACCCTGTACGGACCTGGCTCCGATAGTCTGCTGGCGGTGTCAGGAGGGTGGGCATGTAAGAGCTGACTGTCCCCATTGGGGCGAACCCATGGATACTAACTATGGTTACCGGCAGTCACTATATGCCAGGAAGCTGTGTGCAGCAGGTACCCCAAAAACTCTAAACCACCTGTGCCAGGAGGAGGTAGGAGACACTCCGGCGGTGTCACGGCTGTAAGTGAGCAACACACAGTAAATAGCAACTGACCGGACCCAAACTAGGGAGGATAAAGGGTGACCCCTGTCAGACCCTAAAAGCTCTCCCTAAGCTGCTATGCACATGTCTGGATCCATATGGTGGATCGAGACATGCCCGCGTACCTCAGGCTGATGACCACTGAAACCCCTACAATAGTGGAAGGGGCACGGCCACCGGTGCCCTGCTCAGTATATGGACGGAACCGGGGTCGCCTCGGATCCAGTCAGCAAAGAAACAGAAACATACAATGTCTGAACACCTATCTGACGGAGCTGCGGCTGCAGTGAAAACAGATCGGAACCCACATCCTCTCCTCAGGACCATAATCCTTCCAATGAACGAGGTACTGAAGAGAACCGCGGACAATGCGAGAGTCCACAATTCTGGAAACCTCAAACTCCAGATTGCTATCAACCAAAATCGGAGGAGGAGGCAAAGAGGAGGGTACCATGGGCTGGACATATGGTTTTAAAAGAGCCCTGTGAAATACATTATGTATCTTCCAAACCCGTGGAAGATCAAGACGGAAGGCAACAGGATTGACGACTGACAAGATTTTATAAGGCCCAATAAACTTGGGACCCAATTTCCAGGAGGAAACCTTCAGTTTAATATTTCTTGTAGACAACCACACCAGATCACCCACATTCAGGTCCGGACCAGGCACACGTCTCTTATCAGCCACACGCTTATACTTCTCACTCATCTTTCTAAGATTACTCTGAATCTTTTGCCAAATGGTAGACAAAGACGAGGAAAATCTCTCCTCCTCAGGTAAACCAGAAAGAGCCCCTCCCGAGAATGTCCCAAACTGCGGATGGAACCCATATGCACCAAAAAATGGTGACTTATCAGAAGATTCCTGACGACGGTTGTTCAGAGCAAACTCAGCAAGAGGGAGAAATGAACACCAATCCTCCTGGTTCTCTGCCACAAAACAGCGCAAATATGTCTCCAGATTCTGGTTGACGCGTTCAGTCTGACCATTCGACTGCGGGTGAAAAGCAGAAGAGAAGGACAGCCGAACCCCCAGGCGAGAACAGAAAGCCTTCCAGAACCTGAACACAAACTGCGTGCCTCTATCGGAAACAATATCCGAGGGAATGCCGTGCAATTTAACAATATGGTCGACAAAAGCTTGCGCCAACGTTTTAGCATTGGGTAAACCAGGGAAGGGTACGAAATGAGCCATCTTGCTAAAACGGTCCACCACCACCAGGATCACCGACTTCCCTGAGGAACGAGGAAGATCCGTGATAAAGTCCATGGAGAGGTGTGTCCAAGGACGGGAAGGTATGGGTAACGGGAGAAGGGGACCTGAAGGCCATGAACGAGGGACCTTAGCGCGAGCGCACGTCTCACAAGCCGCCACAAAACCCTCCACAGACTTACGAAGAGCCGGCCAGCAAAATCTCTGAGCAATGAGATCTACCGTGGCTCTACTCCTGGGGTGACCAGCAAGAACCGTATCATGATGCTCCTTGAAGAGTTTGTGATGTAACTCAGGAGGCACAAACAACTTCCCAGGAGGACAACGGGCAGGTACCTCAGTCTGGGCAGCCTGGACCTCGGCCTCCAAATCAGAATACAGAGCAGAAACAACCACCCCCTCCACCAAAATGGGACCCGGGTCCTCGGAGTTTCCTCCTCCCGGAAAACAGCGAGAGAGAGAGAGCATCAGCCTTCACATTTTTGATCCCAGGGCGGAATGTAACTACAAAATTGAATCTGGAGAAGAACAGAGACCATCTGGCCTGTCTCGGATTCATACGCCTGGCCGACTCAAAGTACGCCAGATTCTTATGGTCGGTAAAAACGGTGAAAGGGTGCCTGGCCCGCTCCAACCAATGGCGCCATTCCTTGAAAGCCAATTTGATGGCCAACAACTCCCCATCTCCCACATCATAGTTTCTCTCTGCCGGGGAGAGTTTTTTAGAGAAAAAATCACAGGGTCGCCACTTGGCAGGAGAGGGGCCCTGGGACAAAACTGCACCCACACCCACCTCGGAAGCATCCACCTCAACAATAAAAGGTAAGGAAACATCGGGATGCACCAAGACGGGAGCAGACGCAAAACTCTCTTTAATCTTAGAAAAGGCTGCAAGCGCCTCCTCCGACCAAGAGGAAAAATCCGTCCCCTTTTTTGTCATGTCAGTGAGGGGTTTGACAATAGAGGAATAATTCAAAATGAACTTTCTGTAATAGTTCGCAAAACCCAGAAAGCGCATCAATGCCTTCTGATTTTCAGGAAGCTCCCACTCCAGCACAGCACGGACCTTCTCCGGATCCATGCGAAAACCAGAAGCAGAGAGGAGAAAACCCAGAAATTGAATCTCCGATACCTATAAAAAGACATTTCTCCAGCTTGGCATACAGTTTATTCTCCCGCAGAATCTGCAGAACCTGAAAAAGATGATCCTGATGGGTCTGAACATCAGGGGAAAAAATCTAAATATCATCAAGATACACCAATACAAATTTCCCCATTAAATGATAGAAAATACTATTAACAAAATGCTGAAAGACGGCCGGAGCATTCATCAGGCCGAAAGGCATAACGAGATTCTCGAAATGCCCGTTAGGGGTATTAAAGGCCGTTTTCCATTCATCCCCCTCTCTGACCCTGACCAGGTTGTACGCGCCTCTCAGATCCAGTTTGGAAAAAAACCTTGGCCCCAACAATTTGGTTGAAGAGGTCCGGGATCAGAGGAAGGGGATAGGGATCGCGAATCGTGATACGGTTCAGCTCCCTAAAATCTAGGCAAGGTCTCAGAGAGCCATCTTTCTTTAAAAAAAAAAAAAACCTGCGGCAACAGGTGACTTTGAGGGACGAATATGCCCCTTCTCGAGACTCTCGGAGATATAGGTTTGCATTGCGATTCTTTCCGGTTGTGAGAGATTGTAGAGGCGTGCTTTTGGCAGCTTGGCGCCGGGAATGAGGTTAATGGGACAGTCAAACTCCCGGTGAGGAGGTAGCTCCCGAACACCGCTCTCGGAAAACACATCCGAGAAATCAGAGAGAAATGATGGCAGAGTTTTAGTAGACACCTCTGCAAGAGTGGCTGTGAGACAATTCTCTCTACAAAAGTCACTCCACTCATTTATTTGCCTTCCTTGCCAATCAATAGTGGGGTCTGTCTAGTGAGCCAGGGTAACCCCAAAACTAGAGGAGAAGGCAATCCGTTAAGGACAAAACAAGATATCTCCTCCACATGAGTGTCACCTACAGCTAGCCGGATATTGTGAACAATGCCTTTCAGAGATCTCTGCGAGAGTGGGGCAGAGTCAATAGCAAAAACAGGTATATCCTTTTCTAATGTGCAAACCTGAAAACCATGCATGGCTACAAATTGAGTGTCAATAAGATTGACGGCCGCTCCACTATCGACAAAAATATCACAAGGAATTACTTTGCTCTCTAGCGCCACCCTGGCAGACAGGAGAAAACGGGAACTGCAGGTCAGAGGAAAAGCATCAAATCCTACATCAACTTTGCCCAAAGTAGCAGATGAAGCAGAACTTGATGATCTACCTCTTGAGGTTTTTCTCTTATTATAACTCTTTGTACAGTTCAAGAATTTCCTAGACGGACAAACATTTGCCAAATGACCTATGCCCCCACAACAAAAACACACCATATTCTGAGGACTAAATCCTCTTTTATCAGGGGCCAGTCGGCCTAGCTGCATGGGCTCCTCCTCAGAGGGGAGCGAGACAGGATGAGGCCCCTGCACACTGAATGAGTCCGCACCATTGCCCCAAGACTGACAATGGCTGGACAGAGAGGTCTCGTTTCTTTCTCTTAGACGCCTGTCAAGGCGTACCGCCAATGACATGGCAGACTCTAAGGACGTTGGTCTCTCATGGAAAGCAAAGGCATCTTTCAATCTCTCTGAGAGACCATGACAGAACTGACTCCGGAGTGCAGCATCATTCCAACCTGAATCAGCTGCCCATCTCCGAAATTCAGAACAATAAAGCTCCGCAGACAGTTTGTTCTGGCATAACAAACGTAAGTTAGATTCAGCCAGAGCAACACGATCCGGGTCATCATATATCTGCCCCAGGGCCACAAAAAATCTTTCCACGGATCGAAGGGAGGGATCCCCCGATGGCAACGAAAAAGCCCAAGTCTGAGCATTAACCCATAGCAGGGAGATGACAATCCTCACCCTCTGTTCCTCATTACCAGAGGAGTGGGGACACAGACAAAAATGGAGTTTACATGCCTCTCTGAAGCGAACAAAATTCTCACTGCCCCCGGAGAATGTTTCCAGAAGTGAGACCTTTGGCTCGCAACAGACTCCATGAGCCGGAGCAGAGCCCAATGCTTGTAGCTGAGTCACAGATTGACGGAGATCCGCTACCTCCAAAAAAAGACCCTGCATGCGGTCAACCAGGTCAGAAAGCGGATCCATGTCAAAAAAGGACGGTTTGGCGGATTATAATGTCACGGCTGTAAGTGAGCAACACACAGTAAATAGCAACTGACCGGACCCAAACTAGGGAGGATAAAGGGTGACCCCTGTCAGACCCTAAAAGCTCTCCCTAAGCTGCTATGCACATGTCCGGATCCATATGGTGGATCGAGACATGCCCGCGTACCTCAAGCTGATGACCACTGAAACCCCTACAATAGTGGAAGGGGCACGGCCACCGGTGCCCTGCTCAGTATATGGACGGAACCGGGGTCGCCTTGGATCCAGTCAGCAAAGAAACAGAAACACACAATGTCTGAACACTTAACTGAAGGAGCTGCGGCTGCAGTGAAAACAGATCCAAAGTCAGCAGACAATATCCGGAGTACTTGCTTCAGCAGAACACAGATCCAGTGAAAAGATATCACACAAGCGAGAGATACAGCTCAAATGAAAAGTATAATCCGCACCTCTACAAAGGAGGAGGGGTGATTTAAAGGCAGCAAAATCAAACACAGGAGGGACAGCTGGGAGGAAGGAAACAGAAAGTAAAGACCTCATCACAGGGGCGGAGAAACAGGGCAGAGGGAACTCCTCCAAGCTCTAGTAGTGACATCATCACAGGGGTGGAGAAACAGAGCAGAGGGAACTCCTCCAAGCTCTAGTAGTGACATCATCACAGGGGTGGAGAAACAGGGCAGAGGGAACTCCTCCAAGCTCTAGTAGTGACATCATCACAGGGGTGGAGAAACAGGGCAGAGGGAACTCATCCAAGCTCTAGTAGTGACATCATCACAGGGGTGGAGAAACAGAGCTGTGAGAACGTCTCAAAGCTCTGGTAGTGACAGGCGGAGGCTCTGCTGGACTCAGGTTGTCTGGTGTCCCTAGTAAAGGCTCCCCTGGTACGGTCAGCGGAGCATACTGGCCAGAAAGTCAGGGTCATGTGCATCCATGGAGACTTAAAAGATTATCCCACCACCCTGGTGTCTCTAACCACAGGGGCCGGCAGATGGACTTGCGCAGTTGCCCCAAATTTACACTACAAACTTATAATAGGGAGAGGCTTCCCGACACTGTGGCCTGCTATGAGAGTGACTGATACCCATGAGACATGGATAACCCTAGCAGAGTGGCCCAGCTCGGGGGGAGGCCAGAACCCTGGGAATCTGAGACCGAAGGGCCAGCGGTAGGGGTGACCGCCACTTTGGTGGAAGAGGGGGAGACAACCCCGCTAAGTGTGATGGTGGGAGACGTGGAGGGCTTGCCTCCGGGTCCTGAATTGGCAGACCTCAATTTCTCTGGGGATAATTTTGGTACCGCTCAATGTCGGGAACCAACCCTACCCCACGCCTGGGAAAATGTGTTAATAGTAGATGGTGAACCGCAACAACCTGGGGCAGAGTCTGTGTTTCCCCGTTTTGTGGTTCATCAGGATATGTTGCATTAGGTAAACCAACTACAGGGTGAGCCTATTGAACAGTTGGTGGTCCCCAAGGTTTATCACAAACTTGTGTTAGATCTAGCCCACCAAAACGTTCTCAGGGGTCACCTGGGGCTGCAGAAAACTCAGGATCGTATTCTACAGCGGTTTTACTGGGCCGGCATATTCAGAGAGGTGGAAGAGTTTTGCAAGTCTTGCCCGACCTGCCAGATAACTAACCCCAGACACATTTCCGTAGTCCCCTAGTACCTCTCTCGATTATCTAAGTACCGTTTGACCGAAAAAGCTATGGACCTCATAGGCCCACTACTGAAGTCCGCCAGAGGGCATCAACACATCTTAGTCATTCTAGACTACGCCACTCGGTACCTGGAGGCAGTGCCACTGCGACATACCTCGGCCAAACTCATGGCTAAGGAGGTAATGGAGATGTTTTCCCGAGTAGGACTACCTAAAGAGGTTCTGACCGACCAAGGGACCCATTTTATGTCCAAGGTGATGAGAGAACTCTGTAAGTTGCTGAACATAAAACAACTACGGACGTCCGTTTACCATCTGCAAACAGACGGTCTGGTAGAACGGTTTAACCAAACATTAAAAAATATGTTGAAAAAATGGGAAGGACTGGGACCTTCTTCTGCCCTATCTCATGTTCAAAGTGCGAAAGGTGCGGCAGGCGTCTACTGAGTTCTTGTCTTTCGAACCGCTATATGGCAGACACCCTTGTGGTCTCTTGGACGTGGCCAAAAAGGCGTGGTAACAACAACCCACTCCACATAAAAGAATCATTGAGTACGTTACCCAGATGCAAGATCGGATAGAGAGAGTGTTGCCTCTTGTTAGGGAGCATATGGAGGCCGCTCAGCGAGCCCAGAGTCGGGTCTATAATCGACAGGCTTGGGTCCGGATCTTTAACCCGGGTGATCAGATTTTGGTTCTGGTGCCGACTGTGAACAGTAACTACGTGACAACGCATCTGCCTTGACATTTCTAACCCCAGGGCGAAAGGTGACCACAAAATTGAACCTAGTAAAAAAAAACTATGACCATCTAGCCCAGTGTTGGCGAACCTATGGCACGGGTGCCAGAGGCGGCACTCTGAACCCTCTCTGTGGGCACCCATGCCCTGGAAAAAGTCTATGGTGTACCCTTCATCAGACAGGGCGCTCTATGAACAGCACAGGCAGCGCATTGAATGTTGGCAGGCTATTAGAGCTAAGTGATAAAGTATATAGAAGATATATATGTATTGGTATTCAGGTTACATTGTTGGGTTGGCACTTGGTGATAACTGGGCTTTGGGTTGCAGTTTGGGCACTCAGTTTCTAAAAGGTTCACCATCACTGATCTAGCCTGTCTAGGATTCAGGCGCTTAGACTGCAGGTAAGCCCAATTCTTGTGCTCAGTATATACCGTAATAGGATGAGTAGCCGCCTCCAACCAATGACACCATTCCTCAAGGGCCAGTAATTCTCTATCTCATACATCATAATTTCTTTCAGCGGCCCCAGGGAGGATGCATATTAGTCAGGGAAGGTTTTTTTTTCCTCTTTATGTGAATACCTCCGTAGTTTTTCATTAGGCCTCTTTCACACGGGCGTTGCGGGAAAATGTGCGGGTGCGTTGCGGGAACATGCGCGATTTTTCCGCGCGAGTGCAAAACATTGTAATGCGTTTTGCACTTGCGTGAGAAAAATCGCGCATGTTTGGTACCGAAACCCGAACTTCACAGAAGAATACAGAATGTATAGTACAATAGCGCTGGAGGGGTTAAAAAATAATAATAATTTAACTCACCTTAGTCCACTTGATCGCAAAGCCGGCATCTCCTTCTGTCTTCATCTTAGCTGTGTGGAGGAACAGGACCTGTGGTGACGTCACTGCGCTTATCACATGGTCCGTCACATGATCTTTTACCATGGTGATGGATCATGTGACGGACATGTGATGAGCGCAGTGACGTCACCACAGGTCCTGTTCCTCCACACAGCTAAGAAGAAGACAGAAGAGATGCCGGCTGCGCGATCAAGTGTATTAAGGTGAGTTAAATTATTATTATTATTATTTTTTTAACCCCTCTAGCGCTAGTACTATGCAGTCTGTATTCAGAATGCTATTATTTTCCCTTATAACCATGGTATAAGGGAAAATAATAATGATCGGGCCTCCATCCCGATCGTCTCCTAGCAACTGTGCGTGAAAATCGCACCGCATCCGCACTTGCTTGCGATTTTCACGCAACCCCATTAATTTCTATGGGGCCTGCGTTACGTGAAAAACGCACAAAATAGAGCATGCTGCGATTTTCACGCAACGCACAAGTGATGCGTGAAAATCACCGGTCATGTGAACAGCCCCATAGAAACGAATGGGTTGGGATTCAGTGCGGGTGCAATGCGTTCACCTCATGCATCGCATCCGCGTGGAATACTCGCCCGTGTGAAAGGGGCCTTACTGCTTTGAGGTTTAACAAAAGGAGACGCACAAACAAAATGACCTTCTTTTTCACAGAAGTAACGTAGCTTATTCAGCTTCCTAAAATCCCTATCACCTGAGCGAAATGAAACCTGGCCCAACCGCATAGGCTCCTCTCCAGCCCCAGATTCAAAAGTCATATTACCCCGGGGACTAGGTGGGACGGATCCACATACAGACGGGACCCCCCCCGCTCGACAGGAATCTACCTCGCTCTGAGACGTCTATCAAGCCGCACTGCCAAAGACATGGCCGTCTCCAATGAATCGGGATACTGATGAAAAGCAAGGGCATCTTTCAACCTCTCAGCCCCTGACAAAACTGACTCCGGAGTGCACGATCCTTCCACCCAGACTCAGTTGCCCATCTTCTAAATTCTGCACAGTACGACTCCGCAGTACGTTCTCCCTGTAACAAACTGCGCAGCTTAGATTCAGCCATAGAGACCCGGTCTGGGTCATCATAAATCAAGCCCAATGCTCTAAAAAATTCATCCACCGAGCAGAGAGATGGTGAACCGGTCGGCAGAGAAAGAGCCCAGGACTGAACGTCCCCTTTGAGCAGAGATCTAATGATCCCCACTCTTTGATTCTCGTCACCAGATGACATCGGCCACAGACGAAAATACAACCTGCAGGACTCCCTGAACCGAATAAAGTAATCACTACCCCCTGAGAACCTATCAGCGACTTTAGGCTCTAAGCGGACCTGATTTCCTCCAACGGCGGCAGAGCATTCCGACACCGTGCAACAGAACTGCGGAGATCAGCAACCTCCAGCGATAATACCTGCATGCGATCAACCAAGGCATCCATATCCTCCATTTTGCAAACAGCAGGGATATGACAGTTTTTTTAGGTGGGTTATAATGTCACGATAGATAGGTAAGCGGGGAAATAACCAAACACAGGAAAACAAACAGAACAAACAACTAGGCCCAAAAGCTAGGGAGAAATGGGTCACCTCCTAGCGATCCCTAAAAGCTTTCCCTAGACTGCTGTGCCCATGTGCATACCCTTATGGTGGATATGCACATGCCCTCGTGCCTAAATCCTGGGCAAACCGTAAGCAGCAGGGAAAAGGGAAGAGGCAACCTGCTTCTTCAAACCAGGAGGAAGCAAGCATCTCCCTAGAGGCCTAGATAAAACACACAAAGGGAAATAACGGAGAGGACTTATCTGGATCCACCACACTTCAAGAGCTCCCAGGAAAGAACTATAACCCGCACAGGGCACTGGGGGGGAGGAGGGATAAATAGCCTCGCTAACAATGAAACCCAGTACACTGGAGGGAAGATGGATCCAGCTCAAACCCAAAACAAACAGAGAAGTCAGACATGTGCAGCTAGTCTTCAGATGGCCAAGAGAGGAGAGAAGGCGCTCATAGGTGAGGGTAAACAGATAGATGTCCCTTCCCCCTAACCAAGATGAGTGAAGTTACTCACCTGGTTTGGTTTGCACTGATTGTGGTGCAACCTTGGTGGAGGGAAGTTTGAAGAGTTGAGGTTGTCTGGGTTGGTGCTGCCGGATGGTGTCCGAAATAACCCTGGGCGGGGGCCAAACCGCCACTTGGGTGGGTATTGGAATATATAAAAAAAAGTCTCGTCTGCACTGGATACGTGCGGCGAGCCAATGGACTTAAGGCGCAAATCACAACCCGAGCTTGGATACGAGAATTTTTTATTTTGAAAAGACGACGCGTTTCGGGGTACTCAGGACCCCTTTATCAAGTCTGTATCCTTGGCAACGTGAGTCCGCTGGTGCCCTCTCCTGGAGGTCCCTTTCAGAAGGAATGCTGATGAGGATTGCTGGAGAGTGTCCTGCTGTTGCGGCGCTGTTGTGCTTGCTGCACGTGTAGTGTGCAGTGTCTACACGTGCAGCAAGCACAACAGCGCCGCAACAGCAGGACACTCTCCAGCAATCCTCATCAGCATTCCTTCTGAAAGGGACCTCCAGGAGAGGGCACCAGCGGACTCACGTTGCCAAGGATACAGACTTGATAAAGGGGTCCTGAGTACCCTGAAACGCGTCGTCTTTTCAAAATAAAAAATTCTCGTATCCAAGCTCGGGTTGTGATTTGCGCCTTAAGTCCATTGGCTCGCCGCACGTATCCAGTGCAGACGAGACTTTTTTTATATATGTGAAGCCAGTCTGACAGACCTCCGCACGGTCACAGGGCAAAGCGTGACAGAAGGTATAGAACACACTGAGGTTTTCTACTAATAGAAGTTTCTCAGAAGAGATAATGTTATTCCAGGCATCGTTACTCAATAGTTTGGACAGTTAGATATACAAACCCACAGTGCGAGTATAAGGCCCATTGTATTTCTTATCTGTCCATAAATAAGATGGTGTGGGAACCATCAAATTGGTTCCACTAAGTCTGGGAGTGAATACTTCAGAGTGTTAAAGAAGTCTCCCTCCTCTTTGATTTACGTTGAGAAAGGTTAAAAGGTACCTAATAAAATAAAGCCATGTTATCTACGTTTTCACTTGAAAGTCTGTTACAACAGCGCCATCTGGAGGCAGACGGACAATATTATAATGTTTTACCATTTTTTTATACCATGTCAAGGGTTTATATGACATCATTGTGTTATTAGCATACAAATGATTCTTAGATAAGTTGGGGAATAATTACTCGTGTGCAGAGCATTAGGGATCAATCACAAACCATAAGAAAAACTCACAAAGGAAACTGATCACAACAAAGATATACAAAAAGAAACTTGGATTATTTTTTGACTACTAGGAAAGTTCTGGAGAACTGGTCCCATCTAAAACTCTGTCTACCTCTGACCCGGTAACGTATACTGTGCTTATTGCTCGTGATATTAACCGCTCCAGGACCGCCTAACGCACGGATGCGTCCTGGAGGCGGTCGATTCATTCGTCCTGGACGCATGCGTGCGTCATCTCGCGAGAGGCAAGATATCCTGTGAATGCGCGCACACAGGCGCGCGCAGTCACAGGATCAGAAGGTAAGCGAGTGGATCTCCAGCCTGCCAGCGGTGATCGTTCGCTGGCAGGCTGGAGATGCGATTTTTGATAACAGCGTCTAATATACCTGCTACCTGGTCCTCTGGTGTCCCTTTTGCTTGGATCGACCACTAGAGGACACAGGTAGCTGTGTCAAGTAGCACCAACCACCACTACACTACACCGCCCACCCCCTGTCACTTATTAACCCCTTATGAACCCCTGATCACCCCATATAGACTCCCTGATCACCCCCCTGTCATTGATCACCCCCCGTAAGGCTCCATTCAGATGTCCGTATGTGTTTTACGGATCCACGCATCCATGGATTGGATCCGCAAAACACATACGGACGTCTGAATGGAGCCTTACAGGGGGGGGTGATCAATGACAGGGGGGTGATCAGCCCATATAGACTCCCTGATCACCCCCCTGTCATTGATCACCCCCCTGTAAGGCTCCATTCAGACGTCCGTATGTGTTTTACGGATCCACGCATCCATGAATCGGATCCGCAAAACACATACGGACGTCTGAATGGAGCCTTACAGGGGGGTGATCAGCCCATATAGACTCCCTGATCACCCCCCTGTAAGGCTCCATTCAGACATTTTTTTTGGCACAAGTTTGGCACACTAACTTGTGTCAAAAAATAAAATCTCACATGAACTCACCGTACCCCTCACGGAATCCAAATGCGTAAAATTTTTAGACATTTATATTCCAGACTTCTTCTCACGCTTTAGGGTCCCTAAAATGCCAGGGCAGTATAAATACCCCACATGTGACCCCATTTCGGAAAGAAGACACCCCAAGGTATTCGCTGATGGGCATATTGAGTCCATGAAAGATTTAAATTTTTCTCCCAAGTTAGCGGAAAGGGAGACTTTGTGATAATAAAAAATAAAAAAAAATTCCGCCAACATGTGGGAATTTTTTTTTTTATATGAACTCGCCATTACCCTCATTGAATACCTTGGGGTGTCTTCTTTCCAAAATGGGGTCACATGTGGGGTATTTATACTGCCCTGGCATTTTAGGGGCCCTAAAGCATGAGAAGAAGTCTGGGATCCAAATGTCTAAAAATGCCCTCCTAAAAGGAATTTTGACCCTAATATCTCGGTCAAATGCCAACTTTGTATAAAAAAAATGGGAAAAGTTGTCTTTTGCCGAGATATTTCTCTCACCCAGCATGGGTATATGTAAAAAGATACCCCAAAACACATTACCCAACTTCTCCTGAGTACGTCGATACCACATGTGTGACACTTTTCTGCAGCCTAGGTGGGCAAATGGGCCCACATTCCAAAGAGCACCTTTAGGATTTCACAGGCCATTTTTTACAGATTTTGATTTCAAACTACTTCCCACGCATTTGGGCCCCTAAAATGCCAGGGCAGTATAATTACCCCACAAGTGACCTCCAAAAATAGGAGGTATGGGATGAACAGACAGGGCGCCAGAGGTAGAGGACACAGTGGAGTGGGGAAAAGAAAATTGCTAAATGGTAAAATATATGTACTGTTGGATCAGAGTCCTACAAAGCAGGGCAGCCTAGGTGATAAACTATCTGCAAGAAAGCAGTATAGTAAAACTTTAGAGAAATAAAGAGAAAAAAAATCACCCAATGGCGCCAACCGCTAATAACATGTAGTAAATGCTATGGTATAAGGTATCCCAAAATACGGGAAAGGAAGTGCTGTTAGATATATTAATAAAAAGCCCCTATGGGGTCACGAGGAGCAACTAGTATAAAAGAATATAGCGTAAAAGGTGCTAAACACCGAAACTCACTTCACCAGGGAGGGGTGTAGAGGGATGAAGCTCAAGACACCCAATACAACCGCCTCCCTCGCCTGGTTCGTATGTAGAGTAGTAGGAAAATACGGCAGTCTACACCAAGGGTCTTCAGGTATAATCCCTTTAATAGGTGAATAAATCAGGTAGGCTCAACGCGTTTCGGGGACACAAACGCCTTCCTCAGGAGCAGAGTCAGTAATTTATACCTATTACTGACCCGTTTTACTATACTGCTTTCTTGCAGATAGTTTATCACCTAGGCTGCCCTGCTTTTTTGGACTCTGATCTCTGATCCAACAGTACATATATTTTACCATTTAGCAATTTTCTTTTCCCCACTGCACTGTGTCCTCTACCTCTGGCGCCCTGTCTGTTCATCCCATACCTCCTATTTTTGGAGTACAGGATTAACCCTCTCTTTTTTTCTTCCTACCTCGAGTATGGATAGCGCAGGACAAGGACAGGCAGAATGGATAGCGCAGGACAAGGACAGACAGAATGGATAGCACAGGACAAGGACAGGCAGAATGGATAGCGCAGGACAAGGACAGACAGTATGGATAGCGCAGGACAAGGACAGGCAGTATGGATAGTGCAGGACAAGGACAGACAGTATGGATAGCGCAGGACAAGGACAGGCAGAATGGATAGCGCAGGACAAGGACAGGCAGAATGGATAGCACAGGACAAGGACAGGCAGAATGGATAGCGCAGGACAAGGACAGGCAGAATGGATAGCGCAGGACAAGGACAGACAGTCTGGATAGCGCAGGACAAGGACAGACAGTCTGGATAGCGCAGGACAAGGACAGACAGTATGGATAGCGCAGGACAAGGACAGACAGTATGGATAGCGCAGGACAAGGACAGACAGTATGGATAGCGCAGGACAAGGACAGACAGAATGGATAGCGCAGGACAAGGACAGACAGTATGGATAGCGCAGGACAAGGACAGACAGAATGGATAGCGCAGGACAAGGACAGACAGTACGGATAGCGCAGGACAAGGACAGACAGTATGGATAGCGCAGGACAAGGACAGACAGTATGGATAGCGCAGGACAAGGACAGACAGAATGGATAGCGCAGGACAAGGACAGACAGTATGGATAGCGCAGGACAAGGACAGGCAGAATGGATAGCGCAGGACAAGGACAGACAGTCTGGATAGCGCAGGACAAGGACAGACAGTATGGATAGCGCAGGACAAGGACAGACAGTATGGATAGCGCAGGACAAGGACAGACAGTATGGATAGCGCAGGACAAGGACAGACAGTATGGATAGCGCAGGACAAGGACAGACAGTACGGATAGCGCAGGACAAGGACAGACAGTACGGATAGCGCAGGACAAGGACAGACAGTATGGATAGCGCAGGACAAGGACAGACAGAATGGATAGCGCAGGACAAGGACAGACAGTACGGATAGCGCAGGACAAGGACAGACAGTATGGATAGCGCAGGACAAGGACAGACAGTATGGATAGCGCAGGACAAGGACAGACAGAATGGATAGCGCAGGACAAGGACAGACAGTATGGATAGTGCAGGACAAGGACAGACAGTCTGGATAGTGCAGGACAAGGACAGGCAGAATGGATAGCGCAGGACAAGGACAGACAGTATGGATAGAGGACAGACAGTATGGATAGCGCAGGACAAGGACAGACAGTATGGATAGCGCAGGACAAGGACAGACAGTCTGGATAGCGTAGGACAAGGACAGACAGTATGGATAGCACAGGACAAGGACAGGCAGAATGGATAGCGCAGGACAAGGACAGGCAGAATGGATAGCGCAGGACAAGGACAGACAGTATGGATAGCGCAGGACAAGGACAGACAGTATGGATAGCGCAGGACAAGGACAGACAGTCTGGATAGCGTAGGACAAGGACAGACAGTATGGATAGCACAGGACAAGGACAGACAGTATGGATAGTGCAGGACAAGGACAGGCAGAATGGATAGCGCAGGACAAGGACAGGCAGAATGGATAGCACAGGACAAGGACAGACAGTATGGATAGCGCAGGACAAGGACAGACAGTCTGGATAGCGCAGGACAAGGACAGACAGTATGGATAGCGCAGGACAAGGACAGGCAGAATGGATAGCGCAGGACAAGGACAGACAGTATGGATAGCACAGGACAAGGACAGACAGTCTGGATAGCGCAGGACAAGGACAGGCAGAATGGATAGCGTAGGACAAGGACAGGCAGAATGGATAGCGTAGGACAAGGACAGACAGTATGGATAGCGCAGGACAAGGACAGACAGTATGGATAGCGCAGGACAAGGACAGACAGTCTGGATAGCGCAGGACAAGGACAGACAGTCTGGATAGCGCAGGACAAGGACAGACAGTCTGGATAGCGCAGGACAAGGACAGACAGTATGGATAGCGCAGGACAAGGACAGACAGTCTGGATAGCGCAGGACAAGGACAGACAGTCTGGATAGCGCAGGACAAGGACAGACAGTCTGGATAGCGCAGGACAAGGACAGACAGTCTGGATAGCGCAGGACAAGGACAGGCAGTCTGGATAGCGCAGGACAAGGATAGGCAGTCTGGATAGCACAGGACAAGGACAGACAGTCTGGATAGCGCAGGACAAGGACAGACAGTATGGATAGCGCAGGACAAGGACAGACAGTCTGGATAGCGCAGGACAAGGACAGACAGTCTGGATAGCGCAGGACAAGGACAGGACAGTCTGGATAGCGCAGGACAAGGACAGACAGTATGGATAGCGCAGGACAAGGACAGACAGTCTGGATAGCGCAGGACAAGGACAGACAGTCTGGATAGCGCAGGACAAGGACAGACAGTCTGGATAGCGCAGGACAAGGACAGACAGTCTGGATAGCGCAGGACAAGGACAGACAGTCTGGATAGCGCAGGACAAGGACAGACAGTATGGATAGCGCAGGACAAGGACAGACAGTCTGGATAGCGCAGGACAAGGACAGACAGTCTGGATAGCGCAGGACAAGGACAGACAGTCTGGATAGCGCAGGACAAGGACAGACAGTATGGATAGCTGCAGGACAAGGACAGACAGTCTGGATAGCGCAGGACAAGGACAGACAGTATGGATAGCGCAGGACAAGGACAGACAGTATGGATAGCGCAGGACAAGGACAGACAGTATGGATAGCGCAGGACAAGGACAGACAGTCTGGATAGCGCAGGACAAGGACAGACAGTATGGATAGCGCAGGACAAGGACAGACAGTCTGGATAGCGCAGGACAAGGACAGACAGTCTGGATAGCGCAGGACAAGGACAGACAGTATGGATAGCGCAGGGCAAGGACAGACAGTATGGATAGTGCAGGACAAGGACAGACAGTATGGATAGCGCAGGACAAGGACAGACAGTATGGATAGCGCAGGACAAGGACAGACAGTATGGATAGTGCAGGACAAGGACAGTATGTACGTTTTAGTGGCAATAAACAGGGAGTAGTGTTCGTTCTCAGTTCTATGCTGTAATGCTTCCGAGTCATAGCAGTTCTAGCGCGGTTCCTGTGCCTGGAGGTTTTAGTAGCCACTGAACGGTATCTCACTCCTGAAGGCATAGCCTGGAAGATGGAGTGCGCAGGGTGAGGGGTTTGAGGCAATCTTAGCCGCTCTCTTTCTGCACCTGCCAGCGTGAAGATCCTGCAGGAAGGTAAGCTGCAGCCAGTTATCCTTTCCGCTGTTACTGCAGCGCATCATCCGCCTTCTCTAATACTGAGCAGGAGCCGAGCCATACAGTCATAGTCATGATGGATTCAATGATCGCGGTGTAGGGTCATTTGTGTGGTAGGCCAGACCTTTTCAGCTGCCGTAGGTGGTACATCCTCTGCTGCGCTTTCGTGATGATAGAGACAGTATGGTTGTCCCATTTTAGGTTGTTGGAAATTGTGCTTCCAAGAAACTTGAATGACTCTACTTGGGTTACTGTAGATCCATTTATGATTAGGGGGAGATCTCCTGAAGTCCATCATCATCTCCACGGTCTTAAGAGCATTAAGTTCCAAGTTGTTGCTGCTGCACCAGGAGGAAGCTGTCCCACTTCATGACTATATGCAGACTCATGCCTATTTTGTATAAGACCAACTACTGTTGTGTCATCTGCAAACTTCAGAACCTTGACAGATGGGTCTGTGGAGATGCAGTCGTTGGTGTACGGAGAGTAGAGCAGTGGGGAAAGCACACAGCTCTGGGGAGCTCCAGTACTATACATTGCTTGTTTCCATGGTTACGACCACCCTGCAATCCATCAGCAGTGGTCATGCTCGCACACTATAGTAAAGTGCCGGCCTCTCTGGTGGCAGGGACTAAGAGTGCACATAGGCTGGTGCTTTTTTTTAAATTTTTTATACAATGCAAGCACAGCCACGATGAAGTATTGCAGGGTGGTCGTAACCATGGAAACAAGTTGTGTATAATGTGATGGAGAATCACTATACATTAGGAGGGGCCTGGTATTAACTGCGTCTACAGCAGAAATGCCATTTGCTGAAGGGAGAGAACCCTCTAGCGCACATGAACAGGTTAAAACTCAAATGCTCTTCACTCCAAAGGTCTCAGAGCTCTTTACCCTGACGTCTCACTTAATGGATTCCTCCTATTGTTTTGTGTTGTAATCAGAAGAGTCTTAAAAAATCTCTTGCAAGGTTTTTTTTAATCTTGACAGATATCACCAACGTCTCATAATGGGAAAGAGGCAGCAGCAGAGATACATCCACTTACTTCTCCAGAGAAGACTTACATTGTAGGAAAGAAGCTTGGATCCAAGACCACTCATGGGATCTAATGAGGCCCAAAGGCTAATGATGACATCTTCCAAAAAGATTGATCAATTTATCACACCACACAAGGAGCACAGTTTGCTGGTCTCACCAGACTACCCATCTTATGACTCCACACTAGAGGTGTAGACTGAGGCTTTGCTGGTCTCACCAGACTACCCATCTTATCACTAACACTAGGGGTGTAGACTGAGGCTTTGCTGGTCTCACCAGACTACCCATCTTATCACTCACACTAGAGGTGTAGACGGAGGCTTTGCTGGTCTCACCAGACTACCCATCTTATCACTCACACTAGAGGTGTAGACGGAGGCTTTGCTGGTCTCACCAGACTACCCATCTTATCACTCACACTAGAGGTGTAGATTGAGGCTTTGCTGGTCTCACCAGACTACCCATCTTATGACTCCACACTAGGGGTGTAGACTGAGGCTTTGCTGGTCTCACCAGACTACTCATCTTATGACTCCACACTAGAGGTGTAGACTGAGGCTTTGCTGGTCTCACCAGACTACCCATCTTATGACTCCACACTAGGGGTGTAGACTGAGGCTTTGCTGGTCTCACCAGACTACCCATCTTATGACTCCACACTAGGGGTGTAGACTGAGGCTTTGCTGGTCTCACCAGACTACCCATCTTATGACTCCACACTAGAGGTGTAGACTGAGGCTTTGCTGGTCTCACCAGACTACCCATCTTATGACTCACACTAGGGGTGTAGACTGAGGCTTTGCTGGTCTCACCAGACAACCCATCTTATGAATCCACACTAGAGGTGTAGACTGAGGCTTTGCTGGTCTCACCAGACTACCCATCTTATGACTCCACACTAGAGGTGTAGACTGAGGCTTTGCTGGTCTCACCAGACTACCCATCTTATCACTAACACTAGGGGTGTAGACTGAGGCTTTGCTGGTCTCACCAGACTACCCATCTTATCACTCACACTAGAGGTGTAGACGGAGGCTTTGCTGGTCTCACCAGACTACCCATCTTATCACTCACACTAGAGGTGTAGACTGAGGCTTTGCTGGTCTCACCAGACTACCCATCTTATGACTCCACACTAGAGGTGTAGACTGAGGCTTTGCTGGTCTCACCAGACTACCCATCTTATGACTCCACACTAGGGGTGTAGACTGAGGCTTTGCTGGTCTCACCAGACTACCCATCTTATGACTCCACACTAGAGGTGTAGACTGAGGCTTTGCTGGTCTCACCAGACTACCCATCTTATGACTCACACTAGGGGTGTAGACTGAGGCTTTGCTGGTCTCACCAGACAACCCATCTTATGAATCCACACTAGAGGTGTAGACTGAGGCTTTGCTGGTCTCACCAGACTACCCATCTTATGACTCCACACTAGAGGTGTAGACTGAGGCTTTGCTGGTCTCACCAGACTACCCATCTTATGAATCCACACTAGAGGTGTAGACTGAGGCTTTGCTGGTCTCACCAGACTACCCATCTTATCACTCACACTAGAGGTGTAGACTGAGGCTTTGCTGGTCTCACCAGACTACCCATCTTATCACTAACACTAGGGGTGTAGACTGAGGCTTTGCTGGTCTCACCAGACTACCCATCTTATGACTCCACACTAGAGGTGTAGACTGAGGCTTTGCTGGTCTCACCAGACTACCCATCTTATGACTCCACACTAGAGGTGTAGACTGAGGCTTTGCTGGTCTCACCAGACTACCCATCTTATGAATCCACACTAGAGGTGTAGACTGAGGCTTTGCTGGTCTCACCAGACTACCCATCTTATGACTCCACACTAGAGGTGTAGACTGAGGCTTGCTGGTCTCACCAGACTACCCATCTTATCACTAACACTAGGGGTGTAGACTGAGGCTTTGCTGGTCTCACCAGACTACCCATCTTATCACTCACACTAGAGGTGTAGACTGAGGCTTTGCTGGTCTCACCAGACTACCCATCTTATCACTAACACTAGGGGTGTAGACTGAGGCTTTGCTGGTCTCACCAGACTACCCATCTTATGACTCCACACTAGAGGTGTAGACTGAGGCTTTGCTGGTCTCACCAGACTACCCATCTTATCACTAACACTAGGGGTGTAGACTGAGGCTTTGCTGGTCTCACCAGACTACCCATCTTATCACTCACACTAGAGGTGTAGACTGAGGCTTTACTGGTCTCACCAGACTACCCATCTTATGACTCCACACTAGAGGTGTAGACGGAGGCTTTGCTGGTCTCACCAGACTACCCATCTTATCACTCACACTAGAGGTGTAGACTGAGGCTTTGCTGGTCTCACCAGACTACCCATCTTATCACTCACACTAGAGGTGTAGACTGAGGCTTTGCTGGTCTCACCAGACTACCCATCTTATGACTCCACACTAGGGGTGTAGACTGAGGCTTTGCTGGTCTCACCAGACTACCCATCTTATGACTCCACACTAGAGGTGTAGACTGAGGCTTTGCTGGTCTCACCAGACTACCCATCTTATGAATCCACACTAGAGGTGTAGACTGAGGCTTTGCTGGTCTCACCAGACTACCCATCTTATGACTCCACACTAGAGGTGTAGACTGAGGCTTTGCTGGTCTCACCAGACTACCCATCTTATGAATCCACACTAGAGGTGTAGACTGAGGCTTTGCTGGTCTCACCAGACTACCCATCTTATGACTCCACACTAGGGGTGTAGACTGAGGCTTTGCTGGTCTCACCAGACTACCCATCCTATGACTCCACACTAGGGGTGTAGACTGAGGCTTTGCTGGTCTCACCAGACTACCCATCTTATGACTCCACACTAGAGGTGTAGACTGAGGCTTTGCTGGTCTCACCAGACTACCCATCTTATGACTCCACACTAGAGGTGTAGACTGAGGCTTTGCTGGTCTCACCAGACTACCCATCTTATGACTCCACACTAGGGGTGTAGACTGAGGCTTTGCTGGTCTCACCAGACTACCCATCTTATCACTCACACTAGAGGTGTAGACTGAGGCTTTGCTGGTCTCACCAGACTACCCATCTTATGACTCCACACTAGAGGTGTAGACTGAGGCTTTGCTGGTCTCACCAGACTACCCATCTTATGACTCCACACTAGAGGTGTAGACTGAGGCTTTGCTGGTCACACCAGACTACCCATCTTATGACTCCACACTAGAGGTGTAGACTGAGGCTTTGCTGGTCTCACCAGACTACCCATCTTATGACTCCACACTAGAGGTGTAGACTGAGGCTTTGCTGGTCTCACCAGACTACCCATCTTATGACTCCACACTAGAGGTGTAGACTGAGGCTTTGCTGGTCTCACCAGACTACCCATCTTATGAATCCACACTAGAGGTGTAGACTGAGGCTTTGCTGGTCTCACCAGACTACCCATCTTATGACTCCACACTAGGGGTGTAGACTGAGGCTTTGCTGGTCTCACCAGACTACCCATCTTATGACTCCACACTAGAGGTGTAGACTGAGGCTTTGCTGGTCTCACCAGACTACCCATCTTATGACTCACACTAGGGGTGTAGACTGAGGCTTTGCTGGTCTCACCAGACAACCCATCTTATGAATCCACACTAGAGGTGTAGACTGAGGCTTTGCTGGTCTCACCAGACTACCCATCTTATGACTCCACACTAGAGGTGTAGACTGAGGCTTTGCTGGTCTCACCAGACTACCCATCTTATGAATCCACACTAGAGGTGTAGACTGAGGCTTTGCTGGTCTCACCAGACTACCCATCTTATGACTCCACACTAGGGGTGTAGACTGAGGCTTTGCTGGTCTCACCAGACTACCCATCTTATGACTCCACACTAGAGGTGTAGACTGAGGCTTTGCTGGTCTCACCAGACTACCCATCTTATGACTCACACTAGGGGTGTAGACTGAGGCTTTGCTGGTCTCACCAGACAACCCATCTTATGAATCCACACTAGAGGTGTAGACTGAGGCTTTGCTGGTCTCACCAGACTACCCATCTTATGACTCCACACTAGAGGTGTAGACTGAGGCTTTGCTGGTCTCACCAGACTACCCATCTTATGAATCCACACTAGAGGTGTAGACTGAGGCTTTGCTGGTCTCACCAGACTACCCATCTTATGACTCCACACTAGAGGTGTAGACTGAGGCTTTGCTGGTCTCACCAGACTACCCATCTTATGACTCCACACTAGAGGTGTAGACTGAGGCTTTGCTGGTCTCACCAGACTACCCATCTTATGAATCCACACTAGAGGTGTAGACTGAGGCTTTGCTGGTCTCACCAGACTACCCATCTTATGACTCCACACTAGAGGTGTAGACTGAGGCTTTGCTGGTCTCACCAGACTACCCATCTTATCACTAACACTAGGGGTGTAGACTGAGGCTTTGCTGGTCTCACCAGACTACCCATCTTATCACTCACACTAGAGGTGTAGACTGAGGCTTTGCTGGTCTCACCAGACTACCCATCTTATCACTAACACTAGGGGTGTAGACTGAGGCTTTGCTGGTCTCACCAGACTACCCATCTTATGACTCCACACTAGAGGTGTAGACTGAGGCTTTGCTGGTCTCACCAGACTACCCATCTTATCACTAACACTAGGGGTGTAGACTGAGGCTTTGCTGGTCTCACCAGACTACCCATCTTATCACTCACACTAGAGGTGTAGACTGAGGCTTTGCTGGTCTCACCAGACTACCCATCTTATGACTCCACACTAGAGGTGTAGACGGAGGCTTTGCTGGTCTCACCAGACTACCCATCTTATCACTCACACTAGAGGTGTAGACTGAGGCTTTGCTGGTCTCACCAGACTACCCATCTTATCACTCACACTAGAGGTGTAGACTGAGGCTTTGCTGGTCTCACCAGACTACCCATCTTATGACTCCACACTAGGGGTGTAGACTGAGGCTTTGCTGGTCTCACCAGACTACCCATCTTATGACTCCACACTAGAGGTGTAGACTGAGGCTTTGCTGGTCTCACCAGACTACCCATCTTATGAATCCACACTAGAGGTGTAGACTGAGGCTTTGCTGGTCTCACCAGACTACCCATCTTATGACTCCACACTAGAGGTGTAGACTGAGGCTTTGCTGGTCTCACCAGACTACCCATCTTATGAATCCACACTAGAGGTGTAGACTGAGGCTTTGCTGGTCTCACCAGACTACCCATCTTATGACTCCACACTAGAGGTGTAGACTGAGGCTTTGCTGGTCTCACCAGACTACCCATCTTATGACTCCACACTAGAGGTGTAGACTGAGGCTTTGCTGGTCTCACCAGACTACCCATCTTATGAATCCACACTAGAGGTGTAGACTGAGGCTTTGCTGGTCTCACCAGACTACCCATCTTATGACTCCACACTAGAGGTGTAGACTGAGGCTTTGCTGGTCTCACCAGACTACCCATCTTATCACTCACACTAGAGGTGTAGACTGAGGCTTTGCTGGTCTCACCAGACTACCCATCTTATGACTCCACACTAGGGGTGTAGACTGAGGCTTTGCTGGTCTCACCAGACTACCCATCTTATGACTCCACACTAGGGGTGTAGACTGAGGCTTTGCTGGTCTCACCAGACTACCCATCTTATGACTCCGCACTAGAGGTGTAGACTGAGGCTTTGCTGGTCTCACCAGACTACCCATCTTATCACTAACACTAGGGGTGTAGACTGAGGCTTTGCTGGTCTCACCAGACTACCCATCTTATCACTCACACTAGAGGTGTAGACTGAGGCTTTGCTGGTCTCACCAGACTACCCATCTTATGACTCCACACTAGAGGCGTAGACTGAGGCTTTGCTGGTCTCACCAGACTACCCATCTTATCACTAACACTAGGGGTGTAGACTGAGGCTTTGCTGGTCTCACCAGACTACCCATCTTATCACTCACACTAGAGGTGTAGACTGAGGCTTTGCTGGTCTCACCAGACTACCCATCTTATCACTCACACTAGAGGTGTAGACTGAGGCTTTGCTGGTCTCACCAGACTACCCATCTTATCACTAACACTAGGGGTGTAGACTGAGGCTTTGCTGGTCTCACCAGACTACCCATCTTATCACTCACACTAGGGGTGTAGACTGAGGCTTTGCTGGTCTCACCAGACTACCCATCTTATGACTCACACTAGGAGGTGTAGACTGAGGCTTTGCTGGTCTCACCAGACTACCCATCTTATCACTAACACTAGGGGTGTAGACTGAGGCTTTGCTGGTCTCACCAGACTACCCATCTTATCACTAACACTAGGGGTGTAGACTGAGGCTTTGCTGGTCTCACCAGACTACCCATCTTATGACTCCACACTAGGGGTGTAGACTGAGGCTTTGCTGGTCTCACCAGACTACCCATCTTATCACTCACACTAGAGGTGTAGACTGAGGCTTTGCTGGTCTCACCAGACTACCCATCTTATCACTCACACTAGAGGTGTAGACTGAGGCTTTGCTGGTCTCACCAGACTACCCATCTTATGACTCCACAGTAGAGGTGTAGATTGAGGCTTTGCTGGTCTCACCAGACTACCCATCTTATGACTCCACACTAGGGGTGTAGACTGAGGCTTTGCTGGTCTCACCAGACTACCCATCTTATGACTCCACACTAGAGGTGTAGACTGAGGCTTTGCTGGTCTCACCAGACTACCCATCTTATCACTCACACTAGAGGTGTAGACTGAGGCTTTGCTGGTCTCACCAGACTACCCATCTTATCACTCACACTAGGAGGTGTAGACTGAGGCTTTGCTGGTCTCACCAGACTACCCATCTTATCACTAACACTAGGGGTGTAGACTGAGGCTTTGCTGGTCTCACCAGACTACCCATCTTATCACTAACACTAGGGGTGTAGACTGAGGCTTTGCTGGTCTCACCAGACTACCCATCTTATCACTAACACTAGAGGTGTAGACTGAGGCTTTGCTGGTCTCACCAGACTACCCATCTTATGACTCACACTAGGGGTGTAGACTGAGGCTTTGCTGGTCTCACCAGACTACCCATCTTATGACTCCACACTAGGGGGTGTAGACTGAGGCTTTGCTGGTCTCACCAGACTACCCATCTTATGACTCCACACTAGAGGTGTAGACTGAGGCTTTGCTGGTCTCACCAGACTACCCATCTTATCACTAACACTAGAGGTGTAGACTGAGGCTTTGCTGGTCTCACCAGACTACCCATCTTATGACTCCACACTAGGGGTGTAGACTGAGGCTTTGCTGGTGTCACCAGACTACCCATCTTATGACTCCACACTAGAGGTGTAGACTGAGGCTTTGCTGGTCTCACCAGACTACCCATCTTATGACTCCACACTAGGGGTGTAGATTGAGGCTTTGCTGGTCTCACCAGACTACCCATCTTATCACTCACACTAGAGGTGTAGACTGAGGCTTTGCTGGTCTCACCAGACTACCCATCTTATCACTCACACTAGAGGTGTAGACTGAGGCTTTGCTGGTCTCACCAGACTACCCATCTTATCACTAACACTAGAGGTGTAGACTGAGGCTTTGCTGGTCTCACCAGACTACCCATCTTATGACTCACACTAGAGGTGTAGACTGAGGCTTTGCTGGTCTCACCAGACTACCCATCTTATCACTAACACTAGAGGTGTAGACTGAGGCTTTGCTGGTCTCACCAGACTACCCATCTTATCACTAACACTAGGGGTGTAGACTGAGGCTTTGCTGGTCTCACCAGACTACCCATCTTATGACCCACACTAGAGGTGTAGACTGAGGCTTTGCTGGTCTCACCAGACTACCCATCTTATCACTAACACTAGAGGTGTAGACTGAGGCTTTGCTGGTCTCACCAGACTACCCATCTTATCACTCACACTAGAGGTGTAGACTGAGGCTTTGCTGGTCTCACCAGACTACCCATCTTATCACTAACACTAGGGGTGTAGACTGAGGCTTTGCTGGTCTCACCAGACTACCCATCTCATCACTAACACTAGGGGTGTAGACTGAGGCTTTGCTGGTCTCACCAGACTACCCATCTTATCACTCACACTAGAGGTGTAGACTGAGGCTTTGCTGGTCTCACCAGACTACCCATCTTATCACTAACACTAGGGGTGTAGACTGAGGCTTTGCTGGTCTCACCAGACTACCCATCTCATCACTAACACTAGGGGTGTAGACTGAGGCTTTGCTGGTCTCACCAGACTACCCATCTTATCACTCACACTAGGGGTGTAGACTGAGGCTTTGCTGGTCTCACCAGACTACCCATCTTATGACTCACACTAGAGGTGTAGACTGAGGCTTTGCTGGTCTCACCAGACTACCCATCTTATGACTAACACTAGAGGTGTAGACTGAGGCTTTGCTGGTCTCACCAGACTACCCATCTTATCACTAACACTAGGGGTGTAGACTGAGGCTTTGCTGGTCTCACCAGACTACCCATCTTATCACTCACACTAGAGGTGTAGACTGAGGCTTTGCTGGTCTCACCAGACTACCCATCTTATCACTAACACTAGGGGTGTAGACTGAGGCTTTGCTGGTCTCACCAGACTACCCATCTTATGACTCCACACTAGGGGTGTAGACTGAGGCTTTGCTGGTCTCACCAGACTACCCATCTTATCACTCACACTAGAGGTGTAGACTGAGGCTTTGCTGGTCTCACCAGACTACCCATCTTATCACTCACACTAGAGGTGTAGACTGAGGCTTTGCTGGTCTCACCAGACTACCCATCTTATGACTCCACAGTAGAGGTGTAGATTGAGGCTTTGCTGGTCTCACCAGACTACCCATCTTATGACTCCACACTAGGGGTGTAGACTGAGGCTTTGCTGGTCTCACCAGACTACCCATCTTATGACTCCACACTAGAGGTGTAGACTGAGGCTTTGCTGGTCTCACCAGACTACCCATCTTATCACTAACACTAGGGGTGTAGACTGAGGCTTTGCTGGTCTCACCAGACTACCCATCTTATGACTCCACACTAGGGGTGTAGACTGAGGCTTTGCTGGTCTCACCAGACTACCCATCTTATCACTCACACTAGAGGTGTAGACTGAGGCTTTGCTGGTCTCACCAGACTACCCATCTTATCACTCACACTAGAGGTGTAGACTGAGGCTTTGCTGGTCTCACCAGACTACCCATCTTATGACTCCACAGTAGAGGTGTAGATTGAGGCTTTGCTGGTCTCACCAGACTACCCATCTTATGACTCCACACTAGGGGTGTAGACTGAGGCTTTGCTGGTCTCACCAGACTACCCATCTTATGACTCCACACTAGAGGTGTAGACTGAGGCTTTGCTGGTCTCACCAGACTACCCATCTTATCACTCACACTAGAGGTGTAGACTGAGGCTTTGCTGGTCTCACCAGACTACCCATCTTATCACTCACACTAGGAGGTGTAGACTGAGGCTTTGCTGGTCTCACCAGACTACCCATCTTATCACTAACACTAGGGGTGTAGACTGAGGCTTTGCTGGTCTCACCAGACTACCCATCTTATGACTCACACTAGAGGTGTAGACTGAGGCTTTGCTGGTCTCACCAGACTACCCATCTTATGACTCCACACTAGGGGTGTAGACTGAGGCTTTGCTGGTCTCACCAGACTACCCATCTTATCACTAACACTAGGGGTGTAGACTGAGGCTTTGCTGGTCTCACCAGACTACCCATCTTATCACTAACACTAGAGGTGTAGACTGAGGCTTTGCTGGTCTCACCAGACTACCCATCTTATGACTCCACACTAGAGGTGTAGACTGAGGCTTTGCTGGTCTCACCAGACTACCCATCTTATCACTAACACTAGAGGTGTAGACTGAGGCTTTGCTAGTCTCACCAGACTACCCATCTTATGACTCACACTAGGGGTGTAGACTGAGGCTTTGCTGGTCTCACCAGACTACCCATCTTATGACTCCACACTAGGGGTGCAGACTGAGGCTTTGCTGGTCTCACCAGACTACCCATCTTATGACTCCACACTAGAGGTGTAGACTGAGGCTTTGCTGGTCTCACCAGACTACCCATCTTATCACTAACACTAGAGGTGTAGACTGAGGCTTTGCTGGTCTCACCAGACTACCCATCTTATGACTCCACACTAGGGGTGTAGACTGAGGCTTTGCTGGTGTCACCAGACTACCCATCTTATGACTCACACTAGAGGTGTAGACTGAGGCTTTGCTGGTGTCACCAGACTACCCATCTTATGACTCCACACTAGGGGTGCAGACTGAGGCTTTGCTGGTCTCACCAGACTACCCATCTTATCACTCACACTAGAGGTGTAGACTGAGGCTTTGCTGGTCTCACCAGACTACCCATCTTATCACTAACACTAGAGGTGTAGACTGAGGCTTTGCTGGTCTCACCAGACTACCCATCTTATGACTCACACTAGGGGTGTAGACTGAGGCTTTGCTGGTCTCACCAGACTACCCATCTTATGACCCACACTAGAGGTGTAGACTGAGGCTTTGCTGGTCTCACCAGACTACCCATCTTATCACTAACACTAGAGGTGTAGACTGAGGCTTTGCTGGTCTCACCAGACTACCCATCTTATCACTCACACTAGAGGTGTAGACTGAGGCTTTGCTGGTCTCACCAGACTACCCATCTTATCACTAACACTAGGGGTGTAGACTGAGGCTTTGCTGGTCTCACCAGACTACCCATCTCATCACTAACACTAGGGGTGTAGACTGAGGCTTTGCTGGTCTCACCAGACTACCCATCTTATCACTCACACTAGAGGTGTAGACTGAGGCTTTGCTGGTCTCACCAGACTACCCATCTTATCACTAACACTAGGGGTGTAGACTGAGGCTTTGCTGGTCTCACCAGACTACCCATCTCATCACTAACACTAGGGGTGTAGACTGAGGCTTTGCTGGTCTCACCAGACTACCCATCTTATGACTCCACACTAGGGGTGTAGACTGAGGCTTTGCTGGTCTCACCAGACTACCCATCTTATGACTCCACACTAGAGGTGTAGACTGAGGCTTTGCTGGTCTCACCAGACTACCCATCTTATCACTAACACTAGGGGTGTAGACTGAGGCTTTGCTGGTCTCACCAGACTACCCATCTTATCACTAACACTAGAGGTGTAGACTGAGGCTTTGCTGGTCTCACCAGACTACCCATCTTATGACTCACACTAGGGGTGTAGACTGAGGCTTTGCTGGTCTCACCAGACTACCCATCTTATCACTCACACTAGAGGTGTAGACTGAGGCTTTGCTGGTCTCACCAGACTACCCATCTTATGACTCCACACTAGAGGTGTAGACTGAGGCTTTGCTGGTCTCACCAGACTACCCATCTTATCACTCACACTAGAGGTGTAGACTGAGGCTTTGCTGGTCTCACCAGACTACCCATCTTATGACTCCACACTAGAGGTGTAGACTGAGGCTTTGCTGGTCTCACCAGACTACCCATCTTATCACTCACACTAGGGGTGTAGACTGAGACTTTGCTGGTCTCACCAGACTACCCATCTTATCACTCACACTAGGGGTGTAGACTGAGGCTTTGCTGGTCTCACCAGACTACCCATCTTATCACTAACACTAGAGGTGTAGATTGAGGCTTTGCTGGTCTCACCAGACTACCCATCTTATGACTCCACACTAGGGGTGTAGACTGAGGCTTTGCTGGTCTCACCAGACTACCCATCTTATCACTCACACTAGAGGTGTAGACTGAGGCTTTGCTGGTCTCACCAGACTACCCATCTTATCACTCACACTAGGGGTGTAGACTGAGGCTTTGCTGGTGTCACCAGACTACCCATCTTATGACTCCACACTAGGGGTGTAGATTGAGGCTTTGCTGGTCTCACCAGACTACCCATCTTATGACTCCACACTAGAGGTGTAGACTGAGGCTTTGCTGGTCTCACCAGACTACCCATCTTATGACTCCACACTAGAGGTGTAGACTGAGGCTTTGCTGGTCTCACCAGACTACCCATCTTATGACTCCACACTAGGGGTGTAGATTGAGGCTTTGCTGGTCTCACCAGACTACCCATCTTATGACTCCACACTAGAGGTGTAGACTGAGGCTTTGCTGGTCTCACCAGACTACCCATCTTATGACTCCACACTAGAGGTGTAGACTGAGGCTTTGCTGGTCTCACCAGACTACCCATCTTATCACTAACACTAGGGGTGTAGACTGAGGCTTTGCTGGTCTCACCAGACTACCCATCTTATCACTCACACTAGGGGTGTAGACTGAGGCTTTGCTGGTCTCACCAGACTACCCATCTTATGACTCCACACTAGAGGTGTAGACGGAGGCTTTGCTGGTCTCACCAGACTACCCATCTTATCACTCACACTAGAGGTGTAGACTGAGGCTTTGCTGGTCTCACCAGACTACCCATCTTATGACTCCACACTAGGGGTGTAGACTGAGGCTTTGCTGGTCTCACCAGACTACCCATCTTATGACTCCACACTAGGGGTGTAGATTGAGGCTTTGCTGGTCTCACCAGACTACCCATCTTATGACTCCACACTAGAGGTGTAGACTGAGGCTTTGCTGGTCTCACCAGACTACCCATCTTATGACTCCACACTAGAGGTGTAGACTGAGGCTTTGCTGGTCTCACCAGACTACCCATCTTATCACTAACACTAGGGGTGTAGACTGAGGCTTTGCTGGTCTCACCAGACTACCCATCTTATCACTCACACTAGAGGTGTAGACGGAGGCTTTGCTGGTCTCACCAGACTACCCATCTTATCACTCACACTAGAGGTGTAGACTGAGGCTTTGCTGGTCTCACCAGACTACCCATCTTATGACTCCACACTAGGGGTGTAGACTGAGGCTTTGCTGGTCTCACCAGACTACCCATCTTATCACTCACACTAGAGGTGTAGACTGAGGCTTTGCTGGTCTCACCAGACTACCCATCTTATCACTCACACTAGAGGTGTAGATTGAGGCTTTGCTGGTCTCACCAGACTACCCATCTTATGACTCCACACTAGGGGTGTAGACTGAGGCTTTGCTGGTCTCACCAGACTACCCATCTTATCACTCACACTAGAGGTGTAGACTGAGGCTTTGCTGGTCTCACCAGACTACCCATCTTATCACTCACACTAGAGGTGTAGACTGAGGCTTTGCTGGTCTCACCAGACTACCCATCTTATGACTCACACTAGAGGTGTAGACTGAGGCTTTGCTGGTCTCACCAGACTACCCATCTTATGACTCCACACTAGAGGTGTAGACTGGGCCATTGCACGGCACCGCTACATGTAGTGCGCATGAGCCAGCAAACGGCACAAAACCAGTGACTAGGGGGCAGTCCAGAAGCAGACAGCAGGCCTTGAGGCCGGCGCATGCGCACTACATGTGGCGATGCCGTGCCCACAATTAGCATCAGTGCTCATATCTGGGCCGCGGCACGCGCAGGGTCTCAGCCGGTCCTGTGGATGACGCAAGGGACTTGCAGGACGGGCCAAAGAAGAGGCTGGGGAGGAGTAATGTAAAAAGAAGGCAGAGTAGCCTGGGCACCTACCTACAAGAAAATGACAAAGGTACCATTTGAATCATGGATAGGTGCTAGAGAGCCATGTAAGCGCTAGGGGTGGGTGATATGGCCTAAAATCTATATTGCGATATAATTTTAAGCATGTGCGATATGTTCTATTGGGGGGGGGGTTAGGGTTAGGGTTCTATTGGGGGGGGGGGGGGGGTAAACTATATTTTTTTTTTTACTTAATAACTATTAGCCTCCTTAGGGGCTAGATCCCTTGTCCTATTCAACCTAATAGAGCATAGTGCACACAGCAGCAGGGAGCTGACTATGGCAGCCAGGACTTCAGTAGTGTCCCCTCTGCCATGGTAACCGATTACACTGCTGGGGCTCCGATCAGAAGCTGACACCCTGGGGCCACTGCTACCAATGATTTAATCGTGTGTGAGCAATTAATATAATACTTAGAAGAGGGGGAGTAGAAAGGAGGGGCTGTGGCCACTGCGCCACCAATGAATATAGTTAACATGCCTGAATACAAACATAGCCTGCATGTACCGGCCATGCCACCAAACCTGGCCTCTATTGCTGTGCGTCGTGATCCGCTGCAATTAACCACTCAGGATCTGAGGGCCAGCCAAGTGGGGCCACAGGTAGACTGGCCAAGCCAAGCGAGGCCACAGGCAGACGGGCCAAGCCAAGCGAGGCCACAGGCAGACGGGCCAAGCCAAGCGAGGCCACAGGCAGACGGGCCAAGCCAAGCGAGGCCACAGGCAGACGGGCCAAGCCAAGCGAGGCCACAGGCAGACGGGCCAAGCCAAGCGAGGCCACAGGCAGACGGGCCAAGCCAAGCGAGGCCACAGGCAGACGGGCCGAGCCAAGCGAGGCCACAGGCAGACGGGCCGAGCCAAGCGAGGCCACAGGCAGACGGGCCGAGCCAAGCGAGGCCACAGGCAGACGGGCCAAGCCAAGCGAGGCCACAGGCAGACGGGCCAAGCCAAGCGAGGCCACAGGCAGACGGGCCAAGCCAAGCGAGGCCACAGGCAGACGGGCCAAGCGAGGCCACAGGCAGACGGGCCAAGCGAGGCCACAGGCAGACGGGCCAAGCCAAGCGAGGCCACAGGCAGACGGGCCAAGCCAAGCGAGGCCACAGGCAGACGGGCCAAGCCAAGCGAGGCCACAGGCAGACGTGATGGTCCCCTTTTAATTGCCGACTTCCCGTCTAGTATTGGGGGGCACTCGCACTCCGGTGTGGTTATGTGTAAAGGAAAAAAATCAATCCCAAACATCTGATCTCGGGGTACAACTCTCTGGAGCTCATGTGATCAGGGCCCATAAGCGACCCCTCACCTGCCGGACGCAGCCAAGCCACTGGAATTGATGTTAAGGGAATTTATTTTATACAACTTTAAAATCAAAGTGGTCTTTAAATATGATGAGTAGCTCTGTAGGGGGTGGGAGAGAGGAGGCCCCGGCCTCCGGGGGAGAGTCTGTACACAATGCCCCCTCCTCTGACACGGGGCGACATAAAACCAGGAGTGGAGCGAGGCTTTAGAGGTCCAGCAGCAGGACACGCGGATCCTCCACCACAGACTTGATTTTGCGCAGGAATAATACGGCTTCTCTTCCATCAATCAGTCGGTGATCATAGGTTAGGGCCACATACATCATAGGACGCACCTCCACCTGCAGGACGAGGACAGAGCAATGACCTTTCCTGCTACCCAATGATGTCATCACACACAGCACCCCAAATCCCAGCATGCCCCAGCACCGACACCCACCGAGCGCCTCGGCCCTCAACTCCCAGCACAGACACCCACCGAGCGCCTCGGCCCTCAACTCCCAGCACCGACACCCACCGAGCGCCTCGGCCCTCAACTCCCAGCACCGACACCCACCGAGCGCCTCGGCCCTCAACTCCCAGCACCGACACCCACCGAGCGCCTCGGCCCTCAACTCCCAGCACCGACACCCACCGAGCGCCTCGGCCCTCAACTCCCAGCACCGACACCCACCGAGCGCCTCGGCCCTCAACTCCCAGCACCGACACCCACCGAGCGCCTCGGCCCTCAACTCCCAGCACCGACACCCACCGAGCGCCTCGGCCCTCAACTCCCAGCACCGACACCCACCGAGCGCCTCGGCCCTCAACTCCCAGCACCGACACCCACCGAGCGCCTCGGCCCTCAACTCCCAGCACCGACACCCACCGAGCGCCTCGGCCCTCAACTCCCAGCCCCGACACCCACCGAGCGCCTCGGCCCTCAACTCCCAGCACCGACACCCACCGAGCGCCTCGGCCCTCAACTCCCAGCACCAACACACACCGAGTGTGATTCCTCCCAGCACGATACAGAGCGACTTCTCCCGCATATGCCATTATCGATACACAGCAAGACACCACCCATATCTTCCAGCACCAATACGTGACTTCTCCCACATCTCCCAGCAGTGCACCTACCTTTCCGGCCACTGCAACCGGGCGCTCGAAGATCCCATGCATCCCCAGGATAGCGGACTGTGGGGGGTTGATAATTGGAGTCCCAAACAAAGAGCCGAAGACTCCGCCATTGCTGATGGTGAACGTCCCTCCGTCCATGTCTTCGATGGCCAGCTCGTTCTTCCGGGCCTGAATGTAACAAATATGGGTCAATTATACGATAGCGGAGACCCGCCAGTGCTCTGGAATGTACCAACTCCATGAAGAGTAGACAACGGTCTCTCCCCCTCCTTCCCACTTGGGGAGTACTTTCTCTCCTTCATGAGGAGACTTATAGACCATAACCCTAACCCATACCTGCTCCTCTGGAATTCTGGGATGCAAATGAGCTCTTAGCAAACTCCGCCTCTGATGCCACCAGATGAAAGGCAGATATCCTATAAGTAAATGTCCGACCCTTTAAACAGGCCATGAGACATGACTTGGATAATAACTAAGCCAGCATCTCATCTGCAGACAGCTGTTTTAAAGATTGCCCTTCAGCACCTGTCAGCCCCCTCACAGTGGACTTTCCCAGCAGCAGCCACCCTCCTCAACGTGGTCTCTCCCAGCTGACAGGTAGGTATTCGCAGTCAGGGTTGTCCAGCAGTGCCAGCCCCTGCCTGCTTCCATAATGACCCGCGCTCACCTTCAGAACTAAAGTCTTAGGGCCCTTGCACAGGACCGTATTCCCTCCGAGACTTACGGTCCGTGAGCGGGCCATATGTGCCGCAGTGGCATTGATCGTGCACACGGGAGCGCACAGCATCATAGATTACAATGATACATACGATTTTATATGATGCTGTGCGCTCCCGTGTGCACGATCAATGCCACTGCGGCACATATGGCCCGCTCACGGACCGTAAGTCTCGGAGGGAATACGGTCCTGTGCAAGGGCCCTTAAAGGGATCTCCTAGTAAAATTATTTAAGGGCCCCTATAACTGGGGGCAGGAGGAGGTAATAACCAGTGAGCCCCGTCCTCTGCAGTGAAGGAAAGTGCTTACTGGTTATTGCAGGGCCCTATAACTGGGGGCAGGAGGAGGTAATAACCAGTGAGCCCCGTCCTCTGCAGTGAAGGAAAGTGCTTACTGGTTATTGCAGGGCCCCTATAACTGGAGGCAGGAGGAGGTAATAACCAGTGAGCCCCGTCCTCTGCAGTGAAGGAAAGTGCTTACTGGTTATTGCAGGGCCCCTATAACTGGGGGCAGGAGGAGGTAATAACCAGTGAGTCCCGTCCTCTGCAGTGAAGGAAAGTGCTTACTGGTTATTGCAGGGCCCCTATAACTGGGGGCAGGAGGAGGTAATAACCAGTGAGCCCCGTCCTCTGCAGGGAAGTAAAGTACTTACTGGTTATTGCAGGGCCCCTATAACTGGGGGCAGGAGGAGGTAATAACCAATGAGCCCCGTCCTCTGCAGTGAAGGAAAGTGCTTACTGGTTATTGCAGGGCCCCTATAACTGGGGGCAGGAGGAGGTAATAACCAATGAGCCCCGTCCTCTGCAGTGAAGGAAAGTGCTTACTGGTTATTGCAGGGCCCCTATAACTGGGGGCAGGAGGAGGTAAAAACCAGTGAGCCCCGTCCTCTGCAGTGAAGGAAAGTGCTTACTGGTTATTGCAGGGCCCCAATAACTGGGGGCAGGAGGAGGTAATAACCAGTGAGCCCCGTCCTCTGCAGGGAAGGAAAGTGCTGATTTATGAATAGGAGGCAGGATGGAAGGAAAGAAGTCGCTACTTCCGCTAAAGCAGATTTTTTAAAACGCTCTGCGCTCCTCTGCCCGTGAGGCCGCTAGCTATGTCGGGGTTGCGGCTCCGCTCTGCGCTCCTCTGCCCCTGAGGCCGCTAGCTGTGTTGTGCTTGCGGCTCCGCTCTGCGCTCCTCTGCCCGTGAGGCCGCTAGCTGTGTTGTGCTTGCGGCTCCGCTCTGCGCTCCTCTGCCCGTGAGGCGGCCGGCTATGTCATGGTTGCGGCTCCGCTCTGCGCTCCTCTGCCCCTGAGGCCGCTAGCTATGTCATGGTTGCGGCTCCGCTCTGCGCTCCTCTGCCCCTGAGGCCGCTAGCTATGTCACGGTTGCGGCTCTGCTCTGCGCTCCTCTGCCCGTGAGGCCGCTAGCTGTGTTGTGCTTGCGGCTCCGCTCTGCGCTCCTCTGCCCCTGAGGCCGCTAGCTGTGTCGTGCTTGCGGCTCCGCTCTGAGCACCTCTGCCCCTGAGGCCGCTAGCTATGTCGTGGTTGCGGCTCCGCTCTGCGCTCCTCTGCCCCTGAGGCCGCTAGCTATGTCATGGTTGCGGCTCCGCTCTGCGCTCCTCTGCCCGAGGCCGCTAGCTATGTCATGGTTGCGGCTCCGCTCTGCGCTCCTCTGCCCCTGAGGCCGCTAGCTATGTCGTGGTTGCGGCTCCGCTCTGCGCTCCTCTGCCCCTGAGGCCGCTAGCTATGTCGTGGTTGCGGCTCCGCTCTGTGCTCCTCTGCCCCTGAGGCCGCTAGCTATGTCGTGGTTGCGGCTCCACTCTGCGCTCCTCTGCCCCTGAGGCCGCTAGCTGTGTCGTGCTTGCGGCTCCGCTCTGCGCACCTCTGCCCGAGGCAGCTAGCTATGTCGTGGTTGCGGCTCCACTCTGCGCTCCTCTGCCCCTGAGGCCGCTAGCTGTGTCGTGCTTGCGGCTCCGCTCTGCGCACCTCTGCCCGAGGCCGCTAGCTATGTCGTGGTTGCGGCTCCACTCTGCGCTCCTCTGCCCCTGAGGCCGCTAGCTGTGTCGTGCTTGCGGCTCCGCTCTGTGCACCTCTGCCCCTGAGGCCGCTAGCTATGTCGTGGTTGCGGCTCCGCTCTGCGCTCCTCTGCCCCTGAGGCCGCTAGCTGTGTCGTGCTTGCGGCTCCGCTCTGCGCACCTCTGCCCCTGAGGCCGCTAGCTATGTCGTGGTTGCGGCTCCACTCTGCGCTCCTCTGCCCCTGAGGCCGCTAGCTGTGTCGTGCTTGCGGCTCCGCTCTGTGCACCTCTGCCCCTGAGGCCGCTAGCTATGTCGTGGTTGCGGCTCCGCTCTGCGCTCCTCTGCCCCTGAGGCCGCTAGCTATGTCATGGTTGCGGCTCCGCTCTGCGCTCCTCTGCCCGAGGCCGCTAGCTATGTCATGGTTGCGGCTCCGCTCTGCTCTCCTCTGCCCCTGAGGCCGCTAGCTATGTCGTGGTTGCGGCTCCGCTCTGCGCTCCTCTGCCCCTGAGGCCGCTAGCTATGTCGTGGTTGCGGCTCCGCTCTGCGCTCCTCTGCCCCTGAGGCCGCTAGCTATGTCTTGGTTGCGGCTCCGCTCTGCGCTCCTCTGCCCCTGAGGCCGCTAGCTGTGTTGTGGGTGTGAGGGTCACCTTTTCTCCGAGCTCAGCAATCGTCCTTTCGATATCAGCAAAGTTCATGGACTCCACGTTCCTCAACACTGGCACCACAAGACCCTGGGGAGACAGCAAGATCAGCGGACAGTCCGATAGAGCGCCCCCTCCTGCTCAGCCTCCCCCGGGTACTTACCCTCGGGGTGGACACGGCGACGCTAATATCGATGTAGTCCCTGTACACAATCTCCTTGGCTGAATCATCAATAACTACAAGAGAAGGGGGTCCGTGAGGTTGGGGCCGGGGGCGAGCCGGGGCAGGGGGCGAGCCGGGGCACAGGGAACTTACCAGCGTTCACAGCAGGTTGGTCCTGCAGAGCAAAGGCGGCAGCTTTAACAAAGGCAGACATGAAGCCGAGCTTCAGGTTGTGTTTCTTCAGGAAGGCGTCCTTGTGCAAAGACCTCATCTGCTGGACATTACTACAAGACAAACAGGAGGGTCAGCCGAGGGCCCCACAAGCCCCAGCCCCACCCCCTGCGACACTCACCTCATGTCCACCTCATTGAAGGTGGTCAGCATTGCACAGGTGTTCTGAGCCTCCTTCAGCCGCTGAGCGATCCTCTGGCGCATGCGATTCATCTTCACCTGGGGTGGAAACGTCAGACTGAGAACTAGTCCTCACCTCACAGACCACCAGGAGGAGCAGCCACTTACCCTGTGCTCCGAGCGAGCCGAAGGGGCAGCCGCAGCCACGGGGGGAGCAGGCGCCGGCTTCACTGCAGACACTGAGGGGAAAGAATGAAGCTTAGCATAACATGGCACCCACCAACCCCAGACCCCCCCCAGACACTCACCAGGCTTGGTCTCCAAGGGCTGAGCAGACACAGGGGGCACCGGAGGGATCACAATGGGGATGGGTCCTGCAGGGGCAGCTGGGGCAGGTGGTGGGGGTTGGGCAGCTGCTTGGGGTGCTGCAGTCTCAGCAGGTTTAGTCTTGGGAGCAGCTGTGGGACAGAGACAATTCATGAGGCTGCGGGCCGACCCCCAGGCAAGGCCACACAGGACAGCACGCTCCTACCTCCAGACTTCCTGAGGACAAACAGTGGGGTGCCCCCCTCCACCTTGCCTCCATCTGGGACCAGCAGGGCTTCGATCACTCCTGCGGAGGGGGCAGGGACCTGCACCGATGTCTAGAATGAGGCGGAGAGCGTCAGCATGTGGCCAAGCAGGGGGGAAGGGGGGCTGCAGGATGATTACCTTGTCAGTTTCAATCTCGCAAACAACTTCATCTTCAGCCACCGAGTCCCCGACAGCTGCCACAGAAAAGGGAGGGGCTTAGAATTTACAGCTGACGCAGCGGCCGCGACCACTTATCCCCGGAAACGTGTCACAACTGCCCCCCCCCCAGGCATAGCAACCAGGAGACGTCACTCACCCTTCTCCCACCTGACATCCCCTTCTGTGACAGACTCTGCAAATGCTGGGGTGTTCACGGTCAGCACATCCTGCCCTGCCAGAAAGAGGGGAAGAGATTACAAGGAGCGGAGGAGAGGCGGGGGGTGAGCCGCAGCCGCCGATACTCACTGCAGACCGCCGACGTCCGGTAAAACCTGGCTGCGTGGAGGCGTAAATGGGGGACTCTGCAGAGAAAGGGGAGAGTCACAGACCAGCATGCCTCCCTGTTCTCCCCGTCACGGCCCCGTCCCGACCCTCTCCCCGTCATGCGCCCTGGCCCCCTCTCCCCGTCACGGAGCCGTCCCGACCCTTCCCCTCGTCACGGAGCCGTCCCGACCCTTCCCCTCGCCACGGAGCCGTCCCGACCCTTCCCCTCGCCACGGAGCCGTCCCGACCCTTCCCCTCGCCACGGAGCCGTCCCGACCCTTCCCCTCGCCACGGAGCCGTCCCGACCCTTCCCCTCGCCACGGAGCCGTCCCGACCCTTCCCCTCGCCACGGAGCCGTCCCGACCCTTCCCCTCGCCACGGAGCCGTCCCGACCCTTCCCCTCGCCACGGAGCCGTCCCGACCCTTCCCCTCGCCACGGAGCCGTCCCGACCCTTCCCCTCGCCACGGAGCCGTCCCGACCCTTCCCCTCGCCACGGAGCCGTCCCGACCCTTCCCCTCGCCACGGAGCCGTCCCGACCCTTCCCCTCGCCACGGAGCCGTCCCGACCCTTCCCCTCGCCACGGAGCCGTCCCGACCCTTCCCCTCGCCACGGAGCCGTCCCGACCCTTCCCCTCGCCACGGAGCCGTCCCGACCCTTCCCCTCGCCACGGAGCCGTCCCGACCCTTCCCCTCGCCACGGAGCCGTCCCGACCCTTCCCCTCGTCACCCGTCCCGACCCTTCCCCTCGTCACCCGTCCCGACCCTTCCCCTCGTCACCCGTCCCGACCCTTCCCCTCGTCACCCGTCCCGACCCTTCCCCTCGTCACCCATCCCGACCCTTCCCCTCGTCACGTGTCCTGCTCCCGCCACCCCCTTGTGTCCCGGTACATACGAGAGGGTCTTGCGCTCGTTGACGGATGTGACGCGGCTCGCTGCCACCTCTGAAAGAAAAAGACGTTAAGAGGCTGAAGCAGGGGGAGCGAGGAGAGCGGCAGAAGCACAAGAGCGCTACTCACGTGTGATGGTACAAGCGGCCCCTGGGCCCTGAAAAAGAGAAGCAGACATCAGCAGGCATGGCCCTCAAAACACACTGCAAAGTAGAATGCTCTGCACAGTGCCGTGTATGCCAGGGGATACAGCGGGGGCGTGGGGCGCCCCGGGGGACTGTGCGGCCGGCGTGGGGCGCCCCGGGGGACTGTGCGGCCGGCGTGGGGCGCCCCGGGGGACTGTGCGGCCGGCGTGGGGCGCCCCGGGGGACTGTGCGGCCGGCGTGGGGCGCCCCGGGGGACTGTGCGGCCGGCGTGGGGCGCCCCGGGGGACTGTGCGGCCGGCGTGGGGCGCCCCGGGGGACTGTGCGGCCGGCGTGGGGCGCCCCGGGGGACTGTGCGGCCGGCTTGGGGCGCCCCGGGGGACTGTGCGGCCGGCGTGGGGCGCCCCGGGGGACTGTGCGGCCGGCGTGGGGCGCCCCGGGGGACTGTGCGGCCGGCGTGGGGCGCCCCGGGGGACTGTGCGGCCGGCGTGGGGCGCCCCGGGGGACTGTGCGGCCGGCGTGGGGCGCCCCGGGGGACTGTGCGGCCGGCGTGGGGCGCCCCGGGGGACTGTGCGGCCGGGGACTATGCGGCAGTTATGGGGTGCACTGGGGGACTGTGCGACAGTTGTGGGGTGCACTATGCGGCAGTTGTGGGGTGCACTGGGGGACTATGCGGCAGTTGTGGGGCGCACTGGGGGGACTGTGCGGCAGTTGTGGGGCGCACTGGGGGGACTGTGCGGCAGTTGTGGGGTGCACTGGGGGGACTGTGCGGCAGTTGTGGGGTGCACTGGGGGGACTGTGCGGCAGTTGTGGGGTGCACTGGGGGGACTGTGCGGCAGTTGTGGGGTGCACTGGGGGGACTGTGCGGCAGTTGTGGGGTGCACTGGGGGGACTGTGCGGCAGTTGTGGGGTGCACTGGGGGGACTGTGCGGCAGTTGTGGGGTGCACTGGGGGGACTGTGCGGCAGTTGTGGGGCGCACTGGGGGGACTGTGCGGCAGTTGTGGGGCGCACTGGGGGGACTATGCGGCAGTTGTGGGGTGCACTGGGAGACTATGCGGCAGTTGTGGGGTGCACTGGGGGGACTATGCGGCAGTTGTGGGGTGCACTGGGGGACTATGCGGCAGTTGTGGGGTGCACTGGGGGACTATGCGGCAGTTGTGGGGCGCACTGGGGGACTATGCGGCAGTTGTGGGGTGCACTGGGGCACTATGCGGCAGTTGTGGGGTGCACTGGGGCATTATGCGGCAGTTGTGGGGTGCACTGGGGCACTATGCGGCAGTTATGGGGTGCATTGGGGGACTGTGCGGCAGTTGTGGGGTGCACTATGCGGCAGTTGTGGGGTGCACTGGGGCACTATGCGGCAGTTATGGGGCGCACTGGGGCACTATGCGGCAGTTGTGGGGTGCACTATGCGGCAGTTGTGGGGTGCACTGGGGCACTGTGCGGCAGTTATGGGGTGCACTGGGGGACTGTGCTGCAGTTGTGGGGTGCACTGGGGCACTGTGCGGCAGTTGTGGGGTGCACTGGGGGACTGTGCGGCAGTTGTGGGGTGCACTGGGGGACTATGCGGCAGTTGTGGGGTGCACTGGGGGACTGTGCGGCAGTTGTGGGGCGCACTGGGGGACTGTGCGGCAGTTATGGGGCGCACTGGGGGACTGTGCGGCAGTTATGGGGCGCACTGGGGGACTGTGCGGCAGTTATGGGGCGCACTGGGGGACTGTGCGGCAGTTATGGGGTGCACTGGGGGACTGTGCGGCAGTTATGGGGCGCACTGGGGGACTGTGCGGCAGTTATGGGGCGCACTGGGGGACTGTGCGGCAGTTATGGGGCGCACTGGGGGACTGTGCGGCAGTTATGGGGCGCACTGGGGGACTGTGCGGCAGTTATGGGGCGCACTGGGGGACTGTGCGGCAGTTATGGGGCGCACTGGGGGACTGTGCGGCAGTTATGGGGTGCACTGGGGGACTGTGCGGCAGTTATGGGGTGCACTGGGGGACTATGCGGCAGTTATGGGGTGCACTGGGGGACTATGCGGCAGTTGTGGGGTGCACTGGGGGACTGTGCGGCAGTTGTGGGGCGCACTGGGGGACTATGCGGCAGTTATGGGGCGCACTGGGGGACTATGCGGCAGTTGTGGGGTGCACTGGGGCACTATGCGGCAGTTGTGGGGTGCACTGGGGCATTATGCGGCAGTTATGGGGTGCACTGGGGCACTATGCGGCAGTTATGGGGTGCATTGGGGCACTATGCGGCAGTTGTGGGGTGCACTATGCGGCAGTTGTGGGGTGCACTGGGGCACTATGCGGCAGTTCTGGGGCGCACTGGGGCACTATGCGGCAGTTGTGGGGTGCACTATGCGGCAGTTGTGGGGTGCACTGGGGCACTATGCGGCAGTTATGGGGCGCACTGGGGCACTATGCGGCAGTTGTGGGGTGCACTATGCGGCAGTTGTGGGGTGCACTGGGGCACTATGCGGCAGTTGTGGGGTGCACTGGGGGACTGTGCGGCAGTTGTGGGGTGCACTGGGGGACTATGCGGCAGTTATGGGGTGCACTGGGGGACTATGCGGCAGTTATGTGGTGCACTGGGGGACTATGCGGCAGTTATGGGGCGCACTGGGGGACTATGCGGCAGTTATGGGGCGCACTGGGGGACTGTGCGGCAGTTATGGGGTGCACTGGGGGACTGTGCGGCAGTTATGGGGTGCACTGGGGGACTATGCGGCAGTTATGGGGTGCACTGGGGGACTATGCGGCAGTTATGGGGTGCACTGGGGGACTGTGCGGCAGTTATGGGGTGCACTGGGGGACTGTGCGGCAGTTATGGGGCGCACTGGGGGACTGTGCGGCAGTTATGGGGCGCACTGGGGGACTGTGCGGCAGTTATGGGGCGCACTGGGGGACTGTGCGGCAGTTATGGGGCGCACTGGGGGACTGTGCGGCAGTTATGGGGTGCACTGGGGGACTGTGCGGCAGTTATGGGGTGCACTGGGGGACTGTGCGGCAGTTATGGGGTGCACTGGGGGACTATGCGGCAGTTATGGGGTGCACTGGGGGACTATGCGGCAGTTATGGGGTGCACTGGGGGACTGTGCGGCAGTTGTGGGGTGCACTGGGGCACTATGCGGCAGTTATGGGGTGCACTGGGGGACTGTGCGGCAGTTGTGGGGTGCACTATGCGGCAGTTAGGGGGCGCACTGGGGGACTGTGCGGCAGTTATGGGGTGCACTGGGGGACTATGCGGCAGTTATGGGGCGCACTGGGGGACTATGCGGCAGTTATGGGGCGCACTGGGGGACTGTGCGGCAGTTATGGGGTGCACTGGGGGACTATGCGGCAGTTATGGGGTGCACTGGGGGACTGTGCGGCAGTTATGGGGTGCACTGGGGGACTGTGCGGCAGTTGTGGGGTGCACTATGCGGCAGTTATGGGGCACACTGGGGGACTATGCGGCAGTTGTGGGGTGCACTATGCGGCAGTTATGGGGTGCACTGGGGGACTATGCGGCAGTTGTGGGGTGCACTATGCGGCAGTTGTGGGGTGCACTGGGGGACTGTGCGGCAGTTGTGGGGTGCACTGGGGGACTGTGCGGCAGTTGTGGGGTGCACTGGGGGACTATGCGGCAGTTGTGGGGTGCACTATGCGGCAGTTGTGGGGTGCACTGGGGGGACTATGCGGCAGTTGTGGGGTGCACTGGGGGACTGTGCGGCAGTTATGGGGCGCACTGGGGGACTGTGCGGCAGTTGTGGGGTGCACTGGGGGGACTGTGCGGCAGTTGTGGGGTGCACTATGCGGCAGTTGTGGGGTGCACTGGGGGACTATGCGGCAGTTATGGGGAGCACTGGGGGACTGTGCGGCAGTTGTGGGGTGCACTATGCGGCAGTTATGGGGTGCACTGGGGGACTGTGCGGCAGTTGTGGGGTGCACTGGGAGACTATGCGGCAGTTGTGGGGTGCACTGGGAGACTATGCGGCAGTTGTGGGGTGCACTGGGAGACTATGCGGCAGTTGTGGGGTGCACTGGGGCACTATGCGGCAGTTGTGGGGTGCACTGGGGCACTATGCGGCAGTTGTGGGGTGCACTGGGGCACTATGCGGCAGTTATGGGGTGCACTGGGGGACTATGCGGCAGTTATGGGGTGCACTGGGGCACTATGCGGCAGTTGTGGGGTGCACTGGGGCACTATGCGGCAGTTGTGGGGTGCACTGGGGCACTATGCGGCAGTTGTGGGGTGCACTGGGGCACTATGCTGCAGTTGTGGGGTGCACTGGGGGACTGTGCTGCAGTTGTGGGGTGCACTGGGGGACTGTGCTGCAGTTGTGGGGTGCACTGGGGGGACTGTGCGGCAGTTGTGGGGTGCACTGGGGGACTGTGCTGCAGTTGTGGGGTGCACTGGGGGGACTATGCGGCAGTTGTGGGGTGCACTGGGAGACTATGCGGCAGTTGTGGGGTGCACTGGGGCACTATGCGGCAGTTGTGGGGTGCACTGGGGCACTATGCGGCAGTTGTGGGGTGCACTGGGGCACTATGCGGCAGTTGTGGGGTGCACTGGGGCACTATGCGGCAGTTGTGGGGTGCACTGGGGCACTATGCGGCAGTTGTGGGGTGCACTGGGGCACTATGCGGCAGTTGTGGGGTGCACTGGGGCACTATGCGGCAGTTGTGGGGTGCACTGGGGCACTATGCGGCAGTTGTGGGGTGCACTGGGGCACTATGCGGCAGTTGTGGGGTGCACTGGGGCACTATGCGGCAGTTGTGGGGTGCACTGGGGCACTATGCGGCAGTTGTGGGGTGCACTGGGGCACTATGCGGCAGTTGTGGGGTGCACTGGGGCACTATGCGGCAGTTGTGGGGTGCACTGGGGCACTATGCGGCAGTTATGGGGTGCACTGGGGGACTATGCGGCAGTTATGGGGTGCACTGGGGCACTATGCGGCAGTTATGGGGTGCACTGGGGGACTGTGCTGCAGTTGTGGGGTGCACTGGGGCACTATGCGGCAGTTGTGGGGTGCACTGGGGCACTATGCGGCAGTTGTGGGGTGCACTGGGGCACTATGCGGCAGTTGTGGGGTGCACTGGGGGACTGTGCTGCAGTTGTGGGGTGCACTGGGGGGACTGTGCGGCAGTTGTGGGGTGCACTGGGGGGACTGTGCGGCAGTTGTGGGGTGCACTGGGGCACTATGCGGCAGTTATGGGGTGCACTGGGGCACTATGCGGCAGTTATGGGGTGCACTGGGGCACTATGCGGCAGTTGTGGGGTGCACTGGGGGACTGTGCTGCAGTTGTGGGGTGCACTGGGGCACTATGCGGCAGTTGTGGGGTGCACTGGGGCACTATGCGGCAGTTGTGGGGTGCACTGGGGCACTATGCTGCAGTTGTGGGGTGCACTGGGGGACTGTGCTGCAGTTGTGGGGTGCACTGGGGGGACTGTGCGGCAGTTGTGGGGTGCACTGGGGGACTGTGCGGCAGTTGTGGGGTGCACTGGGGGGACTATGCGGCAGTTGTGGGGTGCACTGGGGCACTATGCGGCAGTTATGGGGTGCACTGGGGCACTATGCGGCAGTTGTGGGGTGCACTGGGGCACTATGCGGCAGTTGTGGGGTGCACTGGGGCATTATGCGGCAGTTATGGGGTGCACTGGGGCACTATGCGGCAGTTATGGGGTGCACTGGGGCATTATGCGGCAGTTATGGGGTGCACTGGGGCACTATGCGGCAGTTGTGGGGTGCACTATGCGGCAGTTGTGGGGTGCACTGGGGCACTATGCGGCAGTTATGGGGAGCACTGGGGCACTATGCGGCAGTTGTGGGGTGCACTATGCGGCAGTTGTGGGGTGCACTGGGGCACTATGCGGCAGTTATGGGGCGCACTGGGGCACTATGCGGCAGTTGTGGGGTGCACTATGCGGCAGTTGTGGGGTGCACTGGGGCACTATGCGGCAGTTGTGGGGTGCACTGGGGGACTGTGCGGCAGTTGTGGGGTGCACTGGGGGACTATGCGGCAGTTATGGGGTGCACTGGGGGACTATGCGGCAGTTATGTGGTGCACTGGGGGACTATGCGGCAGTTATGGGGCGCACTGGGGGACTATGCGGCAGTTATGGGGCGCACTGGGGGACTGTGCGGCAGTTATGGGGTGCACTGGGGGACTGTGCGGCAGTTATGGGGTGCACTGGGGGACTATGCGGCAGTTATGGGGTGCACTGGGGGACTATGCGGCAGTTATGGGGTGCACTGGGGGACTGTGCGGCAGTTATGGGGTGCACTGGGGGACTGTGCGGCAGTTATGGGGCGCACTGGGGGACTGTGCGGCAGTTATGGGGCGCACTGGGGGACTGTGCGGCAGTTATGGGGCGCACTGGGGGACTGTGCGGCAGTTATGGGGCGCACTGGGGGACTGTGCGGCAGTTATGGGGTGCACTGGGGGACTGTGCGGCAGTTATGGGGTGCACTGGGGGACTGTGCGGCAGTTATGGGGTGCACTGGGGGACTATGCGGCAGTTATGGGGTGCACTGGGGGACTATGCGGCAGTTATGGGGTGCACTGGGGGACTGTGCGGCAGTTGTGGGGTGCACTGGGGCACTATGCGGCAGTTATGGGGTGCACTGGGGGACTGTGCGGCAGTTGTGGGGTGCACTATGCGGCAGTTATGGGGCGCACTGGGGGACTGTGCGGCAGTTATGGGGTGCACTGGGGGACTATGCGGCAGTTATGGGGCGCACTGGGGGACTATGCGGCAGTTATGGGGCGCACTGGGGGACTATGCGGCAGTTATGGGGTGCACTGGGGGACTATGCGGCAGTTATGGGGTGCACTGGGGGACTGTGCGGCAGTTATGGGGTGCACTGGGGGACTGTGCGGCAGTTGTGGGGTGCACTATGCGGCAGTTATGGGGCACACTGGGGGACTATGCGGCAGTTGTGGGGTGCACTATGCGGCAGTTATGGGGTGCACTGGGGGACTATGCGGCAGTTGTGGGGTGCACTATGCGGCAGTTGTGGGGTGCACTGGGGGACTGTGCGGCAGTTGTGGGGTGCACTATGCGGCAGTTATGGGGCACACTGGGGGACTATGCGGCAGTTGTGGGGTGCACTATGCGGCAGTTATGGGGTGCACTGGGGGACTATGCGGCAGTTGTGGGGTGCACTATGCGGCAGTTGTGGGGTGCACTGGGGGACTGTGCGGCAGTTGTGGGGTGCACTGGGGGACTGTGCGGCAGTTGTGGGGTGCACTGGGGGACTATGCGGCAGTTGTGGGGTGCACTATGCGGCAGTTGTGGGGTGCACTGGGGGGACTATGCGGCAGTTGTGGGGTGCACTGGGGGACTGTGCGGCAGTTATGGGGCGCACTGGGGGACTGTGCGGCAGTTGTGGGGTGCACTGGGGGGACTGTGCGGCAGTTGTGGGGTGCACTATGCGGCAGTTGTGGGGTGCACTGGGGGACTATGCGGCAGTTATGGGGCGCACTGGGGGACTGTGCGGCAGTTGTGGGGTGCACTATGCGGCAGTTATGGGGTGCACTGGGGGACTGTGCGGCAGTTGTGGGGTGCACTGGGAGACTATGCGGCAGTTGTGGGGTGCACTGGGAGACTATGCGGCAGTTGTGGGGTGCACTGGGAGACTATGCGGCAGTTGTGGGGTGCACTGGGGCACTATGCGGCAGTTGTGGGGTGCACTGGGAGACTATGCGGCAGTTGTGGGTGCACTGGGAGCACTATGCGGCAGTTGTGGGGTGCACTGGGGCACTATGCGGCAGTTATGGGGTGCACTGGGGGACTATGCGGCAGTTATGGGGTGCACTGGGGCACTATGCGGCAGTTATGGGGTGCACTGGGGCACTATGCGGCAGTTATGGGGTGCACTGGGGCACTATGCGGCAGTTGTGGGGTGCACTGGGGCACTATGCGGCAGTTGTGGGGTGCACTGGGGGACTGTGCTGCAGTTGTGGGGTGCACTGGGGGACTGTGCTGCAGTTGTGGGGTGCACTGGGGGGACTGTGCGGCAGTTGTGGGGTGCACTGGGGGACTGTGCTGCAGTTGTGGGGTGCACTGGGGGGACTATGCGGCAGTTGTGGGGTGCACTGGGAGACTATGCGGCAGTTGTGGGGTGCACTGGGGCACTATGCGGCAGTTATGGGGTGCACTGGGGCACTATGCGGCAGTTGTGGGGTGCACTGGGGCACTATGCGGCAGTTGTGGGGTGCACTGGGGCACTATGCGGCAGTTGTGGGGTGCACTGGGGCACTATGCGGCAGTTGTGGGGTGCACTGGGGCACTATGCGGCAGTTGTGGGGTGCACTGGGGCACTATGCGGCAGTTGTGGGGTGCACTGGGGCACTATGCGGCAGTTATGGGGTGCACTGGGGCACTATGCGGCAGTTATGGGGTGCACTGGGGGACTATGCGGCAGTTATGGGGTGCACTGGGGCACTATGCGGCAGTTGTGGGGTGCACTGGGGGACTGTGCTGCAGTTGTGGGGTGCACTGGGGCACTATGCGGCAGTTGTGGGGTGCACTGGGGCACTATGCGGCAGTTGTGGGGTGCACTGGGGCACTATGCGGCAGTTGTGGGGTGCACTGGGGGACTGTGCTGCAGTTGTGGGGTGCACTGGGGGGACTGTGCGGCAGTTGTGGGGTGCACTGGGGGACTGTGCGGCAGTTGTGGGGTGCACTGGGGGGACTATGCGGCAGTTGTGGGGTGCACTGGGGCACTATGCGGCAGTTATGGGGTGCACTGGGGCACTATGCGGCAGTTATGGGGTGCACTGGGGCACTATGCGGCAGTTGTGGGGTGCACTGGGGGACTGTGCTGCAGTTGTGGGGTGCACTGGGGGACTGTGCTGCAGTTGTGGGGTGCACTGGGGCACTATGCGGCAGTTGTGGGGTGCACTGGGGCACTATGCGGCAGTTGTGGGGTGCACTGGGGCACTATGCGGCAGTTGTGGGGTGCACTGGGGGACTGTGCTGCAGTTGTGGGGTGCACTGGGGGACTGTGCGGCAGTTGTGGGGTGCACTGGGGGACTGTGCGGCAGTTGTGGGGTGCACTGGGGGGACTATGCGGCAGTTGTGGGGTGCACTGGGGCACTATGCGGCAGTTATGGGGTGCACTGGGGCACTATGCGGCAGTTGTGGGGTGCACTGGGGCACTATGCGGCAGTTGTGGGGTGCACTGGGGCACTATGCGGCAGTTGTGGGGTGCACTGGGGCACTATGCGGCAGTTGTGGGGTGCACTGGGGCACTATGCGGCAGTTGTGGGGTGCACTGGGGCACTATGCGGCAGTTGTGGGGTGCACTGGGGCACTATGCGGCAGTTGTGGGGTGCACTGGGGCACTATGCGGCAGTTGTGGGGTGCACTGGGGCACTATGCGGCAGTTGTGGGGTGCACTGGGGCACTATGCGGCAGTTATGGGGTGCACTGGGGGACTATGCGGCAGTTATGGGGTGCACTGGGGGACTGTGCTGCAGTTGTGGGGTGCACTGGGGCACTATGCGGCAGTTGTGGGGTGCACTGGGGCACTATGCGGCAGTTGTGGGGTGCACTGGGGCACTATGCGGCAGTTGTGGGGTGCACTGGGGCACTATGCGGCAGTTGTGGGGTGCACTGGGGGACTGTGCTGCAGTTGTGGGGTGCACTGGGGGACTGTGCGGCAGTTGTGGGGTGCACTGGGGGGACTGTGCGGCAGTTGTGGGGTGCACTGGGGGGACTATGCGGCAGTTGTGGGGTGCACTGGGGCACTATGCGGCAGTTATGGGGTGCACTGGGGCACTATGCGGCAGTTATGGGGTTCACTGGGGCACTATGCGGCAGTTGTGGGGTGCACTGGGAGACTATGCGGCAGTTGTGGGGCGCACTGGGGCACTATGCGGCAGTTGTGGGGCGCACTGGGGCACTATGCGGCAGTTGTGGGGTGCACTGGGGGGACTATGCGGCAGTTGTGGGGTGCACTGGGGGACTATGCGGCAGTTTTGGGGTGCACTGGGGCACTATGCGGCAGTTGTGGGGTTCACTGGGGCACTATGCGGCAGTTGTGGGGTGCACTGGGGCACTATGCGGCAGTTGTGGGGTGCACTGGGGACTATGCGGCAGTTGTGGGGTGCACTGGGGCACTATGCGGCAGTTGTGGGTGCACTGGGGCACTATGCGGCAGTTGTGGGGTGCACTGGGGGGACTATGCGGCAGTTATGGGGTGCACTGGGGGACTATGCGGCAGTTATGGGGCGCACTGGGGACTATGCGGCAGTTATGGGGCGCACTGGGGCACTATGCGGCAGTTATGGGGTGCACTGGGGGACTATGCGGCAGTTATGGGGTGCACTGGGGGACTGTGCGGCAGTTATGGGGTGCACTGGGGGACTGTGCGGCAGTTGTGGGGTGCACTATGCGGCAGTTATGGGGCACACTGGGGGACTATGCGGCAGTTGTGGGGTGCACTATGCGGCAGTTATGGGGTGCACTGGGGGACTATGCGGCAGTTGTGGGGTGCACTATGCGGCAGTTGTGGGGTGCACTGGGGGACTGTGCGGCAGTTGTGGGGTGCACTATGCGGCAGTTATGGGGCACACTGGGGGACTATGCGGCAGTTGTGGGGTGCACTATGCGGCAGTTATGGGGTGCACTGGGGGACTATGCGGCAGTTGTGGGGTGCACTATGCGGCAGTTGTGGGGTGCACTGGGGGACTGTGCGGCAGTTGTGGGGTGCACTGGGGGACTGTGCGGCAGTTGTGGGGTGCACTGGGGGACTATGCGGCAGTTGTGGGGTGCACTATGCGGCAGTTGTGGGGTGCACTGGGGGGACTATGCGGCAGTTGTGGGGTGCACTGGGGGACTGTGCGGCAGTTATGGGGCGCACTGGGGGACTGTGCGGCAGTTGTGGGGTGCACTGGGGGGACTGTGCGGCAGTTGTGGGGTGCACTATGCGGCAGTTGTGGGGTGCACTGGGGGACTATGCGGCAGTTATGGGGCGCACTGGGGGACTGTGCGGCAGTTGTGGGGTGCACTATGCGGCAGTTATGGGGTGCACTGGGGGACTGTGCGGCAGTTGTGGGGTGCACTGGGAGACTATGCGGCAGTTGTGGGGTGCACTGGGAGACTATGCGGCAGTTGTGGGGTGCACTGGGAGACTATGCGGCAGTTGTGGGGTGCACTGGGGCACTATGCGGCAGTTGTGGGGTGCACTGGGAGACTATGCGGCAGTTGTGGGGTGCACTGGGGCACTATGCGGCAGTTATGGGGTGCACTGGGGGACTATGCGGCAGTTATGGGGTGCACTGGGGCACTATGCGGCAGTTATGGGGTGCACTGGGGCACTATGCGGCAGTTATGGGGTGCACTGGGGCACTATGCGGCAGTTGTGGGGTGCACTGGGGCACTATGCGGCAGTTGTGGGGTGCACTGGGGGACTGTGCTGCAGTTGTGGGGTGCACTGGGGGACTGTGCTGCAGTTGTGGGGTGCACTGGGGGGACTGTGCGGCAGTTGTGGGGTGCACTGGGGGACTGTGCTGCAGTTGTGGGGTGCACTGGGGGGACTATGCGGCAGTTGTGGGGTGCACTGGGAGACTATGCGGCAGTTGTGGGGTGCACTGGGGCACTATGCGGCAGTTATGGGGTGCACTGGGGCACTATGCGGCAGTTGTGGGGTGCACTGGGGCACTATGCGGCAGTTGTGGGGTGCACTGGGGCACTATGCGGCAGTTGTGGGGTGCACTGGGGCACTATGCGGCAGTTGTGGGGTGCACTGGGGCACTATGCGGCAGTTGTGGGGTGCACTGGGGCACTATGCGGCAGTTGTGGGGTGCACTGGGGCACTATGCGGCAGTTATGGGGTGCACTGGGGCACTATGCGGCAGTTATGGGGTGCACTGGGGGACTATGCGGCAGTTATGGGGTGCACTGGGGCACTATGCGGCAGTTGTGGGGTGCACTGGGGGACTGTGCTGCAGTTGTGGGGTGCACTGGGGCACTATGCGGCAGTTGTGGGGTGCACTGGGGCACTATGCGGCAGTTGTGGGGTGCACTGGGGCACTATGCGGCAGTTGTGGGGTGCACTGGGGGACTGTGCTGCAGTTGTGGGGTGCACTGGGGGGACTGTGCGGCAGTTGTGGGGTGCACTGGGGGACTGTGCGGCAGTTGTGGGGTGCACTGGGGGGACTATGCGGCAGTTGTGGGGTGCACTGGGGCACTATGCGGCAGTTATGGGGTGCACTGGGGCACTATGCGGCAGTTATGGGGTGCACTGGGGCACTATGCGGCAGTTGTGGGGTGCACTGGGGGACTGTGCTGCAGTTGTGGGGTGCACTGGGGGACTGTGCTGCAGTTGTGGGGTGCACTGGGGCACTATGCGGCAGTTGTGGGGTGCACTGGGGCACTATGCGGCAGTTGTGGGGTGCACTGGGGCACTATGCGGCAGTTGTGGGGTGCACTGGGGGACTGTGCTGCAGTTGTGGGGTGCACTGGGGGGACTGTGCGGCAGTTGTGGGGTGCACTGGGGGACTGTGCGGCAGTTGTGGGGTGCACTGGGGGGACTATGCGGCAGTTGTGGGGTGCACTGGGGCACTATGCGGCAGTTATGGGGTGCACTGGGGCACTATGCGGCAGTTGTGGGGTGCACTGGGGCACTATGCGGCAGTTGTGGGGTGCACTGGGGCACTATGCGGCAGTTGTGGGGTGCACTGGGGCACTATGCGGCAGTTGTGGGTGCACTGGGGCACTATGCGGCAGTTGTGGGTGCACTGGGGCACTATGCGGCAGTTGTGGGGTGCACTGGGGCACTATGCGGCAGTTGTGGGGTGCACTGGGGCACTATGCGGCAGTTGTGGGGTGCACTGGGGCACTATGCGGCAGTTATGGGGTGCACTGGGGGACTATGCGGCAGTTATGGGGTGCACTGGGGGACTGTGCTGCAGTTGTGGGGTGCACTGGGGCACTATGCGGCAGTTGTGGGGTGCACTGGGGCACTATGCGGCAGTTGTGGGGTGCACTGGGGCACTATGCGGCAGTTGTGGGGTGCACTGGGGCACTATGCGGCAGTTGTGGGGTGCACTGGGGGACTGTGCTGCAGTTGTGGGGTGCACTGGGGGGACTGTGCGGCAGTTGTGGGGTGCACTGGGGGACTGTGCGGCAGTTGTGGGGTGCACTGGGGGGACTATGCGGCAGTTGTGGGGTGCACTGGGGCACTATGCGGCAGTTATGGGGTGCACTGGGGCACTATGCGGCAGTTATGGGGTTCACTGGGGCACTATGCGGCAGTTGTGGGGTGCACTGGGAGACTATGCGGCAGTTGTGGGGCGCACTGGGGCACTATGCGGCAGTTGTGGGGCGCACTGGGGCACTATGCGGCAGTTGTGGGGTGCACTGGGGGGACTATGCGGCAGTTGTGGGGTGCACTGGGGGACTATGCGGCAGTTATGGGGTGCACTGGGGCACTATGCGGCAGTTGTGGGTTCACTGGGGCACTATGCGGCAGTTGTGGGGTGCACTGGGGCACTATGCGGCAGTTGTGGGGTGCACTGGGGGACTATGCGGCAGTTGTGGGGTGCACTGGGGCACTATGCGGCAGTTGTGGGGTGCACTGGGGCACTATGCGGCAGTTGTGGGGTGCACTGGGGGGACTATGCGGCAGTTGTGGGGTGCACTGGGGGGACTATGCGGCAGTTATGGGGTGCACTGGGGCACTATGCGGCAGTTGTGGGGTGCACTGGGGGGACTATGCGGCAGTTGTGGGGTGCACTGGGGGACTATGCGGCAGTTATGGGGTGCACTGGGGCACTATGCGGCAGTTGTGGGGTTCACTGGGGCACTATGCGGCAGTTGTGGGGTGCACTGGGGCACTATGCGGCAGTTGTGGGGTGCACTGGGGCACTATGCGGCAGTTGTGGGGTGCACTGGGGCACTATGCGGCAGTTGTGGGGTGCACTGGGGCACTATGCGGCAGTTGTGGGGTGCACTGGGAGACTATGCGGCAGTTGTGGGGTGCACTGGGGGGACTATGCGGCAGTTGTGGGGTGCACTGGGGGACTGTGCGGCAGTTGTGGGGTGCACTGAGGGACAAGGACAGGCGGAGCCCGGATGCTCCCGAACGTAACTCACCCGCCGGAGGGCGGTCACTGGGCAGCGCAGGGCCCGGGCCAGGCAGCGAGACAACATCTTCGGGACACAGCTCAAGGACACGCCGGAAACAGGACCGGACCAATGACCCCGAGAGGGAAAGAGAGAGCGCGACTTCCGGCCAAAACCTGACACTTACTCCAAACGGAGGAGAACCGTCAGCTTCCGGAGTCCGGAACACATCGATCTCTATGGAGGACGCGAGGAGATGGAGACAGGAAGTGAGGAGCACATTGGCCTCTGGCGTGCGTCAGCGTCCGGAATATACCAATACTACAAGGGGTGGACTTGGTAAGTACCACTGCCACAGGACAAGGGGAAGAGCAGAGGAAAGACAGGAACAGTCCTGTGGGTGATTGAAGGAGATGAGGCTGGAAATCAGGGAAGATAATCAGCCACACAGGGCTGACCGCCATGATGTGGAGGAGGAGTAATGCCGCTGACCGCCATGATGTGGAGGAGGAGTAATGCCGCTGACCGCCATGATGTGGAGGAGGAGTAATGCCGCTGACCGCCATGATGTGGAGGAGGAGTAATGCTTCTGACTGCCATGATGTGGAGGAGGAATAATGCCGCTGACCGCCATGATGTGGAGGAGGAATAATGCCGCTGACCGCCATGATGTGGAGGAGGAGTAATGCTTCTGACTGCCATGATGTGGAGGAGGAATAATGCCGCTGACCGCCATGATGTGGAGGAGGAATAATGCCGCTGACCGCCATGATGTGGAGGAGGAGTAATGCCGCTGACCGCCATGATGTGGAGGAGGAATAATGCCGCTGACCGCCATGATGTGGAGGAGGAGTAATGCTGCTGACCGCCATGATGTGGAGGAGGAGTAATGCCGCTGACCGCCATGATGTGGAGGAGGAGTAATGCCGCTGACCGCCATGATGTGGAGGAGGAGTAATGCCGCTGACCGCCATGATGTGGAGGAGGAGTAATGCCGCTGACCGCCATGATGTGGAGGAGGAGTAATGCCGCTGACCGTCATGATGTGGAGGAGAAGTAATGCCGCTGACCGCCATGATGTGGAGGAGGAGTAATGCCGCTGACCGCCCTGATGTGGAGGAGAAGTAATGCCGCTGACCGCCATGATGTGGAGGAGAAGTAATGCCGCTGACCGCCATGATTTGGAGGAGGAGTAATGCCGCTGACCGCCATGATGTGGAGGAGGAGTAATGCTTCTGACTGCCATGATGTGGAGGAGGAATAATGCCGCTGACCGCCATGATGTGGAGGAGGAGTAATGCCGCTGACCGCCATGATGTGGAGGAGGAGTAATGCCGCTGACCGCCATGATGTGGAGGAGAAGTAATGCCGCTGACCGCCATGATGTGGAGGAGGAGTAATGCCGCTGACCGCCATGATGTGGAGGAGGAGTAATGCTTCTGACTGCCATGATGTGGAGGAGGAATAATGCCGCTGACCGCCATGATGTGGAGGAGGAGTAATGCCGCTGACCGCCATGATGTGGAGGAGGAATAATGCCGCTGACCGCCATGATGTGGAGGAGAAGTAATGCCGCTGACCGCCCTGATGTGGAGGAGAAGTAATGCCGCTGACCGCCCTGATGTGGAGGAGAAGTAATGCCGCTGACCGCCATGATGTGGAGGAGAAGTAATGCCGCTGACCGCCATGATGTGGAGGAGAAGTAATGCCGCTGACCGCCATGATGTGGAGGAGGAATAATGCCGCTGACCGCCATGATGTGGAGGAGGAGTAATGCCGCTGACCGCCATGATGTGGAGGAGGAGTAATGCCGCTGACCGCCATGATGTGGAGGAGGAGTAATGCCGCTGACCGCCATGATGTGGAGGAGGAATAATGCCGCTGACCGCCATGATGTGGAGGAGGAGTAATGCCGCTGACCGCCATGATGTGGAGGAGGAGTAATGCCGCTGACCGCCATGATGTGGAGGAGGAGTAATGCCTCTGACCGCCATGATGTGGAGGAGGAGTAATGCCTCTGACCGCCATGATGTGGAGGAGGAGTAATGCCGCTGACCGCCATGATGTGGAGGAGGAGTAATGCCGCTGCCCGCCATGATGTGGAGGAGGAGTAATGCCGCTGACCGCCATGATGTGGAGGAGGAGTAATGCCGCTGACCGCCATGATGTGGAGGAGGAGTAATGCTGCTGACCGCCATGATGTGGAGGAGGAGTAATAATCACACAGCGCTGACCGCCATGATGTGGAGGAGGAGTAATAATCACACAAGTAGCCCCTGAAATTAAGGGATTGAGTTTATAAAACGCTTTAGTTCCTCACATTTTTCTGCAATAATTTTGTTCACCGACTGAACTAAGGCTGAAAGTGAGAAGCTGGCGGCGTCGGACTCTACGGTGGTGACGGACAGAGATCAGGCCAGAGCTACTGTGAGGGGCACAATGTGCGCTGCTGGCACGAAGGGCAGTACTATGGGCCACAGCGTCCGAAGTGTCTCCACTGGAGTTGAGCGAAGCGACTTCAGATGCTACTGGAATTATTAGTAATAATGCTGTAACCGGCGTTAGAATATATGGGCGACTTCAGATGCTACATCCAAAGCCACCTCACTAAAAAATCCTTCTCCGTACAGCATTAGAACGTACTGCCTCTGATGAGGCGAATTCCGTTATTCACTAAGTCGCGCAAGACTTCGCTAATTGATTATTACAGTGAAAAACCTTGGAACCAAACTCGGCTTCAGCTCAGGTCCCATCAGATCTATGGGGGGACGACGACGACTGGATGTAGCGGGTATGTGCTGCTGTATTCTCCTGTATGTTTGACCTTGCGGAATGTAATGTCCGCCCGTACAGTATGTCTCTAGCCCTTGGAGGACACGTCGCTGGATGTAGCGGGTATGTGCTGCTGTATTCTCCTGTATGTTTGACCTTGCGGAATGTAATGTCCACCTGTACAGTGTGTCTCTAGCCCTTGGAGGACACGTCGCTGGATGTAGCGGGTATGTGGTGCTGTATTCTCCTGTATGTTTGACCTTGCGGAATGTAATGTCCGCCCGTACAGTATGTCTCTAGCCCTTGGAGGACACGTCGCTGGATGTAGCGGGTATGTGGTGCTGTATTCTCCTGTATGTTTGACCTTGCGGAATGTAATGTCCGCCCGTACAGCATGTCTCTAGCCCTTGGAGGACACGTCGCTGGATGTAGCGGGTATGTGGTGCTGTATTCTCCTGTATGTTTGACCTTGCGGAATGTAATGTCCACCCGTACAGTATGTCTCTAGCCCTTGGAGGACACGTCGCTGGATGTAGCGGGTATGTGATGCTGTATTCTCCTGTATGTTTGACCTTGCGGAATGTAATGTCTGCCCGTACAGTATGTCTCTAGCCCTTGGAGGACACGTCGCTGGATGTAGCGGGTATGTGATGCTGTATTCTCCTGTATGTTTGACCTTGCGGAATGTAATGTCCACCGTACAGTATGTCTCTAGCCCTTGGAGGACACGTCGCTGGATGTAGCGGGTATGTGGTGCTGTATTCTCCTGTATGTTTGACCTTGCGGAATGTAATGTCCGCCCGTACAGTATGTCTCTAGCCCTTGGAGGACACGTCGCTGGATGTAGCGGGTATGTGGTGCTGTATTCTCCTGTATGTTTGACCTTGCGGAATGTAATGTCCGCCGTACAGTATGTCTCTAGCCCTTGGAGGACACGTCGCTGGATGTAGCGGGTATGTGGTGCTGTATTCTCCTGTATGTTTGACCTTGCGGAATGTAATGTCCGCCCGTACAGTATGTCTCTAGCCCTTGGAGGACACGTCGCTGGATGTAGCGGGTATGTGGTGCTGTATTCTCCTGTATGTTTGACCTTGCGGAATGTAATGTCCGCCCGTACAGTATGTCTCTAGCCCTTGGAGGACACGTCGCTGGATGTAGCGGGTATGTGGTGCTGTATTCTCCTGTATGTTTGACCTTGCGGAATGTAATGTCCGCCCGTACAGTATGTCTCTAGCCCTTGGAGGACACGTCGCTGGATGTAGCGGGTATGTGGTGCTGTATTCTCCTGTATGTTTGACCTTGCGGAATGTAATGTCCGCCCGTACAGTATGTCTCTAGCCCTTGGAGGACACGTCGCTGGATGTAGCGGGTATGTGGTGCTGTATTCTCCTGTATGTTTGACCTTGCGGAATGTAATGTCCGCCCGTACAGTATGTCTCTAGCCCTTGGAGGACACGTCGCTGGATGTAGCGGGTATGTGGTGCTGTATTCTCCTGTATGTTTGACCTTGCGGAATGTAATGTCCACCGTACAGTATGTCTCTAGCCCTTGGAGGACACGTCGCTGGATGTAGCAGGTATGTGGTGCTGTATTCTCCTGTATGTTTGACCTTGCGGAATGTAATGTCCGCCCGTACAGTATGTCTCTAGCCCTTGGAGGACACGTCGCTGGATGTAGCGGGTATGTGGTGCTGTATTCTCCTGTATGTTTGACCTTGCGGAATGTAATGTCCGCCCGTACAGTATGTCTCTAGCCCTTGGAGGACACGTCGCTGGATGTAGCGGGTATGTGGTGCTGTATTCTCCTGTATGTTTGACCTTGCGGAATGTAATGTCCGCCCGTACAGTATGTCTCTAGCCCTTGGAGGACACGTCGCTGGATGTAGCGGGTATGTGGTGCTGTATTCTCCTGTATGTTTGACCTTGCGGAATGTAATGTCCACCGTACAGTATGTCTCTAGCCCTTGGAGGACACGTCGCTGGATGTAGCGGGTATGTGGTGCTGTATTCTCCTGTATGTTTGACCTTGCGGAATGTAATGTCCGCCCGTACAGTATGTCTCTAGCCCTTGGAGGACACGTCGCTGGATGTAGCGGGTATGTGGTGCTGTATTCTCCTGTATGTTTGACCTTGCGGAATGTAATGTCCACCGTACAGTATGTCTCTAGCCCTTGGAGGACACGTCGCTGGATGTAGCGGGTATGTGCTGCACCCTGTAGCCAGCGGTATGGGCGCAGTATGGGCGCAGCATGGGCAGCCTGAATTGGCAGACATGGATTTTAGCTGCCATGTCGCATTTTTAAAATTTCTGAGGTCTCCAGAAATTCAAAACCCCAAGAAGTGACCCCATTTTGGAAAGAGCACCCCCCGAACCAACATCTTAAGGTGTCTCGCAGAAATGAATCAGAGGTGTGAGGTGGTAAAACTACAGGGCCCATCATGGATGGAAGGAATACTCCGTGGAGTGGGGGCCACTCTGAGGCCTCCTGCGTGCGCAGCCAGGGCTCTGTCCTTCCTCCTCCTCCCCCTTTAGGAACACACCATGCTGGGTAGACTGACCTCTGACCCCATGCTGGGTAGACTGACCTCTGACCCCGTGCTGGGTAGACTGACCTCTGACACCATGCTGGGTAGACTGACCTCTGACCCCATGCTGGGTAGACTGACCTCTGACCCCGTGCTGGGTAGACTGACCTCTGACCCCGTGCTGGGTAGAAGGACCTCTGACCCCGTGCTGGGTAGACTGACCTCTGACCCCGTGCTGGGTAGACTGACCTCTGACCCCGTGCTGAGTAGAAGGACCTCTGACCCCATGCTGGGTAGACTGACCTCTGACCCCGTGCTGGGTAGAATGACCTCTGACCCCGTGCTGGGTAGAATGACCTCTGACCCCGTGCTGGGTATAATTACCAGATGTGGATTCAGTTACATATTTATTCCCAGAATTCCTGTCCAGTCGCTCAGAATTGGGAAAGCTCGTTGGAAGAACGAGGGAAACGTTTTCCGTAAATCTTCAGGACGTCCGGTGGCCCTGATTTATTCCCCACAGCTTCGCCACGGCCTGGATACAGGAGAACCTGCACAGTCATATGTTTTCCGTTTACGCTGTATATCGGACGGCGGTCCCCCGGACACGAGCCCGCGCCACGTCTATTCTCCTATTATAGATTATATCCAGGTATTGGCGCTCGCATCGGGTTCACGGATTCACCGTGACCTGGATGAACCTTCACTTCTAAAAATCCACGGATCTAGAAGATTCTATCACTTAAACAAAAACACAGATGAAAATAAAAAAATCTGCACTAAAAACGAGCCCAGGTGCTGAGCCGTGGATTACGGACCGATCCGCGCTTGGCGGTCACAGAAAAAGTGCAAAAAAATGTACAATTTGTTCGCCATAGGCAAAATCGGACAGGGGAGGGGATCAGGGATCAGGGTTTGGAAGGGGGTGGATTAGGGATCTGGAATAAATCACCGCAGCAGATTCTTCTTTACAGTAAGCAGTGGTGGTGCACCACAAGTCCCAGCAGACACAGCACAGAGGGGCACAGGTCCGTCTAGAGGGATTCTTCCTGTTCCCTCTGACGCTGGCTGGAGCGTTGTTCCCATGCCCGACTAGTCCAGCATCGGTCACCTCCCCATGCCCCCCCCGGCAGCGATGTGCTGCTTCTGGCGCTGCGGTGTGCTGGTCTTCATTGACCGGCTAATCGCAGCGCTTGGAGCTGCAGGGGGGGATACACCATGCTGCCCTTACCCAGTATGGATGCCTGCCGGTAAGAGCCTCCGCGAACCTGCCCCAGAACCCGGCAGACCTTGTGCCATACATGTTTGGCGCCGGTCCCAAAGTCACATCCACCTGCACCATACATGTTTGGCGCTGGTCCCAAAGTCACATCCACCTGCACCATACATGTATGACGCTGGTCCCAAAGTCACATCCAGCTGCACCATACATGTATGACGCTGGTCCCAAAGTCACATCCAGCTGCACCATGTATGACGCTGGTCCCAAAGTCACATCCAGCTGCACCATACATGTATGACGCTGGTCCCAAAGTCACATCCAGCTGCACCATACATGTTTGGCGCCGGTCCCAAAGTCACATCCAGCTGCACCATACATGTTTGGCGCTGGTCCCAAAGTCACATCCAGCTGCACCATACATGTTTGGCGCCGGTCCCAAAGTCACATCCAGCTGCACCATACATGTTTGGCGCTGGTCCCAAAGTCACATCCAGCTGCACCATACATGTTTGGCGCTGGTCCCAAAGTCACATCCACCTGCACCATACATGTTTGACGCTGGTCCCAAAGTCACATCCACCTGCACCATACATGTTTGGCGCTGGTCCCAAAGTCACATCCAGCTGCACCATACATGTTTGGCGCCGGTCCCAAAGTCACATCCACCTGCACCATACATGTTTGGCGCTGTTCCCAAAGTCACATCCAGCTGCACCATACATGTTTGGCGCGGGTCCCAAAGTCACATCCAGCTGCACCATACATGTTTGGCGCTGGTCCCAAAGTCACATCCAGCTGCACCATACATGTTTGGCGCTGGTCCCAAAGTCACATCCAGCTGCACCATACATGTTTGGCGCTGGTCCCAAAGTCACATCCAGCTGCACCATACATGTTTGGCGCTGGTCCCAAAGTCACATCCAGCTGCACCATACATGTTTGGCGCGGGTCCCAAAGTCACATCCAGCTGCACCATACATGTTTGACGCTGGTCCCAAAGCCACATCCAGCTGCACCATACATGTTTGGCGCTGGTCCCAAAGTCACATCCAGCTGCACCATACATGTTTGGCGCTGGTCCCAAAGTCACATCCACCTGCACCATACATGTTTGGCGCTGGTCCCAAAGTCACATCCAGCTGCACCATACATGTTTGGCGCTGGTCCCAAAGTCACATCCACCTGCACCATACATGTATGACGCTGGTCCCAAAGTCACATCCAGCTGCACCATACATGTTTGGCGCCGGTCCCAAAGTCACATCCACCTGCACCATACATGTTTGGCTCTGGTCCCAAAGTCACATCCACCTGCACCATACATGTTTGGCGCTGTTCCCAAAGTCACATCCACCTGCACCATACATGTTTGGCGCTGGTCCCAAAGTCACATCCAGCTGCACCATACATGTTTGACGCTGGTCCCAAAGTCACATCCACCTGCACCATACATGTTTGGCGCTGGTCCCAAAGTCACATCCAGCTGCACCATACATGTTTGGCGCTGGTCCCAAAGTCACATCCAGCTGCACCATACATGTTTGGCGCTGGTCCCAAAGTCACATCCAGCTGCACCATACATGTTTGGCGCTGGTCCCAAAGTCACATCCAGCTGCACCATACATGTTTGACGCTGGTCCCAAAGTCACATCCAGCTGCACCATACATGTTTGGCGCTGGTCCCAAAGTCACATCCAGCTGCACCATACATGTATGACGCTGGTCCCAAAGTCACATCCAGCTGCACCATACATGTTTGGCGCTGGTCCCAAAGCCACATCCAGCTGCACCATACATGTTTGACGCTGGTCCCAAAGTCACATCCACCTGCACCATACATGTTTGGCGTTGGTCCCAAAGTCACATCCAGCTGCACCATACATGTTTGGCGTTGGTCCCAAAGTCACATCCAGCTGCACCATACATGTTTGGCGCTGGTCCCAAAGTCACATCCAGCTGCACCATACATGTTTGGCGCTGGTCCCAAAGTCACATCCAGCTGCACCATACATGTTTGGCGCTGGTCCCAAAGTCACATCCACCTGCACCATACATGTTTGGCGCTGGTCCCAAAGTCACATCCAGCTGCACCATACATGTTTGGCGCTGGTCCCAAAGTCACATCCAGCTGCACCATACATGTTTGGCGCTGGTCCCAAAGTCACATCCAGCTGCACCATACATGTTTGGCGCTGGTCCCAAAGTCACATCCAGCTGCACCATACATGTTTGGCGCTGGTCCCAAAGTCACATCCAGCTGCACCATACATGTTTGGCGCCGGTCCCAAAGTCACATCCAGCTGCACCATACATGTTTGGCGCCGGTCCCAAAGTCACATCCACCTGCACCATACATGTTTGGCGCTGGTCCCAAAGTCACATCCAGCTGCACCATACATGTTTGGCGCTGGTCCCAAAGTCACATCCAGCTGCACCATACATGTTTGGCGCTGGTCCCAAAGTCACATCCACCTGCACCATACATGTTTGGCGCTGGTCCCAAAGTCACATCCAGCTGCACCATACATGTTTGGCGCCGGTCCCAAAGTCACATCCAGCTGCACCATACATGTTTGGCGCTGGTCCCAAAGTCACATCCAGCTGCACCATACATGTTTGGCGCTGGTCCCAAAGTCACATCCACCTGCACCATACATGTTTGGCGCGGGTCCCAAAGTCACATCCAGCTGCACCATACATGTTTGACGCTGGTCCCAAAGTCACATCCACCTGCACCATACATGTTTGGCGCTGGTCCCAAAGTCACATCCACCTGCACCATACATGTTTGGCGCTGGTCCCAAAGTCACATCCAGCTGCACCATACATGTTTGACGCTGGTCCCAAAGTCACATCCAGCTGCACCATACATGTTTGGCGCTGGTCCCAAAGTCACATCCACCTGCACCATACATGTTTGGCGCTGGTCCCAAAGTCACATCCAGCTGCACCATACATGTTTGGCGCTGGTCCCAAAGTCACATCCAGCTGCACCATACATGTTTGGCGCTGGTCCCAAAGTCACATCCAGCTGCACCATACATGTTTGGCGCTGGTCCCAAAGTCACATCCAGCCTGCACCATACATGTTTGGCGCTGGTCCCAAAGTCACATCCAGCTGCACCATACATGTTTGGCGCTGGTCCCAAAGTCACATCCAGCTGCACCATACATGTTTGGCGCTGGTCCCAAAGTCACATCCAGCCTGCACCATACATGTTTGGCGCTGGTCCCAAAGTCACATCCAGCTGCACCATACATGTTTGGCGCTGGTCCCAAAGTCACATCCACCTGCACCATACATGTTTGGCGCTGGTCCCAAAGTCACATCCACCTGCACCATACATGTATGACGCTGGTCCCAAAGTCACATCCAGCTGCACCATACATGTTTGGCGCTGGTCCCAAAGTCACATCCAGCTGCACCATACATGTTTGGCGCTGTTCCCAAAGTCACATCCACCTGCACCATACATGTTTGGCGCTGGTCCCAAAGTCACATCCACCTGCACCATACATGTTTGGCGCTGGTCCCAAAGTCACATCCACCTGCACCATACATGTTTGGCGCTGGTCCCAAAGTCACATCCAGCTGCACCATACATGTTTGGCGCTGGTCCCAAAGTCACATCCAGCTGCACCATACATGTTTGGCGCTGGTCCCAAAGTCACATCCAGCTGCACCATACATGTTTGGCGCTGGTCCCAAAGTCACATCCAGCTGCACCATACATGTTTGGCGCTGGTCCCAAAGTCACATCCAGCTGCACCATACATGTTTGGCGCTGGTCCCAAAGTCACATCCAGCTGCACCATACATGTTTGGCGCTGGTCCCAAAGTCACATCCAGCTGCACCATACATGTTTGGCGCTGGTCCCAAAGTCACATCCAGCTGCACCATACATGTATGACGCTGGTCCCAAAGTCACATCCAGCTGCACCATACATGTATGACGCTGGTCCCAAAGTCACATCCACCTGCACCATACATGTTTGGCGTTGGTCCCAAAGTCACATCCAGCTGCACCATACATGTTTGGCGCTGGTCCCAAAGTCACATCCAGCTGCACCATACATGTTTGGCGCTGGTCCCAAAGTCACATCCACCTGCACCATACATGTTTGGCGCCGGTCCCAAAGTCACATCCACCTGCACCATACATGTTTGACGCTGGTCCCAAAGTCACATCCACCTGCACCATACATGTTTGGCGCGGGTCCCAAAGTCACATCCAGCTGCACCATACATGTTTGGCGCTGGTCCCAAAGTCACATCCAGCTGTACCATACATGTTTGGCGCGGGTCCCAAAGTCACATCCACCTGCACCATACATGTTTGGCGCTGGTCCCAAAGTCACATCCAGCTGCACCATACATGTTTGGCGCTGGTCCCAAAGTCACATCCAGCTGCACCATACATGTTTGGCGCTGGTCCCAAAGTCACATCCAGCTGCACCATACATGTTTGGCGCTGGTCCCAAAGTCACATCCAGCTGCACCATACATGTTTGGCGCTGGTCCCAAAGTCACATCCAGCTGCACCATACATGTTTGGCGCTGGTCCCAAAGTCACATCCAGCTGCACCATACATGTTTGGCGCTGGTCCCAAAGTCACATCCAGCTGCACCATACATGTTTGGCGCTGGTCCCAAAGTCACATCCAGCTGCACCATACATGTTTGGCGCTGGTCCCAAAGTCACATCCAGCTGCACCATACATGTTTGGCGCTGGTCCCAAAGTCACATCCAGCTGCACCATACATGTTTGGCGCTGGTCCCAAAGTCACATCCAGCTGCACCATACATGTTTGGCGCTGGTCCCAAAGTCACATCCAGCTGCACCATACATGTTTGGCGCTGGTCCCAAAGTCACATCCAGCTGCACCATACATGTTTGGCGCTGGTCCCAAAGTCACATCCAGCTGCACCATACATGTTTGGCGCTGGTCCCAAAGTCACATCCAGCTGCACCATACATGTTTGGCGCTGGTCCCAAAGTCACATCCAGCTGCACCATACATGTTTGGCGCTGGTCCCAAAGTCACATCCAGCTGCACCATACATGTTTGGCGCTGGTCCCAAAGTCACATCCAGCTGCACCATACATGTTTGGCGCTGGTCCCAAAGTCACATCCAGCTGCACCATACATGTTTGGCGCTGGTCCCAAAGTCACATCCAGCTGCACCATACATGTTTGGCGCTGGTCCCAAAGTCACATCCAGCTGCACCATACATGTTTGGCGCTGGTCCCAAAGTCACATCCAGCTGCACCATACATGTTTGGCGCTGGTCCCAAAGTCACATCCAGCTGCACCATACATGTTTGGCGCTGGTCCCAAAGTCACATCCAGCTGCACCATACATGTTTGGCGCTGGTCCCAAAGTCACATCCAGCTGCACCATACATGTTTGGCGCTGGTCCCAAAGTCACATCCAGCTGCACCATACATGTTTGGCGCTGGTCCCAAAGTCACATCCACCTGCACCATACATGTTTGGCGCTGGTCCCAAAGTCACATCCAGCTGCACCATACATGTTTGGCGCTGGTCCCAAAGTCACATCCACCTGCACCATACATGTTTGGCGCTGGTCCCAAAGTCACATCCAGCTGCACCATACATGTATGACGCTGGTCCCAAAGTCACATCCAGCTGCACCATACATGTTTGGCGCTGGTCCCAAAGTCACATCCAGCTGCACCATACATGTTTGGCGCCGGTCCCAAAGTCACATCCACCTGCACCATACATGTTTGGCGCTGGTCCCAAAGTCACATCCAGCTGCACCATACATGTTTGGCGCTGGTCCCAAAGTCACATCCAGCTGCACCATACATGTTTGGCGCTGGTCCCAAAGTCACATCCACCTGCACCATACATGTTTGGCGCTGTTCCCAAAGTCACATCCACCTGCACCATACATGTTTGGCGCTGGTCCCAAAGTCACATCCAGCTGCACCATACATGTTTGGCGCTGGTCCCAAAGTCACATCCAGCTGCACCATACATGTTTGGCGCTGGTCCCAAAGTCACATCCAGCTGCACCATACATGTTTGGCGCTGGTCTTCTAAGGGTTGAATGGAACCTGTCATCAACCTAATGCTGAGCGCACGGAGGGCAGCATAAAATAGTGACAGACGCGCTGATTTCAGCTGAAAGAACCAACATCACAATCATTGCAGACTGGGCCTGGAGAAGAGTCCTGGCCTCCTGAGAAGAGTCCTGGCTATTCCCGCCCGCCTGCTGATGAGTGAGCGGCTTCTACCTCGTTTCTCCCTCTCTCTCTGCCAATCATCAGCAGACGGGCGGGAGAGCTGGAGGATAATCACCAGGACTCTTCTCAGGAGGCCGGGACTCTTTCCAGGCCTGGGCTGCAGTGATTACCATGCTGGTTCTCGGGAACGCAAGAACACACGGCTGAAATCATCATTTCTGTCACTTCTCAGCCCTCGGTGCGGGCAGCATCACGTTGATGACAGGCTGCCCCCTCTTCTATTTGCTGTGACTTTTTCAATGCCTGTCACTTTAACAGGAGCTGTTTTCCCATCATGACTTTCTATAAAATGTTCCAGAAATGCTACGATTTTTATTTCTATTAGTTATGTGCGGACCGCTTGGTACCCCTACTGGGTGTCTCCGCCAATCGATGCTTCCTAGTGCTCACCGAGTACTTCCAAGCCCTCCACCGGACCCCATCAGCACTGTTGGCTGGGGTCTCCCTGTCCTCGCCCATCCTGGCTCCAAGACCAGGATCCAGTGGGCAGAACCGTGTTGTAATCCCAGGGGAGTAAATATAGCTGCCCCCCCCCCCCCCCCCCACACACACACACACGAGACGAGGCTCTATGTTGAGGGTGAAACAAATCAAGAACTGACTTTACTGAAGACCCCACTCCGTGTATACAGTGCAAGACGTCCAACAGCATGACTCAGCCAGACGTCCCCCCCCAGCGTCTCCATGTGATGGGACTGTCTCCTGAGTGCATCATAGGGCGATCTAATCCTCTACACCAGTGCTGAAGAGTCCACCATGACCTCTCTTTACTGAAGACCCCACTCCGTGTATACAGTGCAAGACGTCCAACAGCATGACTCAGCCAGACGTCCCCCCTAGTGTCTCCATGTGATGGGACTGTCTCCTGAGTGCATCATAGGGCAATCTAATCCTCTACACCAGTGCTGAAGAGTCCATCATGACCTCTCTTTACTGAAGACCCCACTCCGTGTATACAGTGCAAGACGTCCAACAGCATGACTCAGCCAGACGTCCCCCCCCCCCCCCAGCGTCTCCATGTGATGGGACTGTCTCCTGAGTGCATCATAGGGCGATCTAATCCTCTACACCAATGCTGAAGAGTCCATCATGACCTCTCTTTACTGAAGACCCCACTCCGTGTATACAGTGCAAGACGTCCAACAGCATGACTCAGCCAGACGTCCCCCCCCCCCCCCCCCCCCAGCGTCTTCATGTGATGGGACTGTCTCCTGAGTGCATCATAGGGCGATCTAATCCTCTACACCAGTGCTGAAGAGTCCACCATGACCTCTCTTTACTGAAGACCCCACTCCGTGTATACAGTGCAAGACGTCCAACAGCATGACTCAGCCAGACGTCCCCCCTAGTGTCTCCATGTGATGGGACTGTCTCCTGAGTGCATCATAGGGCGATCTAATCCTCTACACCAGTGCTGAAGAGTCCACCATGACCTCTCTTTACTGAAGACCCCACTCCGTGTATACAGTGCAAGACGTCCAACAGCATGACTCAGCCAGACGTCCCCCCTAGTGTCTCCATGTGATGGGACTGTCTCCTGAGTGCATCATAGGGCGATCTAATCCTCTACACCAATGCTGAAGAGTCCATCATGACCTCTCTTTACTGAAGACCCCACTCCGTGTATACAGTGCAAGACGTCCAACAGCATGACTCAGCCAGACGTCCCCCCCAGCGTCTCCATGTGATGGGACTGTCTCCTGAGTGCATCATAGGGCGATCTAATCCTCTACACCAGTGCTGAAGAGTCCACCATGACCTCTCTTTACTGAAGACCCCACTCCGTGTATACAGTGCAAGACGTCCAACAGCATGACTCAGCCAGACGTCCGTCCCCCCCCCCCAGCGTCTCCATGTGATGGGACTGTCTCCTGAGTGCATCATAGGGCGATCTAATCCTCTACACCAGTGCTGAAGAGTCCACCATGACCTCTCTTTACTGAAGACCCCACTCCGTGTATACAGTGCAAGACGTCCAACAGCATGACTCAGCCAGACGTCCGTCCCCCCCCCCAGCGTCTCCATGTGATGGGACTGTCTCCTGAGTGCATCATAGGGCGATCTAATCCTCTACACCAGTGCTGAAGAGTCCACCATGACCTCTCTTTACTGAAGACCCCACTCCGTGTATACAGTGCAAGACGTCCAACAGCATGACTCAGCCAGACGTCCCGCCCCCCCCAGTGTCTTCATGTGATGGGACTGTCTCCTGAGTGCATCATAGGGCGATCTAATCCTCTACACCAGTGCTGAAGAGTCCATCATGACCTCTCTTTACTGAAGACCCCACTCCGTGTATACAGTGCAAGACGTCCAACAGCATGACTCAGCCAGACGTCCCCCCCAGCGTCTCCATGTGATGGGACTGTCTCCTGAGTGCATCATAGGGCGATCTAATCCTCTACACCAGTGCTGAAGAGTCCACCATGACCTCTCTTTACTGAAGACCCCACTCCGTGTATACAGTGCAAGACGTCCAACAGCATGACTCAGCCAGACGTCCCCCCCAGCGTCTTCATGTGATGGGACTGTCTCCTGAGTGCATCATAGGGCGATCTAATCCTCTACACCAGTGCTGAAGAGTCCACCATGACCTCTCTTTACTGAAGACCCCACTCCGTGTATACAGTGCAAGACGTCCAACAGCATGACTCAGCCAGACGTCCCCCCCCCAGCGTCTCCATGTGATGGGACTGTCTCCTGAGTGCATCATAGGGCGATCTAATCCTCTACACCAGTGCTGAAGAGTCCACCATGACCTCTCTTTACTGAAGACCCCACTCCGTGTATACAGTGCAAGACGTCCAACAGCATGACTCAGCCAGACGTCCCCCCCCCAGCGTCTCCATGTGATGGGACTGTCTCCTGAGTGCATCATAGGGCGATCTAATCCTCTACACCAGTGCTGAAGAGTCCACCATGACCTCTCTTTACTGAAGACCCCACTCCGTGTATACAGTGCAAGACGTCCAACAGCATGACTCAGCCAGACGTCCCCCCCAGCGTCTTCATGTGATGGGACTGTCTCCTGAGTGCATCATAGGGCGATCTAATCCTCTACACCAGTGCTGAAGAGTCCACCATGACCTCTCTTTACTGAAGACCCCACTCCGTGTATACAGTGCAAGACGTCCAACAGCATGACTCAGCCAGACGTCCCCCCCCCCCCCAGCGTCTTCATGTGATGGGACTGTCTCCTGAGTGCATCATAGGGCGATCTAATCCTCTACACCAATGCTGAAGAGTCCATCATGACCTCTCTTTACTGAAGACCCCACTCCGTGTATACAGTGCAAGACGTCCAACAGCATGACTCAGCCAGACGTCCCCCCCCCCCCCAGCGTCTTCATGTGATGGGACTGTCTCCTGAGTGCATCATAGGGCGATCTAATCCTCTACACCAATGCTGAAGAGTCCATCGTGACCTCTCTTTACTGAAGACCCCACTCCGTGTATACAGTGCAAGACGTCCAACAGCATGACTCAGCCAGACGTCACCCCCCCCCCCCAGCGTCTCCATGTGATGGGACTGTCTCCTGAGTGCATCATAGGGCGATCTAATCCTCTACACCAATGCTGAAGAGTCCATCATGACCTCTCTTTACTGAAGACCCCACTCCGTGTATACAGTGCAAGACGTCCAACAGCATGACTCAGCCAGACGTCCCCCCCCAGCGTCTCCATGTGATGGGACTGTCTCCTGAGTGCATCATAGGGCGATCTAATCCTCTACACCAATGCTGAAGAGTCCACCATGACCTCTCTTTACTGAAGACCCAACTCCGTGTATACAGTGCAAGACGTCCAACAGCATGACTCAGCCAGACGTCCCCCCCCCAGTGTCTCCATGTGATGGGACTGTCTCCTGAGTGCATCATAGGGCGATCTAATCCTCTACACCAGTGCTGAAGAGTCCATCGTGACCTCTCTTTACTGAAGACCCCACTCCGTGTATACAGTGCAAGACGTCCAACAGCATGACTCAGCCAGACGTCCCCCCCAGCGTCTCCATGTGATGGGACTGTCTCCTGAGTGCATCATAGGGCGATCTAATCCTCTACACCAATGCTGAAGAGTCCACCATGACCTCTCTTTACTGAAGACCCCACTCCGTGTATACAGTGCAAGACGTCCAACAGCATGACTCAGCCAGACGTCCCCCCCAGCGTCTCCATGTGATGGGACTGTCTCCTGAGTGCATCATAGGGCGATCTAATCCTCTACACCAATGCTGAAGAGTCCACCATGACCTCTCTTTACTGAAGACCCCACTCCGTGTATACAGTGCTAGACGTCCAACAGCATGACTCAGCCAGACGTCCCCCCCCCCCCCCAGTGTCTCCATGTGATGGGACTGTCTCCTGAGTGCATCATAGGGCGATCTAATCCTCTACACCAATGCTGAAGAGTCCACCATGACCTCTCTTTACTGAAGACCCCACTCCGTGTATACAGTGCTAGACGTCCAACAGCATGACTCAGCCAGACGTCCCCCCCCCCCCCCAGCGTCTTCATGTGATGGGACTGTCTCCTGAGTGCATCATAGGGCAATCTAATCCTCTACACCAATGCTGAAGAGTCCATCATGACCTCTCTTTACTGAAGACCCCACTCCGTGTATACAGTGCAAGACGTCCAACAGCATGACTCAGCCAGACGTCCCGTCCCCCCCAGCGTCTCCATGTGATGGGACTGTCTCCTGAGTGCATCATAGGGCGATCTAATCCTCTACACCAATGCTGAAGAGTCCATCATGACCTCTCTTTACTGAAGACCCCACTCCGTGTATACAGTGCAAGACGTCCAACAGCATGACTCAGCCAGACGTCCCCCCCCCCCAGCGTCTTCATGTGATGGGACTGTCTCCTGAGTGCATCATAGGGCGATCTAATCCTCTACACCAGTGCTGAAGAGTCCATCATGACCTCTCTTTACTGAAGACCCCACTCCGTGTATACAGTGCAAGACGTCCAACAGCATGACTCAGCCAGACGTCCCGTCCCCCCCAGCGTCTCCATGTGATGGGACTGTCTCCTGAGTGCATCATAGGGCGATCTAATCCTCTACACCAATGCTGAAGAGTCCATCATGACCTCTCTTTACTGAAGACCCCACTCCGTGTATACAGTGCAAGACGTCCAACAGCATGACTCAGCCAGACGTCCCCCCCCCCAGCGTCTTCATGTGATGGGACTGTCTCCTGAGTGCATCATAGGGCGATCTAATCCTCTACACCAGTGCTGAAGAGTCCATCATGACCTCTCTTTACTGAAGACCCCACTCAGTGTATACAGTGCAAGACGTCCAACAGCATGACTCAGCCAGACGTCCCCTCCAGTGTCTTCATGAAAGAAGAGGGGGCGAGGAGACACATGTCATGGGGTTATCTCCTGAGTGTATCATAGGGTGATCTACTCCTCTACACCGGAGTCGGCTACCCCTAGAGTCAGCTATCCTCATCTTATCACTAACACATTCAGTGGGAGTCTCAGTGCAGAGTTAACCCTCTTTGTGTTGCGGGATTCACACCCTGCACCTTCAATGGGCAATAGGAAAGATGTGGCCTATAACTCCACACATAAATCAGGGTTCACAGTTCCTTGTAACCCCAAGAGGTCTGAGGGGGTCCCCATAGTTCTGGGTCCATAGGAAGGAGGCTAGCCCTCAGGCTTCTCCAGCAGCCCCAGTGACGGTTCAGTCCGTCACATGTGGTTTTTAGTTTCCTTGTAGAGCGGCGGGCTGTGAGGGATGTTTTATAGATGATGTCCATGTTTTATGTTGTAGCGTTTCCTCCCATTGGAGTCTCCGAACTCCTCGGTGGACTGAACTTGACATCCACGTGGATACAGACCATGTGGTTGATGTCACTAGGCGCTATTTTCTATAAGCTGCTCTGCATCCACTGGAAAGTAATGGCCGTAATTTATCATCTTTATAAAGATGATAAAAGAGAGAAGGTGTCGGATAAAACAGTGGCTGGTACTGCAGTGTTGTGGGTATTGTCACCCCTTGTTATGGCTGGCGTGGACATCCTGTGCGGGCAGCATAGAATTTTACATTTAAAAACTTGATTTTTGTTGGCTGTATAGGTGAATTTTAACCTGGCAAACATGGCAGGTGCAGTGGGTGTCATGACCGGCAAGTCTCTGTAGTTTCAAACAGCAGAGAGATACAGCTAATTACTGCGATCGGCAATAATACCGATCACTGTAATTAAAGGCTTTAGGTGTCGTGGTCAAGTGAGATCGCGGCATCTAAATGCGCAAAAACCTTGCGATTCCAGGCTTCCTACCGACACCCCCGTGCGGCCAATGTGGGCATCAGTAGTTGCTCTGAACACTATAAGCCTCGCCGACGAGGCCACCAGATGGCAGGCCGGATAAAAAATGAGCAATTTTTAGTCCAAAATCCATTTTAAAAATCCCTGATAGTGCAAAATGTAAAATTAAAAAACATAATTTATAGGCTCATATATGAGCTTCAAAATCATCACAATTTTTTTTAAAAAATGTTAAAAATATATATTTAAAATAAGTTTAAATCACCCATTTTTCTGTATAATTAAAAAATAAATACCTATATAGCAATAAATATAAACATCATGGATATCACCATGACCATAAATACCCTACCATTAAAATATTTTTTTTAAATTCCAATACGCCGAATGGTGTAACGGAAAAATGGGTAAAAATGGCCAATTCGCTTCTCTTTCCCCAAAAAAGTATTAAAATGTGATCAAAATGTCACGCACACTCCTAAATGGTATCAATAAAAACGACAGAGCGTCCCGCAGAAAATAAGCCCCCACAAAGCTCAGTAGATATAAGTATAAAAAAGTTATGGGGGTCAGAATATGGTGATGTAAAGAAATGTTTTTTTAAAGTTTAACTTTATTTTTACACTATTTAGACATAAAAAACCTACACATATGGGGCATCGTTGTAATCGTACTGACCCAGCGAATGGAGGGCATGGGGCCAGTTTTGCGCAAACGAAACTCAGTGGGAACAAAACCCATAAAATGGTAGAGGAATTGCGTTTTTTTTTCTAACTCCCAAAAACCCTCCGGTATCCTAAGGGTTAAATTAAACACCCTAATGTTCGGGTCTTCAATAAAAGAAGGTTCGGCAGACACGTCCCTCGCCAGATAATAGCAGGGCGTCGCTGGATTCCCAAGCGAGTATTTGGCGCCCATAGGAACGCCTGTATTTTGCAGGTAACAGAAAATAAAGAACTTCCAGCATAAACAGTGTGCGGCCTGCGGTAGGCGAGCCCTGCCGCTCCAGGTGCTATTTAACCCTTAGGATGGGGTGGAGTTGGAAAAAAACACAATTCCTCCACCGTTTTATGAGTTTTGTTCCCACTGCGTTTCATTTGTGGCAGCCCTGCCCCATGCCCTCCATTATCTGGGTCAGTACGATTACAGCGATGCCCCATATGTGTAGGTTTTTTATGTCTAAATAGTGTAAAAATAAATGTAAACTTTGATTAAAAATATATTTTTTACATCACCCTATTCTGACCCACAATTTCTTTTAGACTTGTATCTACTGTGTGGGGCTCATTTTTCGCGGGGCGGTCTGTAGTTTTTATTGATACTATTTAGTGTGCGGGACTTTTTGATCCCATTTTATTAGTTTTTGTGGGGAAAAGAAGCAATGAAAAAATGGCAAATCAGCCATTTGGACCCTTTTTTCCGTTACACCATTCTCCATATTGGAAAAATGTTTTATATTTTAATAATATGGGTGTTTTTGGTCGCGGCGATACCCATGATGTCTATATTTATTGGATTTTTAACTGGTTTTGGACTGAAAATTGCTCATTTCTTATCCTGGCCTGCCACCTGGTGGCCAAAATAAGAACTGCAGCATGAACACTATCAGCCTCATGAGCGAGGCTTATAGTGTTCGGCCAATTACCGATGCCCACATTGGCCACAGGGGGTGTCAGTAGGTTTTTGCGAATTTAGATGCTGTGATCTCACTCGATTACAGCATCTAAAGCCTTTAATTACCGCAATCTGCATTATTGCCGTTCATGGTAATTAGCCGCGGAAGGGCCGGCTGAGAAAATGGTGGTGCACTTGATCCAGGCTGCAAGACGAAGTCCCGGAGTGTGCCGCGCTGCAGGGGATCCTGTGCCCATGGGGGATTGCCAGAGGAGGCTCAGGGCACATGTCCACCTCCATCGGCTGCCAGGCCATGCCCCCGCCTTTGCCAATCTTGCCAGTGTTGTGTCAGAGGAGGAAGAAAGGCTACACTCCTTGGACATTGCCAGATGTCTTTGAATGTATTTGCTGAGAAGGATGAGAACGTCCTAGTCCTTTTTTCAGGCAGTGGGAAAGGTTTAAGGCCTCAAAACCTACTTCTTGCTTCCAGTTCCGGCGCTGGTGTGGAGTGACACGGGCAGCGGAGCTTCTCGTCCCTCTGGCAGAGAATTACTCTCCATCTACCACCTGTTGGCACAACCAGCCCTGGCATAGTGGGGTTTTCAATGAGCAACCCTCGTGCTTTGTACCAAAAGTGGGAGAAAACGGAGGCTCAACAACTCGCAGCCATTTCCCCCAGGAAGGTGACTGTTAAAGGGGATATTAATTATTGATATTTATGCAAATCTCAATAATTAATATTCATAAATAGGAGGAGCCGTCTAGTGATGACTCCGCCTATTTATGCCTTCATCATAATATATAAATAGGTTAACTATGTTAACTACCTCTGTTACCTATACACTACACTGAACTACACTACGTGCGACTTACTATCACTATACTACGGCGGCGACTACTAAAAACACCATACACTGTATTATGAACAATAAAGAATATTTATTACACAATACAATTATACAAGTCTAACAATATGCTATATCTATATATTCATAGATCAATGGATATGAATATATATACATATAGAAGTACACACCGCAGTATAGAAACGGTACTACAATAAACACAATACAAACCTAACTACACTACACAGCACAATCCCAAATTCCACCCCACACACTAGCTATACTTACAATAATGCACTTACATACATACAATTATCGGTTATACACCCGCCTGGCTACTCACTGTCCCTACGGGGGCACAAGTGGGTTAATCACACAATTGTGGCCCTGCAGGGGTTAATACCTGCAGGCCAAGGAACACAGGGTTTTGGGTAAGGCGGGGCAAGGGTTACTCAGGAAAGGGTGTTTATGCTCTGCAGGGACTTGCAGGGCAGAAGCTGGGCCTCATGTTGTGAAGGGGTTAATGGTCAGGACTCTGCAGGGACAAAGCAATGCAGAGGAGTAATGCTCTGCAGGGATTTATTCACACACTATATGTATTTGCTTATAACTATATATATCTATATCAATGGAATAGATATATATATTTATAGCAGCACACAACAATATAAGTACACACACTATACTACACTAACACAGTCCCAAGTCCTCCCCAACTTCTAACTACAATTGAAATAATACACATGCATACACTTTACCAGCAGCCCACCCAATCCTGGCAATATACTATCCCTACGGGGAATAACCAGGGGTTATTACGGAACAGGGGATATGAGGGATCTACAATCCTGGGGGAACACAGGGGATATTAGGATTATAGGGGGACTCAGGGCAGGAGAGGTTAAGGGTAACCAAGGGTTATACAGGGGGTGACTGGGCTGCTTCCAGGGTACAGGCTCATCAGGGATTATTGCTGCAGCCAGGGGTTAGGGGATGGTTGGTACTCAGCCATTTCCAGGAGCATGTGGCCGCATGTGGCCTCTCTTCCTTCAGCGAGCTGTTCCCTCATTGTAGTCCAGATTCCAAGAGCCCCTTGTTCCTGGTTACAGGCTCCTATATCAGCCTCAAACACCCCACCCTCCTCAGGGATGTGACATCATAGTGTGACTGACGTATGCCTGCCAGTTGGCCCCCTGAGGCTAGCAGCACCACACGCCCAGCCATGTCACAAACATAAGGAGGGGCAGAACATAGTAAGTAGGCTGATAAACTAAACAAAAGGCCTTTGAAGTCACCAGTCACCTGGAGACATATCCACCCCCCTGCAGGAACTGGACGAACGCTGTGCCTATGGGGGGAATATTAAGTATATATATATATATATATATATATATGCTCATCATAAACCTGGGGCATACATGGGCAGTTATAGGCCCATATATATATATATATATATCTGGGGGAGAGCCATGGCAGATACACACATATAGATGTTTGGGGCACATCTACCTGCATGTACATATACACAATATAAAAGGGCCAATATTCATGCATATATGTAAGGGCATATATATATATATATATTTAAATCTAACACTTCCCTCAACAATCCCCCTGTTGTCGCAATACGACAATAAACTTTGGGGAAGTGTTGGGATATATTTGCCCCCTCAACCCCCCTCTTGGTAACAGTTCAGGAAGGACTCAAGTAATATGGCCCTTAGGTACCTAGTCATCACCCATAGCGCACTAACACCTCCGACCTGCCCTTCAACGTAACCAGGCGTCTCCATCCACAGAATACACCATCTTCTTCTCTGGAACTTTCTTGGTCTGTGGTCTGTCAGTGTCAATCTTCAGTTATCAGCCTCTCCCAATGCACCCTCACAGTCTATAGGTCGATCCACGTAGCAACCGTGGACTGGCCTCCTTTCGTTTTCGCTGTCAGTGTCGATCTTTAGGTACCCGCCGCCGTCCCTATCTTAGTCTTTCTTTAGTCAGACTCTGGGATAGCTTCACCCTCACGATCTCCAGGTAGTACGGTCAACCGTGGAACGACTTCCTGTTAGTAACGGCACGACTTTTCTTCTGACACTGCTTCTTCCATCTTGATAGAAGAATCAGTTGTTGGGGAGGTTCTCCCATGGACGGATACGTAGGTCTTTACAAGGCAGGTCAGAATTTTTGGTAAGAAGTGATGTCATGGTACCTAAATTCTAACTGCGGGAAAGAACACCGCACTCACTGACATTCAGTCCAACCCTTACAAACGTCACCGTTCTTGGGGTTAAAGTGGCAAATTAACTTGGTAAAGGAGGGGGGGGGTCTGTCCCTAGGGAATCTACTCTTCCCCATTCACACAAAACAGGTCACATCCCTCCCAACACCACCAAATTCCATTAAATGTGTGTACCCATAGAGACTCATGCAACCTGGCCTATCTCTCTACACCTCCAAAGACACAGGTAGGTCACAGACCCCCGTGTCAATGGGAAACTACTATAGGATGCAAATGTGTACAGCCAAATTATAACTCACCGCAGTGCGTTGGGCGAGTTTCCCTGGGCATAGGCTGTCACACATTTGTACCTAGAGTGTCTATGGGTACACAATCGACCAACATACAAAATCAATATATGTACATATTGCTATGGGGTTTCAGGATAGCACAAGTTATACGTCCTGAACCCTCATAGGAAATAACGTGTGTCCATAAGGTATTTGGCTACTGAACAATGTTTGAGTTATGTCCTGAGCCTCCTCCTCCGGTTAGTTTGGTAAAGTTCTGTCTGGTTCTGGTGTGTTTGGTCAATAAGTCCCTTGACCCTCCAATACGCACTCTAATGTAGATGATGATGACCAGAACCAGAAGAAGTTCCACTGGGTGAAACAAGAGATCGTAGCTGAATATGCTCTTCCACCCGAACATCTCCAAGTCTTCCTCCAGAGCCTTAGATAATGCTCCCGCTGGATTGTGGCACAGTCCTCCATCTCTAGAACACCTCTGAACAAAGATCGCTTGGTTGCCAAAATCCAGTGGGATCCTCTGGAGCCTCACAAGAGTGTCAGGGGGATAGCTGGTCTCTTCTGTGGCGTCATCTGTGTTTTTCCTCTGTTCCATATAAACACACCTATGGCAGAAGAAAATACCAGGCGCTCCTGGGAGATTTCTCCCCTCACGGTGCAATTAAATGTCAAAATCCCAGCACCAATACCTTTGACCCATGGGTAGAGAAAGGTATTCGGCTGCCCTTTATCTCACAGGACTCCTCGTTATCCTAACACTGGTGTCTGAACACCCTACCTTCAGAGGATTGCGTCCTCTGCTACACATCCCTCTGCACCAACAGATAAGGATGGCCACCCTACTAGGTTAGGATAACTGGAGTTCTGTGGACAAAGCACCATCTTGTTATAGATGGCACCGCATCCCCGTCCACTCATGTGTACCCAGGCTGATTTCCCCCTGTGATCCCGTCCTGTGGAGGCCCGCAGAGCCAATGGCATAGTCATGCCCTGGCTCCCCAGGACCCCACAACACAAGAACACAGTCCACACTCTGCTGCCAAACACTCCGTGTCCAATCCCTATCAGAGCTGTGCTACCTGCTCGGACTAGAATTAAGTGCGCAGCACAACATTACACAAATGTTGTCTGTCCGCCCCAGTCCCCAGCGCAACACAGCCCTACCGAAAACCTTGAGCACAACAGTGTTATCTGTATCGATCTGAGACCCTGGTTGCCCAGAATAATATCACATCATCCTTTGTGTGCTGCATGAAGAAGGTCCTTATGCCTTCTCCCGACCAGCAGGATTTCCCGTGTGATATTATCTGCTCGCGAACCTATACGTTCTCGATCCACAGTATAACACTGTTCCACTCTAAGGGGACACAGAATGAAACAAAAACAGCAGTGACCGGACTTACAGCAAGGAATGTAAACTACAAAAATCAGCATGGTGAACACACTCGCAGACAAGGACTACCACCATCAACATCAAGAAGAACATACAAACAGATAACAAAAACACACAACATGGACATACACAGGGAACACACTGTGTAACAAATAGTACAGGGGTGTCAAATGTTGCCTAGTCTAGCTTGGCCATTCTGACCCCTCAGCGCATGATGAGGCATGTGTCGCTGAGAGGTAACGCCTTTATGGCCAAGCTGACTAGACCCCACTGCACAATTTGTTACCTGGCTAATACTACTGTTGGACACATTGCAATTACTTGCACAAGGGCAATTCCTTGCAATGTGTCCTTTGTTCCCACACCTGAAACACGTGACTTGGTTTCCTGTCCTGTGTGTTATGTTCCTATCTGCGTTGCAGTGTCTCGCTATGTGACCTAGGCCACCACATGCAAAACATCTGATGTTTGCTCTGCATGGCCCAGGTCTGTCTACACTGCAGCCGTGCTCCCTTCTCCTGTCCATTCTCAGGGACGCACTCTTCACAACAGTTCTTTTTCCCAAAGTCAGGGAAAAATCTCTGTTAGTCTGGACTGGCTTGGATTTGACCGGTCACAGACTACTCTCCCCCCTTTTTGCCCTGCACAGGGCAAAGTTTTGGGAGATTCCGCCCCTGACTTCACGGAAAAAGAAAGGGCCGGCACCAAATTGGTGATCCTTCAATTTGGTTACCGTCACGTCAGTAGAGGCAGTCCGCTCCTTGAAGGCCTTGACCTCAGTATAAGACTGAGTCAACTTAGCCTCAATTTCCTCCTTCTGCCTCTGCAGCTCTACTAACTGTGACTCTATCCTAGCCACCTGCGCATCTCGGTCAACAGTAGACTGCACATTCTCTGCCAGCTGTGCCCGCAATGCCGAAACCTGGTCCGAATTATTAGCACAGCATTGGCAGTGAATGTTCGGAGGAATTGTCTCCGTTGACCGAGACACCAGCGCAACTTCCATTGGCTTGCAGATGCTAACCTCAAATGTTTGCACAAGTTTGGCTAGCATCCGAAGCCGTTTGGTGGCCTTGTTCAACACCGTCCGTTTGTTAACACATAGCTTGTCGTAACTACAAGCCTGTGTTAACAAATCGGACCACAGCATTTCTGCTGACTTGTGAGTGGTGGGGAGGATGGGGTTAAATGTGCTGTGTTTAGCTAGCTGGTGTAGTGTGGAGAAGTCCATACTTACGTCTTGATGAGAGGCCATATTCCTTGGTGCTGTCCTTTGTTGTCCCTTGTGTGCTGCGTGGAGGAGGTCCTTTAACGCCTTCTCCCCTCCAGCCGGACTTCTCTGTTCATCTCCGACGGTGATGGTCCTCTCTTCAGTCACGCATGTGACGACTTATCTCCAGTGTTCAGTGGGCGTGCAAGGCAATCAGAAAATTGTTAATACACAAAAATCACAAAAGATTTTAGGTTCTCTGCTGTAGAAATTGCCTTGTGTCTAGTTCTAATTGAGAAATCCGCTTTACTTGTCCGAACTATCAGGCTATGGACGCTCAGAATCCACTGACCGCGTCCCTCCCACCTGACTAGTTCACAGCGTAAACTATTTCTCTCACCAAAACCAAACACAGATACAAATTCCTAGCAGTGGGCCTGACTCGCCAATGTTAAAGGGGATATTAATTATTGATATTTATGCAAATCTCAATAATTAATATTCATAAATAGGAGGAGCCGTCTAGTGATGACTCCGCCTATTTATGCCTTCATCATAATATATAAATAGGTTAACTATGTTAACTACCTCTGTTACCTATACACTACACTGAACTACACTACGTGCGACTTACTATCACTATACTACGGCGGCGACTACTAAAAACACCATACACTGTATTATGAACAATAAAGAATATTTATTACACAATACAATTATACAAGTCTAACAATATGCTATATCTATATATATTCATAGATCAATGGATATGAATATATATACATATAGAAGTACACACCGCAGTATAGAAACGGTACTACAATAAACACAATACAAACCTAACTACACTACACAGCACAATCCCAAATTCCACCCCACACACTAGCTATACTTACAATAATGCACTTACATACATACAATTATCGGTTATACACCCGCCTGGCTACTCACTGTCCCTACGGGGGCACAAGTGGGTTAATCACACAATTGTGGCCCTGCAGGGGTTAATACCTGCAGGCCAAGGAACACAGGGTTTTGGGTAAGGCGGGGCAAGGGTTACTCAGGAAAGGGTGTTTATGCTCTGCAGGGACTTGCAGGGCAGAAGCTGGGCCTCATGTTGTGAAGGGGTTAATGGTCAGGACTCTGCAGGGACAAAGCAATGCAGAGGAGTAATGCTCTGCAGGGATTTATTCACACACTATATGTATTTGCTTATAACTATATATATCTATATCAATGGAATAGATATATATATTTATAGCAGCACACAACAATATAAGTACACACACTATACTACACTAACACAGTCCCAAGTCCTCCCCAACTTCTAACTACAATTGAAATAATACACATGCATACACTTTACCAGCAGCCCACCCAATCCTGGCAATATACTATCCCTACGGGGAATAACCAGGGGTTATTACGGAACAGGGGATATGAGGGATCTACAATCCTGGGGGAACACAGGGGATATTAGGATTATAGGGGGACTCAGGGCAGGAGAGGTTAAGGGTAACCAAGGGTTATACAGGGGGTGACTGGGCTGCTTCCAGGGTACAGGCTCATCAGGGATTATTGCTGCAGCCAGGGGTTAGGGGATGGTTGGTACTCAGCCATTTCCAGGAGCATGTGGCCGCATGTGGCCTCTCTTCCTTCAGCGAGCTGTTCCCTCATTGTAGTCCAGATTCCAAGAGCCCCTTGTTCCTGGTTACAGGCTCCTATATCAGCCTCAAACACCCCACCCTCCTCAGGGATGTGACATCATAGTGTGACTGACGTATGCCTGCCAGTTGGCCCCCTGAGGCTAGCAGCACCACACGCCCAGCCATGTCACAAACATAAGGAGGGGCAGAACATAGTAACTAGGCTGATAAACTAAACAAAAGGCCTTTGAAGTCACCAGTCACCTGGAGACATATCCACCCCCCTGCAGGAACTGGACGAACGCTGTGCCTATGGGGGGAATATTAAGTATATATATATATATATATATATATATGCTCATCATAAACCTGGGGCATACATGGGCAGTTATAGGCCCATATATATATATATATATATATCTGGGGGAGAGCCATGGCAGATACACACATATAGATGTTTGGGGCACATCTACCTGCATGTACATATACACAATATAAAAGGGCCAATATTCATGCATATATGTAAGGGCATATATATATATATATATTTAAATCTAACACTTCCCTCAACAGTGACCGCGCCTGCCCCTCTTTGCTAGATGCTCTGGCGCCGGGCCCACTACATACCCGCTCTCAGAAGGCTCCTGTAACAGAACTATGCCGCAGGTCTGGACTATTAATATGACCGAACGCAGTTGGAATATGCTGGGTGGGTTTCTATTGTCCCATTGTGTGTTTAAATGGTGATGTCTGTCCTGTTGTCCCCGCATGTGTATTGGCGATTTCCCTTTGTCCTGAGAGATAATTGGATTATCCCTCGGTTGTCTCCGGGACAGAGGGGAGGAAACCATGATGCATTGTGGGGATATGTTGTATCTGTTCTGTGTCGCAGTCTCCCTTCTGGTCCTCTAGGGGCGTGAACGATTGGTTGCTGTGTATGTGTTGTAATATACTGATTGGTTGTATTTCAAAACCCTGTGGGCAGTACTATGTTTCTTGTTTGTGAATAAAAGAGGCTGTACCTGAAGTACAGTCAGTTCTGCTTGACCCTTTAAACGAGCCTCGTCTCGTTCTTGGAAAGGGAAATCTATGGGATTGTTACGTCGCTCTACCTGAACCTGACTCTACCTCTGGAACTCGTGGATGGGATTATACCAGCCGTATTTGTACCCAGCAGCTTGCCAGGAAAGAGGACGTCCCCAACGGCTGATACCCTCTCATTCAAAGGGTAGCCGTTACAGCTCCTAACATGGATTAGAAGCATCTTACAGGAAACAACCCTCAGAGAAGGCATTGACATGGTCCCAGCTTTGGCCCTGAGCCGTGTCTGCAAATCTGATCTACCAAGAGCCCTGGGACTTAAGGAAATATGTAAGGTCGAAGGGGCACATCAACCCGGCCCCTTCTTGGGAGAGGATGCTAGATCTGGTAATGAGGGTGAGTGGCCTTCTAGACCTTGGCAGGTCATCATGAAATACCGTGACGTCTCCGATAAAGAGGACATGATTCATGCATAGCCCTCCACAGGGTGACAGGATGATGCTATTCAATACGGCTTTCTGTGGCCTTCATACTGCTTTATACTGGTGCAACATAAGGTTCCGGCGATACTACAGGTGCGATGTGCGGAGGGCTCCACCAAGGCCTTTGACATTGAAGGCAGATGCTTTTTATGAACAAGGCCCCCATCTATAATCGTGGTGAGCAGGTGCCCAACGTGGGGGATCCCTCCTCTGCAAGGAAATCTCCAGCTCCTTCCCTGCCACATACCATCCGAATGACCAGCAGTACCCAGGAAAACCCAAAGGAGCAGTGCCAAAATGGCCGCTGAAATTTGCTGGGCACTTACCATACCCTGCTGTGGACCCCGTCGTGGACATGCTGCTCTCTGTTTGGCAGTGTAATAATGTCCGGTATTTCTGAGGGATGAGGTATGGCGTGCATTACCAGAATAATGGGAGGCTACAAATTACACAGACACGAGAGCAGCGACCGGGAATTTTACGGGATTAAGACCGTACGTCATTTATAACATCTACGTGCTGATGTGGCTCTTTTGCAGGAAACGCTAAATCAGGGGTGCACAGCCTTTTTCGGTCCGAGGGCCGCATTGTCACATTGCTTTATTTCAAATAAACAAATGTCGATTGGCGCTCATTTGTATCGGCCTATTACACAAACCAATGCAGAGTGACTGGGGAGGAATGATCGCTACCGCAGTATTGATTGGTAGCCCATCCCTCATTACACCGGGAGATGTGCTGACGATAATCAGACTTCTTTCGTCCTGATAAAATATGCAAATTAGCCGACAAATGAGTGATTCTTTGTTTACGGGCTGATCGGCTGCAGATTATACCGGCCATTATCAGGAAGTAGCGCTCCCCTGGACAGAGTCCCAGTAATTGTCCTGAATGTCGTGCAGTGTAACAGGGGCTTAAAAGGATCACTTAGTAAAAATGCATGGCCCCTGAAACCGAAGAGTTCTACTTACCTGCTCCCCGCCGCTCCGGGCCCCTGCACTGCCCCCGCTATCTTCCAGTTACCATGCTGTTTACATCCGGCTGGCTCTGGGCATAGTCACATGCTCAGCATCAGCCAATGGCTGGCTCCTCCAGTCTCCTCCCTGAGATGAGGCATAGGGCGGGCTTCTCCAGTCTCCTTCCTGAGATAAGGCTAAGGCTGGCTTCTCCAGTCTCCTCCCTAGGACGAGGCATGAGGCTGGCTTCTCCAGTCTCCTTCCTGAGGCGAGGCATAAGGCTGGCTCCTCCAGTCTCCTCCCTAAGATGAGGCATAGGGCTGGCTCCTCCAGTCTCCTCCCTGAGATGAGGCATAGGGCGGGCTTCTCCAGTCTCCTTCCTGAGATAAGGCATAAGGCTGGCTTCTCCAGTCTCCTCCCTAGGACGAGGCATGAGGCTGGCTTCTCCAGTCTCATTCCTGAGGCGAGGCATAAGGCTGGCTCCTCCAGTCTCCTCCCTAAGATGAGGCATAGGGCTGGCTCCTCCAGTCTCCTCCCTGAGATGAGGCATAGGGCTGGCTTCTCCAGTCTCCTTCCTGAGATAAGGCATAAGGCTGGCTCCTCCAGTCTCCTCCCTAAGATGAGGCATAGGGCTGGCTCCTCCAGTCTCCTTCCTGAGATGAGGCATAGGGCTGGCTCCTCCAGTCTCCTTCCTGAGATGAGGCATAAGGCTGGCTTCTCCAGTCTCCTCCCTAGGACGAGGCATGAGGCTGGCTTCTCCAGTCTCCTTCCTGAGATAAGGCATAAGGCTGGCTTCTCCAGTCTCCTCCCTAGGACGAGGCATGAGGCTGGCTTCTCCAGTCTCATTCCTGAGGCGAGGCATAAGGCTGGCTCCTCCAGTCTCCTCCCTAAGATGAGGCATAGGGCTGGCTCCTCCAGTCTCCTCCCTGAGATGAGGCATAGGGCTGGCTTCTCCAGTCTCCTTCCTGAGATAAGGCATAAGGCTGGCTCCTCCAGTCTCCTCCCTAAGATGAGGCATAGGGCTGGCTCCTCCAGTCTCCTTCCTGAGATGAGGCATAAGGCTGGCTTCTCCAGTCTCCTCCCTAGGACGAGGCATGAGGCTGGCTTCTCCAGTCTCCTTCCTGAGATAAGGCATAAGGCTGGCTTCTCCAGTCTCCTCCCTAGGACGAGGCATGAGGCTGGCTTCTCCAGTCTCCTTCCTGAGGCGAGGCATAAGGCTGGCTCCTCCAGTCTCCTCCCTAAGATGAGGCATAGGGCTGGCTTCTCCAGTCTCCTCCCTAAGATGAGGCATAGGGCTGGCTTCTCTAGTCTCCTTCCTGAGGTAAGGCATAAGGCTGGCTTCTCCAGTCTTCTCCCTAAGATGAGGCATAGGGCTGGCTCCTCCAGTCTCCTCCCTAGGACGAGGCATGAGGCTGGCTTCTCCAGTCTCCTTCCTGAGGCGAGGCATAGGGCTGGCTTCTCTAGTCTCCTTCCTGAGGTAAGGCATAGGGCTGGCTTCTCCAGTCTCCTTCCTGAGATAAGGCTAAGGCTGGCTTCTCCAGTCTCCTCCCTAGGACGAGGCATGAGGCTGGCTTCTCCAGTCTCCTTCCTGAGGCGAGGCATAAGGCTGGCTCCTCCAGTCTCCTCCCTAAGATGAGGCATAGGGCTGGCTTCTCCAGTCTCCTCCCTAAGATGAGGCATAGGGCTGGCTTCTCTAGTCTCCTTCCTGAGGTAAGGCATAAGGCTGGCTCCTCCAGTCTCCTCCCTAAGATGAGGCATAGGGCTGGCTTCTCCAGTCTCCTCCCTAAGATGAGGCATAGGGCTGGCTTCTCTAGTCTCCTTCCTGAGGTAAGGCATAAGGCTGGCTTCTCCAGTCTTCTCCCTAAGATGAGGCATAGGGCTGGCTTCTCAAGTCTCCTCCCTAGGACGAGGCATCAGAATGGCTTCTCAATTCTCCGCCCTAGGACGAGGCATTGGGCTGGCTTCTCCAGTCTCCTCCCTAGGAAGAGGCATAGGGCTGGCTTCTCCAGTCTCCTCCCTAGGACGTGGCATAGGGCTGGCTTCTCTGTCTCCTCCCTGGCAAAAGAAGGGTTTGATGCTGAGGAAAGGCCTGAGCTAGCTGTCCTCTCTCTCTCATAACTCTGGTACCCCGGCCAAAGGCCAGAGGCCCGCAGTCTTTGGCAGAGTATGACTGTCTGAGCGTCTTCTTCTGGTCACTCAATAATTTGTCAGTCTCCTCTTCCAAGCACTGGACCCTAACTGCAGTACAGTAAGGGCTCTGACTGCTCTCCTTATATACAGTGGTAGCTAGACTGGAACCTTCTAGTGGGAGGGGTGGAGTGGAGAAGCTCATCACAAACAGATACAATGTTACACTTTCGGTCTTTCATAGACTCACTTTAGAACTTCAGTGATACTCAATGGCAATGACACAACAGTTTTTCCAAACATAACAACAGAGCTAAACCAGACCTTCAGAAGATCAGTCTGTCTGGCTTTGGTGGTAACAAGTCTGGCTTTTTATCTCCAAAACATGCTCTTCTTTAACCCTTTTAGCAGCTGTGGAAAATTACCAGCTTCTCATTCAAAGTCCCAAAAGTCTCTCAGTATTCATTAACCCTTTCCACACAGCCTCACAAAATCTGCGATAATAAACAGGATATACATCACAACATATAAAACGCAGTTGCACAGTAATAAAGAGTGCACGTTAACCCTTTCAAGGGAAATAAAGACGTACATAACTTTGCACAGGGTAAACAGGGGAAAATGTCCACAAATGTCAAAACGTCAAAGTACACCTGCTCCAGGGGACTACATGTGACTTTGCCCATGCACTGCTAGGTGTAAACAGCACAGGGACCAGAAGATGGAGGCAACGGGGCAGCACGGAGGACTGGAGTGGGGGAGAGCAGATAAGTATGCTAGGCCATGCTACAGGAACTTGTTAAAAAAACAACAACGGAAAAGTGGTGACATTTCCTTCCATCCTGCCTCCCATTTATAAATCAGCACTTTCCTTCACTGCAGAGGACGGGGATCACTGGTTATTACCTCCTCCTGCCCCCAGTTATAGGGGCCCTGCAATAACCAGTAAGTACTTTCCTTCACTGCAGAGGACGGGGCTCACTGGTTATTACCTCCTCCTCCCAGTTATAGGGGCCCTGCAATAACCAGTAAGCACTTTCCTTCACTGCAGAGGACGGGCTCACTGGTTATTACCTCCTCCTGCCCCCAGTTATAGGGGCCCTGCAATAACCAGTAAGCACTTTCCTTCACTGCAGAGGACGGAGCTCACTGGTTATTACCTCCTCCTGCCCCCCAGTTAGAGGGGCCCTGCAATAACCAGTAAGCACTTCCCTTCACTGCAGAGGACGGTGCTCACTGGTTATTACCTCCTCCTGCCCCCAGTTATAGGGGCCCTGCAATAACTAGTAAGCACTTTTCTTCCCTGCAGAGGACGGCACTGACTGGTTATTACCTTCTCCTGCCCCCAGTTATAGGGGCCCTGCAATAACCAGTAAGCACTTTTCTTCCCTGCAGAGGACGGGGCTCACTGGTTATTACCGCCTCCTCCCAGTTATAGGGGCCCTGCAATAACCAGTAAGTACTTCCCTTCACTGCAGAGGATGGGGATCACTGGTTATTACCGCCTCCTCCCAGTTATAGGGGCCCTGCAATAACCAGTAAGTACTTTCCTTCACTGCAGAGGACGGGGCTCACTGGTCATTACCTCCTCCTGCCTCCAGTTCTAGGGGCCCTGCAATAACCAGTAAGTAATTTCCTTCACTGCAGAGGACAGGGCTCACTGGTTATTACCTCCTCCCAGTTATAGGGGCCCTGCAATAACCAGTAAGTAATTTCCTTCACTGCAGAGGACGGGCTCACTGGTTATTACCTCCTCCTGCCCCCAGTTATAAGGGCCCTGCAATAACTAGTAAGCACTTTCCTTCACTGCAGAGGACAGGGCTCACTGGTTATTACCTCCTCCTGCCCCCAGTTAGAGGGGCCCTGCAATAACCAGTAAGCACTTCCCTTCACTGCAGAGGACGGTGCTCACTGGTTATTACCTCCTCCTGCCCCCAGTTATAGGGGCCCTGCAATAACTAGTAAGCACTTTTCTTCCCTGCAGAGGACGGCACTGACTGGTTATTACCTTCTCCTGCCCCCAGTTATAGGGGCCCTGCAATAACCAGTAAGCACTTTTCTTCCCTGCAGAGGACGGGGCTCACTGGTTATTACCGCCTCCTCCCAGTTATAGGGGCCCTGCAATAACCAGTAAGTACTTCCCTTCACTGCAGAGGATGGGGATCACTGGTTATTACCGCCTCCTCCCAGTTATAGGGGCCCTGCAATAACCAGTAAGTACTTTCCTTCACTGCAGAGGACGGGGCTCACTGGTCATTACCTCCTCCTGCCTCCAGTTCTAGGGGCCCTGCAATAACCAGTAAGTAATTTCCTTCACTGCAGAGGACGGGGCTCACTGGTTATTACCTCCTCCCAGTTATAGGGGCCCTGCAATAACCAGTAAGTAATTTCCTTCACTGCAGAGGACGGGCTCACTGGTTATTACCTCCTCCTGCCCCCAGTTATAGGGGCCCTGCAATAACCAGTAAGCACTTTTCTTCCCTGCAGAAGACGGGGCTCACTGGTTATTACCGCCTCCTCCCAGTTATAGGGGCCCTGCAATAACCAGTAAGTACTTCCCTTCACTGCAGAGGACGGGGATCACTGGTTATTACCGCCTCCTCCCAGTTATAGGGGCCCTACAATAACCAGTAAGTACTTTCCTTCACTGCAGAGGACGGGGCTCACTGGTCATTACCTCCTCCTGCCTCCAGTTCTAGGGGCCCTGCAATAACCAGTAAGTACTTTCCTTCACTGCAGAGGACGGGGCTCACTGGTTATTACCTCCTCCTCCCAGTTATAGGGGCCCTGCAATAACCAGTGAGCACTTTCCTTCACTGCAGAGGACGGGGCTCACTGGTTATTACCTCCTCCTGCCCTCAGTTATAGGGGCCCTGCAATAACCAGTAAGCACTTTCCTTCACTGCAGAGGACGGGGCTCACTGGTTATTACCTGCTCCTGCTCCCAGTTATAGGGGCCCTGCAATAACCAGTAAGCACTTTCCTTCACTGCAGAAGACAGGCTCACTGGTTATTACCTCCTCCTGCCCCCAGTTATAGGGGCCCTGCAATAACCAGTAAGCACTTTCCTTCACTGCAGAGAACGGGCTCACTGGTTATTACCTCCTCCTGCCCCCAGTTATAGGGGCCCTGCAATAACCAGTAAGTACTTTCCTTCACTGCAGAGGACGGGGCTCACTTGTTATTACCTCCTCCTGCCCCCAGTTATAGGGGCCCTGCAATAACCAGTAAGCACTTTCCTTCACTGCAGAGGATGGGGATCACTGGTTATTATCTGCTCCTGCTCCCAGTTATAGGGGCCCTGCAATAACCAATAAGCACTTTCCTTCACTGCAGAGGACGGGCTCACTGGTTATTACCTCCTCCTGCCCCCAGTTTACCAATTCCCATATATATATGCCAGTATATACACGTCATAATGTTCATAATGAGGTGCTTTTAACAATTTTTTAGCCCTAGACGTCTGATTTAAAGGGGTTGTCCGGGTTCAGAGCTGAACCCGGACATACCCATATTTTCACCCAGGCACCCCCCCCTGAGGCTAGAATCTCATGCTCCGATGCGCTCCCTTGCCCTGCGCTAGATTGCGCAGAGCACAGGCTCTTTTGTTTTCAATAACACACTGCCGGGCGGAAACTTCCGCCCGGCAGTGGGTTTGATGACATCACTGGCTCTGATGGGCGGGCTTTAGCACTGTCCTAGCCGTTTTTCTGACTAGGGCAGTGCTAAATCCCGCCCATCAGTGCCGGTGACATCACCGGGGTTCCTGGCAGCCCCATGGAGAGCCCCGGTACGTCACCGGATCACCAAAAAATGCCTTTGCCCTGCGCGATTTAGCGCACGGCAGAGGAGAGCATCGGTGCATGAACTGCTCCAATGCTCATGTCAGGGGGGCTGCCGGGGTGAAAATGGAGGGATGCCCGGGTTCACCCTTTAAGGTATACTGTAGATATAAATACCCATATATAGCCACCCTAGATGCTACAGTCTAATTTGAGTTATCTACTAGGCCCCTCTAATATATAGTACCTGCTGCCAGATCGTGGCTCGTTCCGGTCAGCATAGCGAGCGCACAGCGAGCTGTGGACACAAGATGGGGGCCTGTCTACTCCAGCACCAGTGAAGGAAGCGCGACCTATCGGAGGAGAGGCCGGACCTAGAACCAAACCCCCCGATTCCCCGAGCGCTTCAGCGTGCTGTAGATTGCCAACAGTCAATACAGAGTGATGTGGTCTGCATCAGAAGCACCCCGACTAGCTCTGTTACTCTTGGGGCGCCCCTCCTGCAGACACCCCCCTCCACCCTACATGTTGGTGCCAAAAACACTCACAAACACTATATATATATATGTATGTTGTCTGTCCTGATGAAGGGGGTTATTCACCCCTGAAACACGTAGACAATAAAGTTATTGGAATTATACACTCGACTTTGATGGTATCCTTGGCAGCGCCCACAGAAGAGGTTCATCTGTTTTTTTTCCAGCCACGTCCGACTTCAGCTCCAGCTCCCGTATTTTTGGGCGCAGCCAAGTCCCCGTGTGCTGGTCGGGATATACACCAGCAGGAGCTGCCTGTACTACTTCACAACAGTCTTTGTAAGCTACTATATACGTATATACCAGGCATGCTCAACCTGCGGCCTCCAGCTGTTGCAAAACCCAACTCCTAGCACGCCTGAACAGCCTACAGCAGGGCATGGTGGGAGTTGTAGTTTTACAACAGCTGGAAGGCCGCAGGTTGAGCATGCCTAGTGTATACAATAATATTTGCAGCAGCAGCACCACACATGAGGCGTTGTCCTCTCTCTTTTTTCATCGTTCCCTATTTTGTGTCAGTCAGTTGTGATATAATATGTATAGTTTCATGTGAATGGGGCGATAATGGTGAAGATTTTGGTTAAAGTGGGTGTTTTTTCTTTTATGTGTTTATTGTTTTTATTTACTTAATTTTTTAAACATTTCTGCTAGGTCGGTGGAAAGCACAAATATCGTCCATACAAATGCGGCTGTAGTTTCTTCATAGCCCATACTAGCGCTAGGCACTCCTTTTCAATAGCCGCGTACCCCACCTCCCGGGGTAGTAACTTGCAGCTGAGGAAGCCTACAGGGTGCTCACCGCCGTCGGTGCCCACCTGGCTCAGTACTGCTCCCAACCCGAAAGTAGAGGCATCTGTGTGAACACAAAATCGTTTGTTGGGGTCAGGAGCAGAGATAATGGGTGCAGAAATCAATGCTTGCTTTAACTTCTGGAAGACGGCTTCGCTTTCTGGGGTCCATAGGACCTGCCGGAAGGTTCTTACGGGTAAGGTCAGTCAAGGGTTTCACTATAGAGCTGTAGTCGGGGATGAACCGTCTGTAATATCCTGCAGTCCCTAAGAAGGCTAAAACCTGGGTCTTTGACCGGGGAGTGGGCCAGTTGGAGACTGCCTCGACCTTAGCAGGTTTGGGGCACTGTTGCCCACAGCCCACCCGATGCCCGAGGTACTGTACCTCAGACATCCCTATGTTGCACTTGTCTGGCTTCAACGTTAATCCTGCAGCCCTAATTCGGTCTAACACAATACCCAGGTGAACAAGATGTTCCTCCCAGGTATCCCTGTAGATCGCAATGTCATCCAGATATGCACAGGCATAGCCTTGGAGACCATCGCGGAGCCAATCTACCATCCTCTGGAATGTTGCCGACGCATTCTTCATTCCAAACGGCATGATCAAAAACTGTTACAAGCCGAATGGAGTGATGAATGCCAACTTTGGAACAGCATCCGCGTCCAGAGGAATCTGCCAGTACCCTTCACATAGGTCAAGGGTAGTCAGAAAGTTACCCCAAGCGATGTGGTCTAGCAGCTCATCCACTCAGGGCATAGGGTAAGCATCAGTCGTGTGGTCATTCAGTCTCTTGTAATCTACACAAAAACGGGTCGTCCCGTCCCGTTTATGGTACTAGCACTACTGGGAAAGTCCAAGGGCTCTGTAACGGCTCAATGAGTCCCATATCGAACATATCCCTAATTTCCTGCCTCATTCCTACCCTGACTACGTCGTGTACCCTATACAGAGCCTGCCTGAGAGCCGGCTGGCCAAGAGCCTCCACTCGATACAGTGCTACTGTAGTAGATCCAGGGGTGGTGGAGAACATCTCCTGTCTCTGGCTAATAACCCTCTTGACCTGGTCCTTCTGCTCAGTCCCTAGCTGATCATCTAACTTGACTGCCTCTATGCTGGTGCTCACCCTATTATGCTCTGGAAGTGACGGCAGGGAAAGATTCTCTGAGTCATCCCCGGCCGGAGCACAAATGGCTGCTACATCTTCAGACCTTTCCTCGTACGCTTTGAGCATATTCACATGATAGGTCCACTGGACTCTTTCATCTGAACATTTAGCTAAGTGGTAGGTAGTGTCGCAAAGCTGCTTCACTACCTTGTAAGGTCCCTCCCAAGCTGCTTGCAGCCTATCCGTCTTGGTTGGCTTGAGGGAAAGAACCTTTTGCCCAACAAGCAGAGTGTGGTCCCGGGCGGTCCGATCATACCACCGCTTCTGCCACCCCTGCGCGTGCTGAAGATTCTCACTGACCATCTCAGTGAGCTTTTTCAGCCGGTCCCTCAATGCTAAAACATAGTTTCACGGATGGTGTTACAGAAAACTAGAAGACACAAATGAAGATCCGACTGACTTGATCCAAAACTAAGGAACAGGAGGGTAAGCCCTGTAATAGCCCTAGCTCTCTCCCTTACTGCTCAGCCTATGCAAAAATCTCAATGGTAGAAAATTGCATACCCTCGTTCCTCGACTGTATGACACCTGAACACCCTATAATAGTGAGGGGACACGACCACCGGCTCCCTACACTTAATACGGAGGGAGTCAGGGTCACCTAGGATCAATCCCACAGGAAAACAGAAATAAAGAAACAGACTTATCTTGTGGACAGTAACAGCTTCTAGCATCAGCACAATCCAGGAAGTTGTATAAACTGCAAGGTAAGGCAGTATGGGAGGAGATATATAGGGAGGCAATCACTGCTAATAGATGACAGCTGGGAGAGGGAGGAGAGATGTCAAAATGAAAGCAAAACAAAAGAAGATCATGCAGAATGTACTAAAGAACGTCTAACAGAACTTTTCAAAGATCTGGTGGTGACACATAGGCCATTACTGATGTGTTCTGACCCCCCTCCACTCCTTCCCGGGGGTTCTCAATAAGTCTAGTGGTCCCCTCACCCTTCTACCATATAACAACTCAAAGGGAGAAAATCCAGTGGACTACTGGGGTACTTCCTGGTAAGTGAACAAGAGGTATGGCAGGAGTTTCTCCCAATTGTGAGAGGTAGCAAACGCACGAAGCAGCTGCTTTAGCGTTCCATTGAACCTCTCACACAGTGCGTTTGTCTGGGGGTGGTATGGAGAGCTTCAATCCCGCACAGCTCCAGATCTGCTGGGTCAGTTCAGCGGTAAATTGAGTCCCCTGGTCCGAGATCATCTCTCTAGGAAATCCCAACCAAGCAAAAATCCTGAGTAGGGCATTAGCCACCGTCGCTGCATGAATATTGGCCAACAGAATCGGTAGATGGCGAGATCTCTTGCCCTCAGTAACCCTGTACAGTAGCCCCCCCATCCCACTCAAAGCGGTCCCCTCAAACCCACCCAGGGTCCAAACCTGCTCTCTCTCTCTCTATACTTGGTCAATGAGATGTCGGTCAAAGATTCCTGGGCGAATTGGGCTGGTGCAACCCAAGACAATGTCTGGGACATTGAATCAAGGGTCGCAAGAACTGGCCTTAACTGGGTCCCATCATCGAATTTAGAGCTCGTCTGTCTGGACTGCTGCCAGGTGGTCACTGGATATGCCTCGGATGAGGACTCCGCTACGAAAGATGAAGTCAAATTCCCTAGATAGTTTACGAGCAGGACATCTGCAGGCAGATTCTTCATCACCCTGACCTCCAGTTCACGATCATCTGCTCCCCAGTCCAGGTATACTCGGGCGGTTGGAATTCGGACGTTTTTTCCCCCTGCTACTCGTACTGCAATGGACTGTCCTGTATGGTTGTCAGATCTCACCATCCGCGGCTGTACTAGTGTGATGGTGGCTCCACTGTCCTGCTGGAGCCCTTGAGTGGGGCGTCCATTCACTTTTACCAGCTGCCTATGGTGTTGACGGTTATCTTGAGCGGCTGCCTGCCCAGGGTCCACTTCGTGGAGCACCTGAAACTCCTCCTCATCCCATCTTCCTACCATCATTGCCGGGGACTCCTCTACAAAATGGGCTGCTACTCTCTGGGGTCCCGCTGTAGCTAGGTTTCACTGCAGAGACAGCGGGCGATTTCGGGGGCAGTTTCTCCGCATGTGTCCCACCTGATTGTATGTATAGCACCTTAGAAACATAGAATGTGTCGGCAGATAAGAACCATTTGGCCCATCTAGTCTGCCCAATATACTGAATACTATGAATAGCCCTTGGCCCTATCATATATGAAGGATGCATGCTTAAACTCCTTCACTGTATTTGCAGCTACCATCTGTGACAACCACCCGCCAATCCCGTCGTACTCAGCCACAGTTGCCATACAGGTCTCCACTAGAGACTTCTGGAGGCGAATCCACTGTGAGCACAGAAGACGTTTAAGATTGGTTGGTGGGCCCAGACAGGATGCAATCACGATTGTATGTACAATCGGTTAAAAAAAAAATTTACTTAATTTGCTGCCACCACTCTTCGTATTGAATCGGGGCAAAGAGACCCCGGCTAGCTAATCCTAAAGGGACGAAACGGTTATTTGCAACCTAGATAGTACATTAACAATTTATAAAAATAACACAATTTGGTAGTATGTCTTCTGAGGACAGAGTTCTTAGCATAGATCAGGTCATCAAGTAACAAGGGCAAAACTGGAACGATGAAATCGTTAGTTTTTATTCTAAAACTGCACACAAAAATATATACATTAAAGCTGACAGATAAATCTACCGGCCGGTGAACAGATTGGTTTGGATAGAAATAGGTAAGAGGTGGAAGGGAATAGAATGTCTGTAAGTTCAGAATTACCATGGTAAAGTCCAGTAATAGGCAAAGTCTTTGTAGAATAATCCAAGATGGTGGGGTGTGCCTGTGTCCAGCGGGCGGTCGTGATGTTAGTCGACGTCAGATGGTAGAGGAAGGACCCAGGGCTGAATGTGTCACAGGGTTTTACCCACTCTGTAGTGGGGAGAGGTTGTGACCCGCACAAGTCCAGCCTTGGGTAACTGGACAGAGGAAATCTGGCTGAATCTTTGCTGTGCCAGTTTCTCCGTACCCGTGGGTCAAATTAGGACATAGAGGTCATATTCAGAATCAGCACAATTTTACAGATCCTCTGATACCAAACAGGATAGAATTACCATTTGGATTCCCTGAGAGCTTTGATATCTGAGAGAGAGAATCTGATTGACTGGCCGATTTCCTGAAAGGTGTATTATTGGGGCCGGAATAATCCCTGAAGAGATGGTTCAGTGCATTGGTTCCGAACCCAGGAAATATGGACGCAAATATGAAAGCAATGTATTAGAGGTGGCTGCCCGGTGACCTCTTTTTGTGTCTCAAACAGCTGTCTAATAAGCATCTGTCCTGCTCTCTTTGAAGCGCACTGGCAAGACTGAAGGTGTGAGAACCCTGCTGGCATTGGAGACACTATGGCTGCAGAGAGACCAGGTTTAGGAGGTTCTGTCATAAGAGAACTAGATTGATGGCTACTCAACTTGGCATGGGGCAGGAAAGGTTTGTCATACGGAGGCAATAATGGCACCTCTGCTCTGTGAATTACTCCTTTAGTGAAAAGAGAAGATTTTTAGTGAAGGCTCTGGTGTCTGCGATTGCGAAATATGGCGCATTTGCGATTTCCTAGTATCGCAAAGCGTCACACCATCCGATCGGAGAAGGGTTCCAGGTGCTGCCTGAGGAGGAGGGTACGAGGGCGGTGGATGGTTTGTTGTTACTGGGGACGATGCCTGAAAGGGTCTGCTGACTGGTCGAGCTTCAGGTCGAGGGGGTCTCCTGGCATCAATATACTGATCTGCCAGGACTGCAGCTTCATTAATGTTAAGTGGTCTTCAGTTCTTCACCCAATCCTTAATTTCGACCAGTAACTGGTCATATAGCTACTCCATCAGGATGAGCTGGGCAGCTTCCGCCATGGTGGTGATTTGGCATCCGGCGAACCAGACATCCACGGCTCGGGCCATCTGGTGTGTCTGTATATGACTCCTCTGCTTCCTTCCGCAGCCCTCAAAACTTTAAATCGATGAGCTTCAGGGGTGATAAGATAGCGGGCTAGGATCTCCTTTACTTGCTCGTAGCTCCTTCTATCTCCCCCAGGAGTAGATTCGAGGGCACTCAAAGCCTGACCAGACAGTTTACTGATCAGGATCTTCATCCAGTCAGCCTCTTCTACTCCCTGCATGTCACACTGCGTCGTAAACAGCTCCAGGTACGAATCAATGTCTTCCTGGCCGTCCTGGAAGAGTCGGAATGAGTCAAACTGTATTTACTTCCGGCTCCCTCGGGCACTGTCTGTCAGTCTCCTGCTCGTTGAACCTCCGCCTGTCTCAGGTTGGTAGCCTCCGAGATGAGCTTGGTGATGGTATCCGAATCAGGTGGAGTGCTATACAGGGATAGCTTCCACTGGATATCCCTCTCGAACTCTGGAGATGAGCACCCCCCTGGACCGTGGCACTCATCCTCTCTCTGGTACGATCTTCCTCTAGGAGTTCTGCGATGAGAGACGCCTTAGTCTTGCAGCTTCCACTGATTCTTCTGGACTCAAGTATGTCCTTCAGTGTACTATGCTTCAGGCTGCTATAACGATCCTCCTCAGACGATGTCCCAGTGGTGGTCTTGATGTTCCATGTGCAGGTAAGCATCCCACCGCTTGTCACCAATTGTGATGGACTCCCTGGTACCCTGACTAGGCACCTCCGTCAGTGATATGGTGGGCACCGTGACATGGTGGCCACACATGCTGTTGCCAACATGGTGTTGTGGTTGCATGCGGGGACAGTGTCACAGACTTTATGCATGTGTGAGCGATTTCCCTTTTAGTTTTCCTTCCCCTTGTGCTGTGCGTGGGGTTAATTCACTGGCTAGTTTGGAGCAAAGTGGTGAGTTGGGTGTGGTCTCAGGTCTCTTTATATCCTTTGGCTTGGAAACTGAGATAAGTTGGTTTGTCTGCCTTGCATGCGAGATCCTTGCTCTGTGAGATCTGAGGACCATCCAAGTTTGACATTGACATTATCAGCCGCCGAATACCGTTACTGTTTCCCCTGCTCTGTGTTGTCATGGATCCTGTCTCTGCACTGGTGGATCGCATGCAGCGGTTGGCGCTGGAGGTAGCAGACCTCCGTGAAACTGTTGCAAGGTGTCAGGCGTCTGTCTCCGCCAGTGGGGTTCAGACCTGCTCTGAACCTAAGATCGCCCTCCCGGACTGATTTGCCGGATGAAGTGACAACTTCGGTTCAGGGAATCTTGTAAACTTTATTTTCGCTTATGCCCTCACTCCTCTGGTGACGAGAGTCAAAAGGTGGGGATCGTTATTTCTTTATTGAAAGACAACGCTTTTGTTTGCCAACCGGATTCCAATCCCTCCAGTCGGTGGATGATTTTTCCAGAGCCCTGGGACTTATTGATGATGACCCAGACCGAGTTTCTCTGGCTGAATCTACGTTGCGCGGCTTGCAACAGGGAAATTGGTCTGCTGAGTCCTACTGCTCTGAATTCAGAAGGTGGGCAACCGATTCTGAGTGGAATGACCCTGCCCTCCGGAGTCCGTTCTGTCAGGGGCTTTCTGAGAGACTAAAAGATGCCCTAGCACTCCATGAGAATCTTGTATTAGAAGCTGCCATGTCTCTTGTGGTACGAATTGATAGACATCTGAGAGAAAGGTGCAAGACTCCGCTCTCTCGGGACGTATTACCTGAAGGGAGGCCGGTCCCCTCTGACACTTTGGGTACTGAGACACCTGAGCCCATATTGGGAGATGAACCTATACAATTGGGACGGGTCTCTCCAAACCCTGGTGATAAGAACTTAAAGGGAACCTGTCATGTGGATATTTGATTATAATCTAACTAATTATATACAATCATTAACTACTACAAAGTGCCTTAGATGTAATCACTTACTGGTGTGACAGATGGTTACCTCATAATATACACACAAAGATGCCGCATGCTAATGAGCTGATTCGAGTCCAGCGTGATGTCATTGAGTCCAGCATATATTTAATTCAGAGCTATATATAGCCACTCCCCCGCCCACCTGCTGCTGATTCCTCTGGAAACAAACTGTCATTCAGCAGCAGGTGGGCAGGGAGAGTCAGGAGCTCATGAATATTCATGACTCATCATTATCAGCTGGAGCTTTTCAATACAAGATGTTGGCAGATTGACTGGGTCAATTAACCACCTCCGGACCGCCTAACGCAGATCTGCGGTCCGGAGGCGGCAGCTCTACGCAGAGTGACGCATATACGCGTCATCTCGCGGGAGCTGTGACTTCCTGTGAACGTGCGCACACAGGCGCGCGCGTTCACAGGAACGGAAGGTAAGAGACAGGATCTCCAGCCTGTCAGCGGCGATCGTTCGCTGGCAGGCTGGAGATGCGATTTTTTTTTAACCCCTAACAGGTATATTAGACGCTGTTTTGATAACAGCGTCTAATATACCTGCTACCTGGTCCTCTGGTGTCCCCTTTTGTTTGGATCGACCACCAGAGGACACAGGAAGCTGTGTAAAGTACCACAAAACACTACAATACACTACACCCCCCCCGTCACTTATTAACCCCTTATGAACCCCTGATCACCCCATATAGACTCCCTGATCACCCCCTGTCATTGATCACCCCCCTGTCAGGCTCCGTTCCGACGTCCGTATGATTTTTATGGATCCACGGATACATGGATCGGATCCGCAAAACACATACGGACGTCTGAATGGAGCCTTACAGGGGGGTGATCAATGACAGGGGGGTGATCACCTATATAGACTCCCTGATCACCCCCCTGTCATTGATCACCCCCTGTAAGGCTCCAATTAGACATTTTTTTTGGCCCAAGTTAGCGGAAATAGATATTTTATTTTTATTTTATTTTTCTTACTAAGTCTCATATTCCACTAACCCTCACGGAATCCAAATGCATAACATTTTTTAGACATTTATATTCCAGACTTATTCTCACGCTTTCGGGCCCCTAAAATGCCAGGGCAGTATAAATACCCCACATGTGACCCCATTTCGGAAAGAAGACACCCCAAGGTATTCCGTGAGGGGCATATTGAGTCCATGAAAGATTGAAATTTTTGTCCCAAGTTAGCGGAAAGGGAGACTGTGAGAAAATACAAAAAATAAAAATTCCGCTAACTTGTGCCAAAAAAAATTATATGAACTGGCCATGCCCCTCATTGAATACCTTGGGGTGTCTTCTTTCCAAAATGGGGTCACATGTGGGGTATTTATACTGCCCTGGCAATTTAGAGGCCCGAAAGCGTGAGAAGAAGTCTGGGATCCAAATGTCTAAAAATGCCCTCCTAAAAGGAATTTGGGCTGCTTTGCGCATCTAGGCTGCAAAAAAGTGTGACACATCTGGTATCGCCGTACTCAGGAGAAGTTGGGGAATGTGTTTTGGGGTGTCATTTTACATATACCCATGCTGGGGGAGAGAAATATCTTGGCAAAAGACAACTTTTCCCTTTTTTTTTTTTATACAAAGTTGGCATTTGACCAAGATATTTCTCTCACCCAGCATGGGTATATGTAAAATGACACCCCAAAACACATTCCCCAAGTTCTCCTGAGTACGGTGATACCACATGTGTGGCACTATTTTGCAGCCAAGGTGGGCAAAGGGGCCCACATTCCAAAGAGCACCTTTCGGATTTCACCAGCCATTTTTTACAGATTTTGATTGCACTACTTCTCACGCATATGGGCCCCTAAAATGCCAGGGCAGTATAACTACACCACAAATGACCCCATTTTGGAAAGAAGACACCTCAGGGTATTCCGTGAGGGGCATGGCGAGTTCCTAGAATTTTTTATTTTTTGTCACAAGTTAGTGGAATATGAGACTGTAAGAAAAAAATAAAATAAAAAATAAATCATTTTCCGCTAACTTGTGACAAAAAATATAAAGTTCTATGAACTCACTATGCCCATCAGTGAATACCTTAGGGGGTCTACTTTCCGAAATGGGGTCATTTGTGGGGTGTTTCTACTGTCTGGGCATTGTAGAACCTCAGGAAACATGACAGGCGCTCAGAAAGTCAGAGCTGCTTCAAAAAGCGGAAATTCACATTTTTGTACCATAGTTTGTAAACGCTATAACTTTTACCCAAACCATTTTGTTTTTACCCAAACATTTTTTTTTATCAAAGACATGTAGAACTATAAATTTAGTGAAAAATTTATATATGGATGTCGTTTTTTTTGCAAAATTTTACAACTTAAAGTGAAAAATTTCATTTTTTTGCTAAAGAATCGTTAAATTTCGATTAATAACAAAAAAAGTAAAAATGTCAGCAGCAATGAAATACCACCAAATGAAAGCTCTATTAGTGAGAAGAAAAGGAGGTAAAATTCGTTTGGGTGGTAAGTTGCATGACCGAGCAATAAACGGTGAAAGTAGTGTAGTGCAGAAGTGTAAAAAGTGGCCTGGTCATTAAGGGGGTTTCAGCTAGGGGGGCTGAGGGGGTTAAAGAAAGTGACCCAGCATTTTGCTAAAAGAATCAGTCATTTCTGTTGCCCTTAGTTAGGACACCATAAAACTGGTGACAGGTTCCCTTTAAGGGCTAGGAAAGAGACTTTTTTTTTTGTTGATATTATATATACTGACAAACATTAAGGCGAGAATAAAAAAAATAAAAAAAGTTACCAATAAGTTTTGTTCTCTAGTTGTTGGGGAATCTGAGAACATGCTCTTGTCTTTTACGGGTAGTACCCGTTTTTTTCCTGTGTGCCAGGGTGGCGCTACATTCCAAAAATATTGATGTGGAGGTATTTTTGGACAGCTGTTAACCTTGTGGATGACCAGTTTGTCCTGATGCATGGTTTTAAATCTTATGCACTGGACAAAGATCTCACTGTTTGCTATTAAGTCTGCTCCCCTTTCTCAAAAATCTTTGACTCACATGGTGCAGGATATCCATTTAGGGTGGGGGATTCTCATGTTGAGGGTATTTCTTGTTTTATATTGAAGGGTCTGCCAGCTCCCCTGGTGCTAGGGTTGCCATGGTTGACCAAACATAACCCTACCATTGATTGGCAAGCGGGCTGGAGTGATTACTGTATGGACAACTGTCTCATCACATGTCTTGCTGGGATATCCCCCAAGATGTTGCCCCTGTTTCTCTCTGATGTGTAGATCAGGAGTTGCCCCCTCATAGATAATATGATTGCCCTGTCAATCTGATTCCCGGAGCTAAGTTGCCACAGTCTCGGTTGTATAACCTTTCTGAACCCCCAAAGGTTGCTATGCGAAAGTATATTACTGTGAGTTTAGCAAAGGGACACATCAGACCATCTAAGTCACCTATGGCGGCCGGGTTCTTTTTTCTAAAAAAAAAAAAAAAAAAAAAATGGGACATTGAGACCGTGTCCAGATTTCTGAAAGTTGAATCGCATCACTATCCGTGATCCTTATCCCCTTCCCCTGATCCCAGATTTGTTCAACCAGATTGTTGGAGCTAAGGTGTTTTCTAAATTAGACCTAAGAGGGGCATATAATCTGGTAAGAATCAGAGAGGGGGATTGATGGAAAGACGGCACCAACATCTACCCGGACCTCCATGCGAACACCGGACGCTCCAGGCAGGAGAGCACACTGTCTTGGAGAGTAGTATCCCCTCTGGGGAACTAACCCCCTACCGGAGGACACACACACAAAAAGGGGAAAACTTCAAACGCCCATGCAGGCCAGTACACACCTACATGAAACAAACACCCAGACGTATAACAAACCTCCAACTCCAACCCACACCAGGAGGGGAAGGAAGACAAGGAGGAAACACTCAGTATGACATCGCAGATGACTTTGTTGAGAACATCGATGTCAAACTTGGATGGCCCTCAGATATCATCCATGCACAGAGAAAGCATCACGCATGCAAGGCAGACAAACCAAGTGAGCTCAGTATCCAAGCCAAAGGATATAAAGATGCAGTTGAGGAAGGCAAACATGCCGCAACGCGTTCTGTGAACCGTTTAATAAATACATTCTGAAGAGCAAGCACGTCTGCTGGGATCATTTCGTATGCATCATACGAGGATCGCTCCTTTCCTGTGCAGGCATGGAAAAGGTCGTGAGCTGTCTTATTTGGGAACTGCTAAAGGATATAGAGACCTGAGACCACATCCAACTCACCACTTTGCTCCAAACCAGCCAGTGAATTAACCCCACGCACATCAGACAGCGAAGGGAAACAACTAAAAGGGAAATCGCTCACACATGGATAAACAACACATTGCCACAGGCAAATGCATGAGTGGCAAACGTGTCACGGCACAAACATAGGCCGTGACACTACACCCGGAATCCAACCACAACACCACATTGCCGAAGGCAACAGCACGTGTGGCCACCGTGTCGAGGCACCCACCACAGGCCATGATATATGGCTTCCCAAATGGAATGTATTCCAACCGCTGTTACCATTACCCCAAGAATTAGGCAGCACTCATTTTGAGGTAAGCAGAATGACAAGAACCTTTATTAACACAAAGCATTTGAGTTTTATAGAAAGAAACCCCCCCCCCCCCCCCCATCGAGTCTGATTTGTCCCCATACACATTTCGAGTTAACAGGGCAAACATCATGGCACAGGGTCTAACAATGGGCTAATTAGTTCAATAGATAGGTGTAGATGGGGGATGGGAGGATAAACAAAGACATACACACAGTGCGTCCTCCTGGATACACCTCCTGGATTTGTCACAGGTATGATGAACTATTCACATAAGTTCATAGACTACTATGCAGAGATTACGAAACCTCTTTTGCAATTGCTGAAGAAAGGAGTGAAATGGGTATAAAATGCGACAGGAAAGCTGTGAATGAGCTTAAAGCCAAACTCACCCAAGCTCCATGCCTTGCTTACCCCAAAGGTGGGAAACCTTTCTTCATTAAAACAGGCTTCACCGACAAAAGCGTGAGTGCAGTCCTCTTCCAGAAACAGGGAAACCTGAATAAGATCATCGCCTATGCCAGCATATTCCAAGGAAGAGCATGAGGCCATGAAGCAATTGATAGAAGACAACAATTTAATAATAAAACCTTCTGATAAAGGAGGACATGTAGTCCTCCTAGATCAGATGGATTATGTCATCATGGTTAAATCACTATTAGAGGATAAAAAAAAAAACAGACTCAAGGAAAACCCTACTGTACAGTTTATGGAGAAATTAAAAAAGGTTTTAATGGAGGCTAAGGATGCTAAATCTCATTACCAAGGAGAAATAAGGTGTTGTTCAACCAACGTCCAACTGTTGCCACCTTCTAAGCCATCCCAAAAGTCCACAAAAAGATTCAACCTGTTCCAGGCAGACCCATCGTTTCAGGGAATCAAAGCCTATGTGAAAAGATCAGTGACTATGTCAACCGATTATTTCTCCCTATGTGTCTACCGTGCCATCCTACATTATGGACACCAAAGATGCTGCCATCAGGCTCCAGGATATCCATGTCAGTCCCCAGACATATATAGCAAGCTTAGATGTGGAGGCTCTTTACACAAGTATCAGACACGATTTAGGGGTTCAGGCAGTTGAACACTATTTAAACACTAGGGGTACACAATTTCAATGTCACAATAAATTAGTTTTAGCACTACTTGATTTTTTGTTAAAATACAAACTATTTCACTTTCGATGGTAAATATTATTTACAGATCACTGGTACCGCGATGGGGACTATTTGTGCACCCAAATTCGCAAATCTATTTCTTGGGTGGTGGGAAGACAGAATTGTCTTCACAGAAACACAACACAAATACATTGAACATTTTATTTTGGGGTCGTTATATCAATTTTTGGGGAAGGCACAGAACATGAATTTGTTGAATTTATTTATACACTAAATAATAATGAACTGGGGCTGAAATTTACAGCAGAAATTCAGAAAGAAAAAAAATAACTTCCTGGACCTGTCAATTACCCTGGGGCCTGACGGCAGTGTACAGACAGAAGTCTATAGGAAACCTACCTCGACTAATAATTTCCTTAATTGGGAAAGTTTTCACCCACCAGCCCTGAAGAGAGGGATTCCGGTGGGACAATATCTGTGAGCAAAGAGGAACTGCTCAGATGAGGAGGCTTTTGAGAAAGAAAGTGCTCTTCTTTTTCGGAGGTTCCTAGCTAGGGGATATCCGAAGAAAAGCCTATTCAATGCATACAATAGAGCCAAAAAAGTAGACAAATACTTTGCTTGGTAGTAGGATGTGTCAGGAAGAAAAACAGACCATACGCTGTATCGGTACCCTTGATGTTCAGCATGAACAAATATACTGAATTTTTAGGCAGTACTGGCATATCCTCAAAACAGATGAAGAGCTAAGAGAAGTAATCCCCTCTAATCCGTCAATAACGTATAGACGAGGGAAGAATTTGAAAGATATGCTAGTACATAGTCATTTCCAGCAAGATACTGAGTACTAAGGGGTCGTACCCCTGTGGAGAATGTGTTTTGTGTAAGTAGATGACATCCCAAAGAAATCAATCCAGTGGATGGCAAACATTACCAGATAAGAGAGTACATCAATTGCAAAACAACAGGTGTGGTATATGCAATAAAGTGTGACTGCCCCAAAATGTATGTCGGTAAGACCACTCAAGAATTAAGAAGGAGACTGTCTGGACATTTCAGTAAACTTAATACAGCGGCAGATACACCGCTCTCTAGACACATGACAACATCAAGGGAATGTGACCAAACTTAAGATCTGGGGGATTCAGAAAATTAAAAAAGGACCCAGACAAGGAGACATCGACAGAAGACTCCTACAAGAAGAAACCCGCTGGATCTATCGCTTGCAAAGTTTAGGCCCCAAAGGCCTTAATGAAGGGTTCACTTACTCTACATTTATATAAAAGATTTTTTATGCCCAATATGCATATTACAGACAACAAAGCCAAATGAATAAAGTGAAGGATATCAAAATAGATAAATATAATAGATGAATACATAATAAAATGAGAAATAAATAGAGGACTTACATCATCTAAAGGATCATAATAGGTTGCCAATATGGTGAGTTAAGCAAAGTAACCAATAAATAGTTTTTATATATAGTAGTAATGTTCTGTCCCCAATTCTAGCATAGGATAGCAGTGATGGGATCATTAGACTATTACACTACGCTCCAAGATTCACACATTGGAAGTTAGTTCGTAGGAAGGTGCCTGGAAATAACTAGGCAAATAAATTAAGTCCCAACGCAAGCACAGTAGTGATAAGAAAATCACATTATTATACTAAGTCCTACAACATGCGCATTAGTAGCTGAAGAGACAAGTTTGCAAGGAAGTAGTAAGAAAAACTAAGTCCAAACACAAGTGCAGTGGGAATAAGAAACCACTCCAGCGTACTAAGTCTAAGAACATGCACATTAGAAGGCGATCCTAGAGGAAGAGAGACTAAGTCCCAACGCATGCGCAACAGGGAGCAGAAAATGTTCTAAGACCTGGCGCAAGCGCAAAACCAAAGAAACACTATTTTGACTAAGTTCATAGGAAGGTACCTGGAAATAACTAGGTAAAGAAATCAAAGCCCTAACGCAAGCGTGGCAGTGATAAGTAAATCACATTATCATACTACAGTAAGTCCGTGAACATGCATATTAGTAGTTGAAGAGAAGAGTTAGCAAGGAAGTAGTAAGAAAAGATAAGTCCAAGCACAAGCGTAGTAGGAATAAGAAATCACTACATCGTACTAAGTCTAAGAACATGCACATTAGAAGGCGATCCTAGAGGAAGAGAGACTAAGTCCCAACGCATGCGCAACAGGGAGCAGAAAATGTTCTATGACCTGGCGCAAGCGCAAAACCAAAGAAACACTATTTTGACTAAGTTCATAGGAAGGTACCTGGAAATAACTAGGTAAAGAAATCAAAGCCCTAACGCAAGCGTGGCAGTGATAAGTAAATCACATTATCATACTACAGTAAGTCCGTGAACATGCATATTAGTAGTTGAAGAGAAGAGTTAGCAAGGAAGTAGTAAGAAAAGATAAGTCCAAGCACAAGCGTAGTAGGAATAAGAAATCACTACATCGTACTAAGTCTAAGAATATGCGCATTAGAAGGCGATCCTAGAGGAAGAGAGACTAAAGTCCCAACGCATGCGCAACAGGCAAAGGGAAGCAGAACATGTTCCAAGACCTGGCGCAAGCGCAAAAAAAAAGGGAAGACTATTTTTACTAAGTTCGCGAACATGCGCAGAATAGAGCGCAATATGAGGAGAGAACGCGAATCTAGCATTACTAAGGACTAACCAATCAGTAAAAAGAACAGTTAGACAAGGGGAGAATGGCTAAGATACAGCGATCAGCATTGGCCTATTAGGAATGATGTCACAAACGGAGGGATTAAAAGATCCAGTCCTCGTTCACTTGGACTCAGACTGCCCAGCCCCTGAAGACACCGGTTACTCAGCGAAACATGTCGGGGGGCAGATTGTGAGTTACAGTTTTCGCCCAGATAGTGAGCGCAATTGTACAAACCAGATTCCAAAAAAGTTGGGACACTATACAAATCGTGAATAAATACTGACTGCAATGATGTGGAGGAGCCAACTTCTAATACTTTATTCAGAATAGAACATAAATCACGGAACAAAAGTTTAAACTGAGAAAATGTACCATTTTAAGGGAAAAATATGTTGAATCAGAATTTCATGGTGTCAACAAATCCCTAGAAAGTTGGGACAAGGCCATTTTCACCGCTGTGTGGCATCTCCCCTTCTTCTTACAACACTCAACAGACGTCTGGGGACCGAGGAGACCAGTTTCTCAGGTTTAGAAATAGGAATGCTCTCCCATTCTTGTCTAATACAGGCCTCTAACTGTTCCATCGTCTTGGGCCTTCTTTGTTGCACCTTCCTCTTTATGATGCGCCAAATGTTCTCTATAGGTGACAGATCTGGACTGCAGACCGGCCATTTCAGTCCCCGGATCCTTCTCCTACGCAGCCATGATGTTGTGATTGATGCAGAACGTGGTCTGGCATTATCTTGTGGAAAAATGCAGGGTCTTCCCTGAAAGAGATGACGTCTGGATGGAGCAGATGTTGTTCTAGAACCTGAATATATTTTTCTGCATTGATGGTGCCTTTCCAGACATGCAAGCTGCCCATGCCACACGCACTCATGCCACCCCATACCATCAGAGATGCAGGCTTCTGAACTGAGCGTTGATAACAACTTGGGTTGTCCTTGTCCTCTTTGGTCCGGATGACATGGCGTCCCAGATTTCCAAAAATAAACTTTGAATAGTGACTCGTCTGACCACAGAACAGTCTTCCATTTTGCCACACTCCATTGTAAATGATCCCTGGCCCAGTGAAGACGCCTGAGCTTGTGGATCTTGCTTAGAAATGGCTTCTTCTTTGCACTGTAGAGTTTCAGCTGGCAGCGGCGGATGGCACGGTGGATTGTGGTCACTGACAATGGTTTCTGGAAGTATTCCTGAGCCCATTCTGGGATTTCCTTTACAGTAGCATTCCTGTTTGTGGTGCCGTGTCGTGTAAGGGCCCGGAGATCACGGGCATCCAGGATGGTTTTACGGCCTTGACCCTTACGCACAGAGATTGTTCCAGAGTCTCGGAATCTTCGGATGATGTTCTGCACAGTTGATGATGATAGATGCAAAGTCTTTGCAATGTTTCGCTGGGTAACACCTTTCTGATATTGCTCCACTATCTTTCTGCGCAACATTGTGGGAATTGGTGATCCTCTACCCATCTTGGCTTCTGAGAGACACGGCCGCTCTGAGAAGCTCTTTTTATACCCAATCATGTTGCCAATTGACCAAATTAGTGGTAATTGGTCTTCCAGCTCTTCGTTATGCTCAAATTTACTTTTTCCAGCCTCTTATTGCCACTTGTCCCAACTTTTTGGGGATTTGTTGACACCATGAAAATTTGAATCAATGTATTTTTCCTTTAAAATGATAAATTTACTCGGATTAAACGTTTGATCTGTCATCTACGTTCTATTACAAATAACATATTGACATTTGCCGTCTCCACATCATTGCATCCAGCTTTTATTCACAATTTGTTTAGTGTCCCAACTTTGTGGGAATCCAGTTTGTATGAACACAGCTAGCAGAGCGAATTAATACAAGCGCCTGTGGAAGCGCCTATTCAAGAGTGTAAAGAATCTCAGAGAGACTAACTGCTCACCCTGAAAGTTTTAACGTTTAGGTTCTCATTAATTTGGTAGAGTTAGGTATTAATGATGAATAATAAAGGTGAAGTTTTAATAATCAGTGTGGAGGGGGAAAAAGCGTAATTCAGCTGTTGTAATACAGCTTATGTTACAATTGTAATCTCCAACGCTGCTGCTCCTCCACAATAGGGTTTTTGTGAATATATAATGAACCTGAAATAAAAGCACAATTCCTGCACAGAACCAGGTCTGTCATTTTAAAGAGGGGAAAGATTTTAAACAAACAAATCTTACTTTTTTAGATTGTATCCACCTCCAGATTACCTCCTGAATATCTCCAATGCACTTATAAATGCTGCACTTTGAGACTGCAGCAAGCTATAAGTCCTTATCACCGGTTGAGGTAAAATTCAATGACTGTGAAAAAGCATTACTGTCAACAGTGTGGGTGTTGCAATATTTCAGGAGTTTTATCCTAGGAGAAAAGTTCATTGTGGAAACTACACACCAACCACTGCAATATTTGCAAAATGATAGAATCAAAGATGGAAATCTGTCAAACCGCAGGATAACCGCCTGGACGATGTCCTTAATGGGATGACCATTACAAACAAAATAAGAGGAATCCAATTGCTCAACGATTAGCTGAACTTCACGATTGTACCAACTGATTTCCTGGAAGAACGACCTTCATCTCCATGCAAGTCTTATGAAGAAGAATATTGCAAATCCTTACTATGTGTATTTGTAGACAGCTGTTCTTTCCATAGCAATATGGAAACTGAACGTACATTGGTTGCGGGTATCCGAGTCGTGTGGAATAATATATTCCCAGATGTGTCCGTGGGGTACATAATTGGTCCCAAAAGTAGTCAGGTCGCAGAGCTTACCGTTGTGTATAAAACCGTACAAATGGCCATCGAATCTGGTATTAAAGAGTTTGTTATAATCACAGATTCTAATTATGTTCGCAACAACTACGTGGAGTACTTCTCTAGATGAAAAAGGTCTAACATGGTAAGAAGCAACGTCAAGCATGGTAAAATGTTTTGTAGGATCGACGAGATGATTATCGCCCACGGTCTCACCATTTACTAGAAAAAGGTAAAAGGCCACTCAAAATTTCTAGGTGTGGATAAGGAAGGGAATGATTTGGCAGATTCCCTTGCGAATCAAAAGAGCCATTAATGGAGAATTCCTAAACGCTGATGACCTTATGGGAACTGTTCAAGTGGAGGCAACGACAAGTAGACAGGCCCAAATGGAGGCCAAAGCCAATATGGTGGAATGGAGCTAAGATTCCACTAGTGAGGATCTCATCGAGAGTCAAAAGGGGGATCCAGTCATTGGTATCTTTTACAAACACATTGAAGATCCACAGACTTGTCCCATACCTTTGGAAGACTATGTAGGCAAAGAACAGTTACGGATTTTGATGAAGGGCAAGTCCCAATTCTCGTTACAGGATGGATTGTTGGTAAGAACCTTGAAGAATGGCATCTCACAATGGGTGGTCATTGAGGTGGGAAGTTAACATATGAATTATTAAGGGATTACGCTTATTGGCCTCATATGTTGCACATATTGTCAAGGATGTTTAATATATCCTCAATTCCAGCCACAAGCACCCACTCATCGGGCACCGCAGATGAAAAGGGGGATGTCCATGCCATGGTCAGACATCCAGATGGACTTTATTGGACCAGTAACAACTTCATCAAAAGGCAACAGATATATGTTAACCGTGACTTACTTGTTCATAAAATGGGTGGAATGTTTGCCTTTCAGAATATGCAGTTTAAGTGTGTGCGTGTCTCTACTCATTAACCACGTGTTTTCCAGGTTTGGTCTTCCAGAATGCATCAAGTACGATCGCGGAAGTCATTTCACTAGTGAGGTGATGACGAAAATATGGGAGATTTTGGGGGTAAAAAGGAAGCTACATATAGCTTATCGGCCAGCCTCTAGTGGTGTAGAACGCTACAACCAAACAATTGTCAACATTCCAAAGAAATTTGTCAATGAATCCGGTAAAGACTGGGATGTAAAGTTGCTTTTGGTTCTCATGGCCATCAGGGCCACCCCAAGCGTGGCAACCAAACTATCTCCCTTCAAAATGATCACAGGCAGGAAGATGGTGTTACCCCAGCATTTACACTACCGGACAACAGACCACAATTTGATAAATGCTTCAACAGCTCAATATATGGAGAATCTACGCAAGCACCTTCAACATGCTTTTGCGTTTGCCCAGAATATAGAAAAAGCAGCAGTAAGTGCCAAAACCTACTATGATCTGAAGACTACTCAAAAGGAGTACCAGATTTCTGATCAGGCTTATCTCTATAACTTTGCTGGGGATCAGGTAAAGGAAAGGAAGTTCTGGCTTTCTGGAAAGGACCCTATGTCGTCATTGACAAATTGTCACCTGTGGTCTACAAGATCAAAATTCCTAAGGGGAATGGATGTATAGAAAAATGGGTGCATATTAATCAATTATTTGTCTGTCATCCTAGGTCACAACTTTGCAAAATGGAAGAATAACCAGATGATGAGTGAAGAGATATCAAGGTTCCAGCAAAGACAGAAACCCAGGTTCAGTATCATATAAACAAGCAAATGTACTAACCTATCTCTGTGTATTTTTTCTCTGTAACTAATTATCTCTTGACTCACTTCTGAACCAAGAACCTGCTCTGTTAAAGAAAACTATGCTAAATTGAAGAAACCTAGAATGTGTCGGCAGATAAGACCCATTTGGCCCATCTAGTCTGCCCAATATACTAAATACTATGGATAGCCCCTGGCCCTATCTTATATGAAGGATGGCCTTATGCCTATCCGATGCATGCTTAACCTCCTCCACTGTATTTGCAGCTACCACTTCTGCAGGAAGGCTATTCCATGCATCCACTACTCTCTCAGTAAAGTAATACTTCCTGATATTACTGTTAAACCTTTGCCCCGCTAATGTATAACGATGTCCTCTTGTAGCAGTTTTCCTTCTTGTAAATCTTCTCTCCTCTTTTCCCTTGTTGCTTCCCTTTATGTATTTAGCCGTCTCTCTCATCTCCCCTCTGTCTCGTCTTTCTCCCAAGCTCTACATGTTCAGGTCCTTTCATCTTTCCTGGTAAGTTTTATCCTGCAATCCATGTACCAGTTTAGTAGCTCTTCTCTGAACTCTCTCCAAAGTATCAGTATCCTTCTGGAGATATGGTCTCCAGTACTGAGCACAATACTCCAGATGAGGTCTCACCAGTGCTCTGTAGAGCGGCATGAGCGCCCCCCTCTGTCTACTGGTAATGCCTCTCCCTATACACCCAGCATTCTGCTAGCATCTCCTGCTGCTCTGTGACATGGTCTGCCTACCTTTAAGTCTTCTGAAATAATGACCCCCTAAATCCCTTTCCTCAGACACTGAGGTTAGGACTGTATCACTGACTGTATATTCTGCTCTTGGGTTTTTACGCCCCAGGTGCATTATCTTGCACTTATCAACATTACATTTTAGGGTTTTTGACCATTCCTCTAGTTTTCCTAAATCCTTTTCCATTTGGTGTATCCCTCCAGGAACATCAACCCTGTTACAAATCTTTGTGTCATCAGCAAAAAGACCCACCTTACCATCGAGGCCTTCTGCAATGTCGCTGATAAAGATATTACACAACATGGGTCCCAGAACAGATCCCTGAGGTCCCCACTGGTAACAAGACCCTGGTCTGGACTTCCGGTTCCGGCGCCGCCATGTGAGGACGCAGTACACGGAGCTCCTGCTTACCGCCGACCACCGCTTTCATTTTGCAGCGCAGGGCACTGATCTTCGGCCCTAGGAGACGTCCGACTGGCACCGCTTTCGTGGACCGAGGAACTGATGGACAGATATCTCCTCCGGAGCGGGCAGAAGTTTACAGGTGCGCAGCTGGCAGCCTCACAGAGTGCGGCAAAAATGGCGGACTCTCAGCCACTGATTTTTCGGGAGGAGGGCTCCCAGAGTTCTCAGGGTGAGGGGTCCCCCCTGGGTGGCTCAGTCCCTTTAGACTATAAACAGTTAGCCATTGAAGTGGCAATGCGGATCATGCCGGATATCCAGAAAACGCTGGAAACGACAATACTGGCCTCTTTTAACTCCTTGAGGGAGGAGGTCAATCAAACCAGCATGCAAGTGGGGGCCCTGGAGAAAGAGCTGCGTTCTTTGCAGCAGCAAGCAGGGGACACTGAATCCATGTTAAAATCCCAACAGCAGTCCCTGGATTATTTGAGATTTAAAGTGGATGACCTGGAAAACAGGTCCCGCCGCAACAATCTGAGGTTGGTGGGGCTGCCCGAGTCCGTAACGCAACCAGACCTTTTGGATATATGTGAAAAGGACTTGCCGGAGGCCCTGGGCTTAAAGTTTTTCTGTCGGGTGGAGCGGGCCCACAGGATTGGCCCGGATAGGGGCGCTACTAAGCTCTCTAATAAGGAATCTCCACGAGGGGGGGGGATGGACGGCCTCGTCAAGTAATTTTTAAATTGCTGGACTTCAATGACAAGGTGGCCCTACTTCGCAGTTTTCGTAGGAGAAGGCACCAGATAACTATCAGAGGTCACAAAATCTTATTATTTGAGGACTTTTCGGCTGAGGTGGCGAAGAAGCGCAAGGCCTTCAGCCCAGTCTGTACTGCACTTTACCAAAGGGACATCAGGTTTCAACTTCTTTTCCCTGCGGTTCTAAAGATCCACAGAGCGTGCGGCGAAACTATTACCTTTAGATCCCCTTCTGAAGCAGAGGAGGCCTTGGATGAAATTGTGGATTCCGAGCTGCGAGATGTCCCCTTATCCCCTCAGCGGCCTAATCTGAAGGACTCATTGGGACCAGCTGTTCGCCGAGGGAATGACCGCTCGCAATCTGACCTGGATAGGCCCGCCAGAAGGGGGCGCTGATACTCCTCAAGTTGCATTTTTGTTCGGGACTTATTCCTGAGGGGTGGTATCTGTTAATGCTGCTCATTTTTCCTAGCTCATGGATATGTGTTTTCTGCTCCATGCGTCCTGTTAGGGCCTTCTATTGGTCAGTCGTACAGTTTGCCATTGTTTAGGCTAGGTATGCAGGGGCTCTGCCATGGTGGAAAAAAGGAAAGTCTATAACTAGATTAAGTGACGACTGATACCATCTAGTCGTAACCTGCTTAGCAGGCTATTATTTGCTGCCACACACCTAGGCAGGGTTATTGTTGTATTTCTATTGGTTTTGTTTTTCCTCTCTCCCTCCCTCCTCTTTCCTTCCCTCTTCCCTTCTCCCTTGGCTTTCTCTGTCCGGGGATCCGGGCACACCAGAGCTGAAATGAAAATCATCTCCTGGAATGTCAAGGGTTTACGCTCCCCACAGAAGCGGTCCAAAATTTTGCGCCACCTGAAGCGTCTTCAGCCTGACGTGGTTCTCCTGCAAGAGACGCACCTGGAGGACAAGGATTTCTTTCGTATGAAAAAGTTCTGGGTAGGTTCTGTGTACGGATCCTCGGCCAGAGAACGCAAAGCTGGAGTACTCACATTACTGCATAGAAATTTCTCAGGGAAAATGCTTTCAGAATCTCATGACAGTGAGGGCAGGTGGCATAGGCTTTTAGTTGAGATTGGAGGGATATCTTATAGTATTCATAATGTTTATGCCCCAAATGACAATAACGCCCCCTTTTACGCTCTTCTGGAAAACAGACTGCTTGTAGATGGAACTCACAATAAAATTGTGGGTGGTGATTTTAATTCAGTCGCATCTGTTGTGGAAGACCGGAAGAGGGATGGGAGGTCGGATGGAGCGCAAAGGCTCTCTGACAAGGTTATACCTCCCCTTCTAACCTCTACAGGGTTGTATGATACTTGGCGCTCTCTGCATCCTGATGACAGGGAATACACACATTTTTCGCATGCCCACAATGCATGGTCTCGTATTGACTACCTCTTCCTTCCCTTGCATATGTCATCTAGGGTGGTATCCGCTGAAATTCATGACCTGCTTATTTCTGATCACTCACCTGTCTCCATTTCCATGCAGGATTCTTACCCTAGAGGAACTGATTTTCTGTGGCGCTTTCCTTCTTTTCTGGCCAAAGATGACAACTTTAAAGATACGCTACAAGGTTGGTGGTGGGAGTTTCAGGGTGACAATCCTCGGGGTGCATCGGATGTTTCGAACCATTGGGAGACTGCTAAAGCGGTCCTGAGAGGTCGAATTCTCAGTTATGTTAGTAATTTGCGCAAGGTGGTGGCAAAACAATATCAAGAGGCTAGCTCGGCCCTTAGGCAGGCGTATACTCAATTCCTCAGGGTGGCTACCGCTCAGCACAAGGAGGCTTGGATAGCAGCTAGGAACACCTTCGAGGTATGGGTGGACAAAAGGGAGGAAATGTATAGGTCAGAATTCCAGATGGATCTGTTCAGATTTGGCAATAAGTCAGGCAAAATGCTGGCTAACCTAGCTCGGGGTAGGAGAGCTCCTACGGTCATAACAGCTCTGAAGGGGGAGGGGGGAGTGGTCCAAACCAATCCTAAATTGATAAATGATTTGCTGGGGACATACTATGAGCGTCTCTACAGGGACACTCCAGAGGACCCGGAGAAGGGTGTGCGCTTTCTATCTGGGGTCAAACTGCCGTCCCTGACTGAGGAACAATTGGGATCTCTAAATGCGGAAATAACTGATGAGGAAGTACTCCACATAATACGCTCCTTGCATAATGGAAAGGCGCCAGGCCCTGATGGATTCTCAGGGGAATTCTATAAAGTGCTTCAAGACAATCTTGCCCCCACGTTAACGGAATATTTCAATCACTTACTACACACAGGTAGCTTTCCTGCCCATGTAAATGTTGCCCACATCAAATTGATACTTAAACCTAATAAGGACCCACTAGATCCAGGCTCGTACCGCCCAATCTCACTTATTAACCAGGATTTAAAGATCTTGACAAAAATTTTGGCCGACAGACTGAGCTTACTAATGCCTGCCATGGTAGGTCCCTCCCAGGTAGGTTTCATTAAAGGGAGGTCGGGGGTGGCCAATATCAGGAAGGTATTGGCGACTTTGGATTGGGTGCGGCGCCGCCCTCAGCCAGCCTCGGCCCCTATTTTGCTGGCTTTTGATGCGGCAAAAGCCTTTGACTCCTTGCGGTGGGACTGGCTGGGGGTGGTGCTCGATAAATTCAGGATTTTCGGGGATATTCACACTTTTCTGAAGGGTCTCTATTCCAGCCCAGCGGCGCGCATCCATACGGGTGGTTTCCTGTCTCAGGTCTTTCCTCTTCAGAGAGGGACTAGACAGGGTTGTCCGCTTTCCCCCCTCCTCTTTGACCTAGCTATCGAGCCACTGGCTAGATTTTTAGAGGACTCTGACTTATACTCTGGTATCACGATTGGTAAGAAGGAGGTCAAATTAGCCCTGTATGCTGATGATCTTCTGATTTTCATGGACGCCCCTCAGCGACACCTAGGCCCCTTAATGGAGTTCCTGAGTTTTTTTGGGTCTTTCTTGGGCTATAAAATAAACTCGACCAAAAGCGAGATTCTGGAGTTACATGCCACTAACCCACCGCAGATTTGGCAGGACGTGGGTTTCTCTCTCTCTGTGGTTAAAAAGTATGTCACTTACTTAGGGATCAAAATAGGGAAGCTCCCAGGGTCACTATACTCGCTAAATTACCCTCCCCTTATTGCGAAAATAATATCAGAACTACAGAAGTGGCATTCCCTGCCCTTATCTCTGCTAGGAAGATGTCAGCTTATTAAAATGATGAGTTTCTCTAAGTTGCTCTACCCCCTCCAAACGCTTCCGATCCTACTGAAACACTGACGTCACTGCCCTAAATAAAGCGTTTACCACGTTTCTGTGGTCGGGCAGGCGCCCTCGTATCTCTCTCTCTAAGCTTATGCTATGGAAACCAGAAGGAGGGGTGAAATTCCCAAATGTGCGGGGTTACAATTTAGCATGTCTTATGCGCCACATATCCGACTGGGTACACGATACCGATCTTTTCTCCAATAGGGAATTAGAACAAAACTTAGTAGCTCCTTGGAACTTGGTTTCGTGTCTTCACTCTAACATGGCCGCGTTGCCTGGGGATATTAAATCCTCGCTTTTATTGAGAGATACGATGGCAGCCTGGAAGGCGATTAGGAAGGCAATGGGTTTGCCTCATGCAATCTCAAAATGGTTACCGCTGTGGGGCCATCCAGAGTCTCCGTCAGGTACTAGTTTGAGACCCCCGGAGCTGTGGGTATCTAGAGGTTTGACCAGGGCGGAGCATCTGATGCACCCGGGGGAAAAGCGCTGGCTGACTCCAAAGGAATTGAAGGAGAGATTCACCCTACCGGACTCCCATTTCCTGCAAATAATGCAGATTTGGGGTTTTTGCTCATGTAGACTGCGTGATCTGTCAAAGGAGGCGGTCTCAAATTCCTTTGACGAGATTCTTCGTTTCTCCCCCCAAACAGTTTCTCTCTCTAGGTTGTATAGGGCCCTTTCGGGCAATTTCACGAAAGCCAAAGTGTCTACACTTTTTAGGAAGTGGGAGCTTGTCACCTTGGATGATGAGATTGGGGTGAAAATCTTGGAAGGTTGGAGTAAGGTACGTCAGTGCGTGATCAGTGAGACTTGGCGTGAAACTTTTTTTAGAATGATGCATCGAGCGATCTATGGTTTTAACTTCCCAGTCTCGCCTCAGTTTCCGGACCGCATCACGCATTGTCCAAATTGCAAATTGGCGGCCACGGATTTCTGGCATGGCATATGGACCTGTCCTGAGGTCGTGAAGTTTTGGGCTGCGGTGATTGCGTATGTCAAGACTACCTGGGTCGGTGGAATTGCCTGCGGAATCCCAGACCCTGATTTTCCATTATATACGTCCAGAGACCCCGACTAAGATACCGATTATAGTAGACTCTGTTTTATTGGTAGCTAAAAGAGTACTGCTCCAGAGATGGCTCACGGATGCCATGCCAGACATTCCAGCGGTGGTTTCTGAACTGAGGACTCTATTGGGGTTTGAGAGGATTGAAGCATCTAGACACAAGGAAGGTTCGGCTTCCAAATTCTTCAATAAATGGCGTGCTTTTATTGGGGTGCATCTTAGCCCGACAGAGATTGGGGAATTGGTCAAACCATTTCAGTATACCTCATGGTATCTTAAAGCATCTCTGGGTAATACCTTGGGACCCCTGGCAGTATAGTTCTGCCTCCCCCCCCCCCCCCCTCCTGTCTATCCCCTCCCATTTCTTTCCCTTTTTTCTTTTTTTCTCTATTACTTTTGTTTTCACCTACTCGTTTAGTTAAAATAAAAAATGCAGTCAGATTTGTAAGTGCTGTACTCATGTTCCATGTGATACTGTTTTTGGCTCCCTGGCTTTCCCTGAAGGTCATGGGGGGAAAGCATGTACAATGTATGTTGTCTGGATACATGACTTTTGTGTTATATTTCTTGTGATTCTGCTTTCAAATAAACAGAATAAAAAAAAAAAAAGACCTTGGTCTGAATATACTCCATTGACTACAACCCTCTGTTGCCTGTCCCTCAGCCACTGCCTAATCCATTCAACAATATGGGAGTCCAAGCCCAAAGACCGCAATTTATTGATAAGCCTTCTATGTGGGACAGTGTCAAAAGCCTTACTAAGGTCCAGATAAGCGATGTCTACTGCACCTCCGCCATCTATTATTTTAGTCACCCAATCAAAAATATCTATAAGATTAGTTTGCCATGATCTCCCTGAAGTAAACCCATGCTGTTCTTCATCTTTCAATCCATGGGATTTTAGATGTTCCACAATCCTCTCCTTAAGTATGGTTTCCATTAATTTCCCCACTATTGATGTCAGGCTTACTGGCCTATAGTTGCCCGATTCCTCCTTACTACCTTTCTTGTGAATGGGCACAACATTTGCTAATTTCCAATCTTCTGGAAACTCTTCTGTTACCAGTGATTGGTTAAATAAATCTGTTAATGGTTTTGCTAGGTCACCGCTAAGCTCTATTAATAGCTTTGTATCCCATCAGGCCCCTGTGACTTATTTGTATTCATTTTAGACAGCAAACTTAGAACATCTTCCTCTGTAAAGACACATGCATCAAAAGATTCATTAGTCTTCTTTCCTAACTGAGGTCCTTCTCCTTCATTTTCCTTTGTAAAGACTGAACAGGAGTATTCATTGAGGCAGTCGGCTAGTTCTTTATCTTCTTCCATATACCTTCCTTTTTTGTTTTTAATTTGGTAATTCCTTGTTTTAGTTTCTTTTTTATTTATAATTACTAAATGCTATCTTTTTGTTTTTAATGATTTTGGCCACTTCTGCTGAGTACCACAGTGGTCTCTTCCTTTTTTTTTTTGCTTTTACTAACAAGCCTAATGCAATTTTCTGTTGCCTTCAATAGTGCCACTTTTAAGTAGTCTCATTTCTCCTGGACTCCAATGAAACCGTTCCAATCTGATAGGGACTCGTGTACCACTAATCTAATTTTAGAAAAGTCAGTTTTTCTAAAATCTAAAACTTTAGTTTTTGTGTGGTGTGACTCCGTAAACCACACTGACTGGTGATCACTAGATCCCAAGCTTTCCCCTACAGTAATATCAGATACCAAATTCCCATTTGTGAATACTAAATCTAAAATGGCCTCCTTCCGGGTTGGCTCCTCCACTACTTGCTGTAGAGATAATCCCAGTAGGGAGTTTAGAATATCTGTACTCCTGGCAGAACTAGCCATTTTGGTTTTCCAGTTTACATCAGGAAGATTAAAGTCTCCCATAATGATAACTTCCCCTTTTAATGTCATTTTAGATATTTCCTCAACTAGTAGATCATCTAAATTCTTTGACTTGGCTAGGTGGTCTATATATCACACCTACACGAGTTACCTTATGATTATCAAGCTGCAAGGTAACCCAAACCGACTCTAAATTTGTCTTGCTAACTTGTATTAAATTAGACTTTATGCCATCTTTCACATACAGGGCCACCCCTCCCCCTTTCTTGCATTCTCTGTCTTTCCTATAAAGAGAACCCTGGTATTGTTATATCCCAGTCATTACTCCCATTGAACCATGTCTCAGTAACAGCCACTAAATCTACAGTCGTGGCCAAAAGTTTTAAGAATTACATAAATATTAGAAATTGGAAAAGTTGCTCCTTAAGTTTTTATAATAGCAATTTGCATATACTCCAGAATGTTATGAAGTGATCAGATGAATTGCATAGTCCTTCTTTGCCATGAAAATTAACTTAATCCCCAAAAAAACTAATTTCATTGCTGTCATTAAAGGACCTGCTGAGATCATTTCAGTGATCGTCTTGGTAACTCAGGTGAGAATGTTGACGAGCACAAGGCTGGAGATCATGTCAGGCTGATTGGGTTAAAATGGCAGACTTAACCTGTTAAAAGCAGGGTGATGCTTGAAATCATTGTTCTTCCATTGTTAACCATGGTGACCTGCAAAGAAATGCGTGCAGCCATCATTGCGTTGCATAAAAATGGCTTCACAGGCAAGTATATTGTGGCTACTAAGATTGCACCTCAATCAACAATTTAAAGGATCATTGTGACAAACTCCCCTCTTTTGAGGTTGCCACGAGTGCTTGGAAAGGACTACTTGCCCGCCTCTTACCATGCGATTATGGTCCCATGTTGAATGCACCGGTTTTGTGCAGAAAAGCCATAAGTACATCCAGGCCAAAGAGACTTGTACTAACTTTTGAATTCCTGGTCTAATTCATGCCATTTTGGGATGTGTTAAATGTCTATGTGTATTGTAAAGGGTGGGACATTGTATGTTTGAGTAAGTGATGTCTGTTCCATTGTCTCTCTGTGTGTATTGGCGATTGTCCTCTGTCCTGGAGACAACCCGAGTTGTAATTCGATTGTCTCTCAGGACAAAGGGCAATGTGTATTCTCCTGATTATGTTAACCATGGTGTCCTTGTGGGTTGTAACCTTTGTGTTATGGGTTAATGTATGGTTGTTGTGGGTGTCTCCCTTGCATGGGAGCAGGGGATAAAAGCAATTGTATTTTTCAATGTGAAGCCTTCCAGTAAAGTATTTCTAGCATTCAGCTTGGGCTAATGTATAGACTTATTTGGCGATACCGGCGATTTATTGCTCTGTGGATTACTTGGCGGTGCTATTTCAAGGGAAGAAGGGAATACTAGACGGTGACACGGATGATACCGTCACAACTGGTGGCAAGCAGCGGGATTTTCCCTTCTTTTTCCCTGCACAGAGGATTCAAGGAAGGCACTAGTGTATGGTGCATGGAGGGCAATGCTGGCACTCGTGCAGCGACCCTGGCTTTGAAGGAGCTCAAGGGACAGAGCTAGCTACCGGGCAGCGTTCCTATCCACAGCAACATGGAAGAGGAGTTTAACTGGAGGTTGCAGCAGTACTTGGCCCAACAGGATGGGCCTTTATCAGAGGAGGGCATACTGGACTACAGAGATGCCACTCGAAAGGGGCTGTGGTATGACGCTTTGGAGGAGGTACAGTGGCAGCGCAGAGAGAGTCTTCCCAGTGAGGAACAGAGGCTCCAGGTACTCGTGTCCCTGCGGTCACCCTTCCTAGGAAAGCAACCCTTGGCTGAGTGGGTGACAGAACTGAAGACCCTGAGTTGGAGGGAGTTGTGGCTGGACAAAGCGTACCGGGCACTAAAGTGGTATGCCACCCAGCGCAACCCATGGATGACTAACCACTATCTGCCGGAGGGAGAGGATTATAATGGTCCAGGCTTACTGTGGGAAGCCTTTGATGGGGGCGATGACTTTGGATGCCCCACAGAATGTCGGTTCTGGGACATCCACGACATCAGGGAAACCGAGCTGGACCTTCCCCGAGCGGACGACCTGGGGCCAGACCTGATTCATCTAGTCACCATGGAGTGGGAGCTGGAGCAGAGCTACCGTCAACTGTTCAACCTAGCTCAACCACCATCCCTCAGCCCAGAGGATTGCCTGGAAATTATACCCTCGTTTGCCCAACCAACCTCAGAGGTGAGCAACCTCATAGACTTGTCCTGGGAGGACCCACAGATGGCAGGTGGAGATGGGACCGAGGTCTCTCTACTGGCCCTACAGGGATGCTGGGCCGCCTACCCAGATCTCCAGCGGCAGTGCATATCACAGGGAGAGGAGACAACCGGTCTCTCTCCCCAGCGGCAACCAGAGTTCCAGGGGGAGGAGATGCGGGGTCCCTCTGCCTTACAGCAACCAGAGTCCTGGGGAGGAGAGGCAACCGGCCTCACCTTCCAACAGCAGCCGGAGATACCGGGAAAAGGGGAACACAAACCCCTCTACACGGGCGCAGATGAGACCGCGGGCTCGGTGCCAGTCCTACAGGGATGCTGGACGGTCGGTCCAGATCCCCAGCCATCTCCGCAGGGATACCAGGAGGAGGAGGTAAGCGAGCCCTCCCCTTCCCAGCTACTTCCCAACCGAGTTCTGGGGGCAGGGGACGAGCCTGCGATACCCACTGATCCCTCCAACCGAGTTCTGGGGGCAGGGGACGAGCCTGCGATACCCACTGATCCCTCCAACCGAGTTCTGGGGGCAGAAGATGAGCCTGCGATACCCACTGATCCCTCCAACCGAGTTCTGGGGGCAGAGGATGAGCCTGCGATACCCACTGATCCCTCCAACCGAGTTCTGGGGGCAGGGGATGAGCCTGCGATACCCACTGATCCCTCCCCAGCAGAAGATCTGGCATCCGGGCAGAGCGCCGCTAGCCTCTGCTCCACGACCCCCTTGTTACAGGACTGGCTTGCACCCCCCTCACCCCAGCAGAAGAGCTGGCATCAGGGCAGAGCGCCGCTAGCCTCTGCTTCACCGACCCCCTTGTTACAGGACTGGCTTGCACCCCCCTCGCCCCAGCAGAAGTGCTGGCATCAGTGCAGAACACCGCTGGCCGCTGTTCCCCAAGTAGCCCCAGCGGTTTACCTAGCTGCACCAGGGAGACTGAGGATGCAGAACTGTTTTACCACAACCTGGGACCTACAGACCAGTACAGTCCCTGGTGGGTGAGCTACCCTGTTAACTATTTACCGTGGGTGGGAAACTCTGCTAATGTTTCTGTGTGGGTGGGCTTCCCGACTAATCTAGGTACTGACCGACAGGAGGTCAGATACCTGTTTAGTCTTAACCCCAAAGGGAAGATATGTGACAAACTCCCCTCTTTTGAGGTTGCCACGAGTGCTTGGAAAGGACTACTTGCCCGCCTCTTACCATGCGATTATGGTCCCATGTTGAATGCACCGGTTTTGTGCAGAAAAGCCATAAGTACATCCAGGCCAAAGAGACTTGTACTAACTTTTGAATTCCTGGTCTAATTCGTGCCATTTTGGGATGTGTTAAATGTCTATGTGTATTGTAAAGGGTGGGACATTGTATGTTTGAGTAAGTGATGTCTGTTCCATTGTCTCTCTGTGTGTATTGGCGATTGTCCTCTGTCCTGGAGACAACCCGAGTTGTAATTCGATTGTCTCTCAGGACAAAGGGCAATGTGTATTCTCCTGATTATGTTAACCATGGTGTCCTGTATGGTTGTGTTAATGTATGGTTGTTGTGGGTGTCTCCCTTGCATGGGAGCAGGGGATAAAAGCAATTGTATTTTTTAATGTGAAGCCTTCCAGTAAAGTATTTCTAGCATTCAGCTTGGGCTAATGTATAGACTTATTTGGCGATACCGGCGATAATAGCGATAATAGCGATTTATTGCTCTGTGGATTACTTGGCGGTGCTATTTCAAGGGAAGAAGGGAATACTAGACGGTGACACGGATGATACCGTCACAATCATCAAGAACTTCAAGGAAAGAGGTTCAATTCTTGTTAAGGAGGCTTCAGGGCGTCCAAGAAAGTCCAGCAAGCGCCAGGATCATCTCCTAAAGAGGATTCAGCTGCGGGATCGGAGTGCCACCAGTGCAGAGCTTGCTCAGGAATGGCAGCAGGCAGGTGTGAGCGCATCTGCACGCACAGTGAGGCCAAGACTTTTGGAAGATGGCCTGGTGTCAAGAAGGGCAGCAAAGAAGCCACTTCTCCAAAAAAATAAACCATCAGGGACAGATTGATCTTCTGCAGAAAATATGGTGACTGGACTGCTGAGGACTGGGGCAAAGTCATATTCTCCGATGAAGCCTCTTTCCGATTGTTTGGGGCATCAGGAAAAAGGCTTGTCCGGAGAAGAAAAGGTGAGCGCTGCCATCAGTCCTGTGTCATGCCAACAGTAAAGCATCCTGAGACCAGTCATGTGTGGGGTTGCTTCTCATCCAAGGGAGTGGGCTCACTCACAATTTTGCCCCAAAACACAGCCATGAATAGAGAATGGAACCAAAACACCCTCCAACTGCAACTTCTTCCAACAATCCAACAACAGTTTGGTGAAGAACAATGCATTTTCCAGCACGATTGAGCACCGTGCCATAAGGCAAAAGTGACAACTAAGTGGCTCGGGGACCAAAACGTTGATGTTTTGGGTCCATGGCCTGGAAACTCCCCAGATCTTAATCCCATTGAGAACTTGTGGTCAATCCTCAAGAGGCGGGTGGACAAACAAAAACCCACCAATTCTGACAAACTCCAAGAAGTGAATATGAAAGAATGGGTTGCTATCAGTCAGGAATTGGCCCAGAAGTTGATTGAGAGCATGCCCAGTCGAATTGCAGAGGTCCTGAAAAAGAAGGGCCAACACATCAGTAAAATTGACTTCAAACTGCCCTGTGAGAAACTCACATTACAATTTGACGACATCGTCAAAAAAACGGCGGACCAACTTGCCCCCTTGAGACTGGTAAAGAAATCAGGGAAAAAAGCACCGTGGTATACGAGAGAACTAAAAATAGTGAAAATAGAATGCAACAGACTAGAGAGGGCATGGAGGAAAAATCCGATAGAAGAATCACAGCTAAAATATAAGACCCAACTGACGATTTACCACAAAGCAATCTTTAAGGCCAAACAAGATCATTTTGCTAGCGAGATTGAAAATGCTGCTCAAAAGCCTAAAAAGATCTTTCAGATCATTTTCGATCTGGCTAACCCCGATGGCCTCAAAACCACCATCCCCGAATCCCAAGACCTCTGCAACGACATCTCGAAATTTTTTAAACAAAAAGTCGACGATATCCAAAACGACATCCTGCTAGCTCAACAGGCAACTGTCCCCCCCCATAGAGAACAACGTGACTAACCCTACTCACACCTTCACCCTATGCCCATTAAAACTTGAAGACCTAACAAAAAGCATGAAAAACATGTCCAAAGCAACTTATCCCCTCTCCAATATCCAAACTAAATCTCTTATTGAATGCACGACCACCATTGCCCCGTTAATTCTAACAATTATAAATGACTCCTTTCTCAGTGGCAACGTCCCCGAGACTCTCAAGTTAGGAATCATAACTCCCCTCCTCAAGAAACCAGGAGCAGACATAAATATAATCCACCTAACATCCACCTAATAGCTAAAATCATGGAGACAGCAGTGGCAAGCCAACTCCAGCTGCACGTAGAAAAGCATCGACTTCTAGATGAACACCAGTCGGGCTTTAGGCCAACACACAGCACGGAATCAGCCCTGGTCAGCCTATGGGATGAAGCCCTAGGGGTCGCAGACGAGGGAGGGGGGACCTGGTTGGTCCTCATAGACATGTCGGCAGCTTTTGACACTATCAGTGATCCCATCCTCCTAAATAGATTAAAAGCTGACATCGGAGTAGATAGCCACGGACTTACCTGGTTTGACTCCTTTCTGAAAAACAGAACTCAGAGAGTCAAACTGGGCTCATTCTTTTCCCCAGTCGAGAAGGTGGAGTGGGGAGTCCCTCAGGGATCTCCCCTCTCGCCATTACTCTTTAATATATATGTCCGACCTCTGCTCGCTATTCTGAAGGAGTATAACATCAGCTATGAGTCTTATGCGGACGATACACAGATCCTTTTGAGAGTATCGAAATCCGCTGATGACTACAAGCTCACGCAAGAAGGACTAAATAAGGCCAGGAACTGGCTAGCACATAACCACCTCAAACTCAACCCGACCAAGACTGAGCTTATTGCACTACATAAAACACCTGAGGCTGCCGCCCCGTCTATCTTCGGGGAAAACGTTGCCATCGCCACACAAGGAAAGAGTCTGGGGATAATCTTGGATCAAGAAATGAGCCTCCGTCCCCAGATTAAAGAAGTAATACGGAAAGCAAACTTCGCCCTATTCCTTCTAAAAAAAGCCCTACCGTTTCTCCCCAACACATGCAGACAGGTAGTGGTGGGAGCTCTAGTCAACTCCCACCTGGACTATGGTAATGCAATGTATGCGGGGCTGCCAGAGAAAGATCTGGGAGCTCTGCAACACTGTCAAAACAGAGCCATCCGGCTCATCAAGAAACTAGACTGGACAGATTCTGTCACAAAAGCACGCAGGGAACTCCACTGGCTCCCAGTGAAAGAGAGAGTGCAGTTTAAGCTGTGCTGCTTAACACACAAAGCTCTCTACAAAACAGGTCCCATCTACCTGCAAAAGAAGATAACACGTCACCATCCTCCTAGAGAACGGAGATCCACCTCAGCCTCCCTTCTGTCGGTGCCAAGAACCCGCCTCAAGACAAGGGGGGACAGACGTTTCTCAGTATTGGCCCCCAAGATCTGGAACTCCCTCCCAGAACACATTAGAACAACATCAAACTACCTGGAATTTAGGAAGTTGGTTAAGACCTGGCTTTTTGTGTAGGATGATGTAGGGGCCCACCAATATAGCAGTCGACAAGCGCTTCGATCGGATTGAGTTCCTCTAGAGCGCTATACAAGGACTTAGTAACATAACATAACTGCAAATACTGACTCTGCATAAATGTCATGTAATTGTCGATAAAAGCCTCTGAAACGTATGAAGTGCGTGTAATTATATTTCACTACATCACAGAAACAACCGAAACAAAGATCTAACAGCAGTTTAGCAGCAAACTTTGTGAAAACTAATATTTGTGTCCTTCTCAAAACTTTTGGCCACGACTGTATATTCTGTGTTGCCATTATAGACTCAAGTTCATTGATCTTATTCCCTAAACTGTAAGCATTTGTAGACAAGGCTCTGATCTTGTCATTTCTTAACCTATGTACTGGGGGGGGAGACAATGCCAGAAGATACCAGTAGCACATAGGTTAAGAAATTACAAGCTCAGTCTTGTCTACAAATGCCTTGAATTCCTTAATGCGCATCTTCCTGTCATGCTGAAGGTTATGCACAGACAAAACTGCAGAAAATGAAACAGTTGATTCAAACTCCCGTATATCATTTCCAAGTGTGTGAAAAGCTTCCTTCACCTTTGAAACCTCATTGCAAGCCAGATCATTTGTCCCAAGATGGACAATAACATCCACGTCCCTTTCCTGCTTTGCTTGCCTAACAATATTAAGAAAACGTCGTCTATCCCTGCTAGCAGTAGCACCAGGGATAGACGAATACTGGACCCTGCAACAACAAGTTTGGGATCCCTGCCAGAATCAGTGGGTCCGAAACGGACACTGCTCTCAAAAGGGAAAACCATGCCCTCTTCGGCCAGAAGGGCGCTATTAGAAACACTCTTGCTTCCTCGTACCTGATCTTCCTTATCACTAGCGGAATCAACTGTAGAGGGGGAAAGGCATATCCTAGAGGGAAGTCCCATCTCTGGAGGAAGGCATCCACTCCAGAGGGGTACTCCCTTGGACTGAGGAAAAATAACTTTTCTACCTTCCAGTTTTCCCTTGTGGCAAACATGTCTACTGATGGAAGACCCCATAAATCCACTATCTGGGAAAAAAACCTCTGGATTCAGAGACCATTCCCCTGACGTAGCCTGTGGGGCGACTCAAGAAATCTGCTTGAGAATTCTCAACTCCTCTTATGTGAATGGCTGAGAGATTTAGAACTCTCCCTTCTATTTCTTCGAAAATTCATTCCGCCTCCCTCTGTAAGGAATCTGACTTGGTTCCTCCCTGATGATTGAGGTATGAGACGACCGCCCGATTGTCGGATATTACTCTCACATGCCTGTTCTGGATCATTGGTAGAGCTGCTCTCAAAGCTAGTAAGACCGCCCGTAGCTCTTTACGATTTGAAGAAAAATGTCTCTGACCCTGAGACCATTCTCCCTGAAAAATCTAATCCTCCACATGAGTCCCCCATCCCCAGGGCTGGCGTCTGTAGTTACTACTACTGGTTCCGGAAAGGACCAGGGAACTCCCCGAGTCAAATTCTCTGCTTCCTTGCACCAGTTCAGGGATAAAAGCGTTAGATCTGATAATTTTATAATTGACTCCAGGGACGTCCCTGCCAGTTTCATGGCGGCCAGGATCTCTCCTTGTAGTTGCCGAGAGTGTCTTTGAGCCCACTGGACTGCTGGCATAGAGCATGTCAGAACTTCCAAAAGGGACATAGCTTTCCTTATGGACAGGGCCTCTCCTGACTGAACCCTGGCAACTTTCTCCACTGTGAGGAAAGTTCTCTCCTGTCTGGAATCCAATACCAGGCCCAAGAAAACCTGACTTGTTGATGGCTGCAACCTGGACTTCTGGAAGTTCAATAACCATCCTAGGGACTGAAGTACATCCATCACCCAATTCAGCGCCCTGACACACGTCTCCCGAGACTGGGCCACCACCAGAAAATCGTCCAGGTAAGGCATGAACATGATGTTCTCCTTTCTGATGAAGGAAGCCGTCTCCGCCCTGCCTTGTTAAAGATCCGAGGCGCCATAGAGGCCGAAGGGTAGTGCCTGGAACTGAAGGTGAAGAACACCGGAATCTGTTTTTACAGCCACCCTGAGGAATCGGGATATGATGGTAGGCATCCTTTAAATCCAGAACCGCCATATGGCATCCTGGAGAAAAAAGATAGATTGCTGACCTGATAGTTTCCATTTAGAATTTTCTGGCCCTCAGAAATTTGTTCAGGTGTTTTAGATTTATAATCGTCCGGTATGACGCCTCTGTTTTTTTCACTAGGAACAGAGTAAAATAGAAACCTCTCCCTAGCTCTAACCCTGGGACAGGAATCAACACCTTTTTGCTTGTTATTTTTTTTTAATTTCTTGCATTCAATCTTGAGATCACAAATCTTTCTGCGTGATATTTCAAGAATTCCAATTTTAGACCTTCCTGCAAAAGTCCTACCAGCCATTTTCCTGCAATCTTCTCCCAAGCAGGAAGGAAGAACTTTAATCTTCCTCCTATTGGGATCATGGCTTCATTGCTTTTCCTGTTTTTCTGCATGGGCTGAGGCTGATCTGAACAAAAAACCATTATTCCCAGATCTAAGCCTTGCTCCCTGCTCTCTCCCGTCTGCTTTTTACTCTGGAATCTGGACGGGTTCCGAAAGGGGCGTTTATACTGCTTAAACTGGGTGAAGGACTCCTGAGGAAAATTTTTCTATCTGCAGCCTTTTCAAGCAGAGTCTAGCTCTGACCTGAAAAGAAATTGGCCGTCACAGGGAATGCCACATAGCCTCAGTTTCGAAGGCATATCTCCCCCATTCCAAGTTTTAAGCCACAAAGCCCAGTGTGCAGAATTAGAAAGGGATGTGGCTCTGGCTTCCAGTCTCACTGCATCCACTGAGGCATCCGCAATAAAGTCTGCGGCCTTTTGGAAAGTGGGTATGGACACTAACAACTGCTCCCTAGGACATATGTCCCTGATCTGCCCTTCCAGTCTATCCAGCCATAGAGACATTGACCTCGCGGCTACTGTGGCAGCTATACTAGGCCTGAATGCAGCCGCAGAAGACTCCTAAGTATTTTTAAGTGAAGAATCTATTCTCTTATCTAAAGGGTCTCTTAAAAACCCCAAAATCCTCAAACATCAAGGAGGATCTCTTAGAAATTTTTAAAATGGCTACATCAAGTCTTGGGGCCTTATCCCAGGATGTAGATTTTTCTTCGGGGTACTTTCATTTAAAGGTTTTTGAAATAAATGGCTTCTTAGGCCTCTTTCACACTTGCGTTGTCCGGATCCGTTGTGTACTCCACTTGCCGGAATTACACGCCGGATCCGGAAAAACGCAAGTGTACTGAAAGCATTTGAAGACGGATCCGTCTTCAAAATGCGTTCAGTGTTACTATGGCAGCCAGGACACTATTAAAGTCCTGGTTGCCATAGTAGGAGTGGGGAGCGGTATACTTACAGTCCATGCGGCTCCAGAATGACGTCAGAGCGCCCCATGCGCATGGATGACGTGCCATGCGATCACATGATCCATGCACGTGGGGCGCCCTGACGTCACTCTGGAGCGCCCCGGGAGCTGCACGGACGGTAAGTATACTGCTCCCCACTACACTTTAGCGTCCCGGCAGCCATGGTAACCATTCAGAAAAAGCTAAACGTCGGATCCGGCAATGCGCCGAAACGACGTTTAGCTTAAGGCCGGATCCGGATCAATGCCTTTCAATGGGCATTAATTCCGGATCCGGCCTTGCAGAAAGTATTCAGGATTTTTGGCTGGAGCAAAAAGCGCAGCATGCTGCGGTATTTTCTCCGGCCAAAAAAACGTTCCGTTCCGGAACTGAAGACGTCCTGATGCATCCTGAATGGATTTCACTCCATTCAGAATGCATTAGGATAAAACTGATCAGGATTCTTCCGGCATAGAGCCCCGACGACGGAACTCTATGCCGGAAGACAAGAACGCAGGTGTAAAAGAGCCCCGACGACGGAACTCTATGCCGGAAGACAAGAACGCAGGTGTGAAAGAGCCCTTATCTGGCTTTTTCCATTCTCTCTCTATTACCGCTAAAATAGATTTATGAACAGGGAAACATTGACGCTTTCTTCCCCAAGACCCTCAAATACGGCATCTTCCACTGATCTATCCTTCCTGGTGTCCTCTAACTTCGGGGTAGATCCAATAACTTTTAGTAATTTGTCTGTATCTTCTGCTGGAAATAGGAACTTCCTTTCTCTCGCTTCATCCTCTGGAGGAGGAATCATCAGAGTCCCTATCCACAGAATGAGACTTGCTGTCTTCTGACTCCACATCCGACTCCTGCCTCACCGCTCTTCTCCTTTACCGGCTTTCAGGGACACTTTAACTTCGACATAAGTGATTTCAAATCTTTTAGAATACCCGGAGTCTCTTCCGCCACAGTTTTTCAATGCACTGCTGACAGAGCTTCTTAGTATATGAAGACATCAGCGGACATTTGCAAATAGGGCTCTATTCCTTATTCTTTTTCTTGGCCACCACTTTTTTAGGCACAATCTAAGAAAAGGAAACATACCCATATCTAAGGAAACAGCCTTAACCCTTTAAGGACCAAACATTATAACTATAATGTGGCAGGATCCCTGCATGTAATAAACATTGCAAATAGTTACCATGTGCCACCAGAGAGATCCACCGTATCCTGCAGACCCACCACGCCACGGACACCACTTGGGACAGAACTTCTGCTGTCTATCGCCTTTCCTCCGACACCCTGAATTCAGCCGCAGAAGACTCGAACGTCCGGATCGCTGCCATACATGATAACGCTTTTAAAGATGCCGAACTTCCGGTCACCTGACCAGAAGCGCACGGCCATGGAATGCATGGACTTCCTATATGAAGCCATCACATCGCGCCTGCGTCCGGTGGCATCCTGGCTCTACTTGCTGGTAGAGACCCAATTTACATATTATAAAAGCTTGTTTTAATAAGAAACTACTGAAGGAAAGTAAGTAACACCATTATATTTCCATTTATCGCAGTATAAGGAATTTAAATAGCCCCCCAAAAAATATGACTTTAGTGGGGTGACAGAAGCCCTTTAACTGATGATCTATCGCATCTGATCGGCCAATCAGCTGTTTGAGAAGGCAGTGCCGCGGCCTTCTCACTGTGTACCGCAGGCCCAGTGACGTCACAACTAGTAGCAACTAGCATGAATGTGGCTATGCTCCATTCCCTTGAATGGAGCTTAGCCCAACCCGGGCCATTGATACTAGTCGTGACGTCACTGGGCCTGCGGTACACAGTGAGAAGGCCGCGGCACTGCTGGAGCGCCGCTGCCTTCTCAAACAGCTGATGAGCGGGGGTCCCGGGTGTCGGCCCCCGCTGATCAGATGCTGCTGATCTACTGCAGAACCCTTTTAAAGTAGGCCGAAAGAGGTTCATGGAAAGGACACATATAATTTCTTCTCTGTAGATGTACCAGTCTGAGAAGAGTCATTCTTGTCTCCTTACAGATTTATGACTGTGATAACGATAGACGCATCTGGTACCAATTATTACTATAGTTTTATGTCTGTTGATGAAGCAGAAAATCTGTGATGTATATGTATAATGAACATTATTAAGTTTTAGTATAAGATAATCAATAGGACATATATTGCTTTGTATTGTTGAATATTATGAAGGACGTCAATACATCTGTTATCTTATATATTTCTCATTAGGAACGCATACCCTCCTAAAGCATGGTGAGAAATATTTTCAATGTAAAATTTTGTTCGTAAGAGTGTTATTTTAACTATCAACCGTTGGAGTAACAGAGGAGACAAATCTCTGTGAGTACAAGGTCCATTATATTCTTATCGGTACCTAAATTTGAGAGTATGGGAAAAGTCTAAATGGCACCACAAAGTCTATGGGTTTAGGTGTCAAAAATAATCCCTTAGCTCGGATTTAGAATTCCATATATTATGTGTATAGAAAGTATGAGAAATCAGACCTGGACAGTTAACCCTTAATAGTGATGAGGCTACTAGCTTATGCCATAGTGCCACCTAGGTATGAATAGGTAACATTGCACCAACAGCTAAAATGCATTCTGGGTGACATCACAGTCATTATCATATGTACACGCCTATCTGACAATGATTGGAAAACAAAGTTAGGAAGGTGTGTCTAACTGATAAGTTTGTGATCATAAACCACACACACACACGAGGGAACAACAGGGTGCAACAGAAGACACAGAAAAAGAAAGGAAGCACACCCCAAGAGAAAATCCCTTCCCTTAGACTCTGCATATCATTTGCACTCTTGAGTAACGTATAAAAAAACTTTATTATATGTAGTATTGAATGAATTCATTAGCTTGATACTTAGGAAAATCCCTGCTTTATTGCGGATGTGTAATGTTAGATGTACTACATCAATATTATCACTATTCAGTAAAGATGCATATTACTGAATAAGAGGCAACATTGATATCAAGAGAATCTCTGATTGGAATATTTCAATTCTCTACAGGAAAGCCACAAGACATCATTCACACTGTGGAACACAACGCAGGGACAGAAATTCCAGCCCCATAAGGTAACATGGGGGATTTTCTGGTGGGTTCATTCACTGGTAACGGGGGCTTCTCCTTCCAGCGCTGTCTTCTACGTTTATCTGGAGTGCAGGGATCAGGCTTAGCGCGAACGTCTCACTTGTACCTTCTGCTCACTATGATTATGGGGGCGGCCATTTTGCATGAGCTGCAGCTAACAGTATTTGGCGACATGCTTTACAGCAGCCAATCAGCTGTGGTCATCTTCTATGCTATATGTCTCATTGTGATCCCACCGGTTGTGATAATGAGATGACTGCGGGGAAGGTCAGCTATATGATAACAGCAGGATTAGTATATCTGCTAGTACCTGGGAAGGGCCGCTGCCATGGGAGGGGGGGAGTCGCATGGCAAAAATATTGTTCTGACAGTCTTGCGTTTTTCCTGCAAATTCAGCCACCTTCCTAGCACATGGCATTAAGAATCTGGGCTAGGCTACACGGGTCTATGGAGATCAAGGCCTCATGTTCAATAAACCCGCATGGACTCCATCACAGAGGTTGTGCCCAGGGGAGTGACTATCCTGGCACAATGACTCCAGCAGTGGAGAAACCACAACTCCCAGCATGCATACTTTCTTGGCTGTTCTCAGATCTCCCACAGAAGTGGAGGATATTACAGAGAGGAGGATAACCGGCGTCCTCCTGGCAGGTAATGGTTCAAGCTGCCATGGGATGCTGAGACATAATGGGACAGGCAGCACAGTGAATGAAAGCGTGGGCGAGGAGGGGGGGGGGGGGGATTGAGAACGTGGGCGAGGAGGGGGATTGAGAAGTAGCGCCGTGGTCTACTCTCCGCTTAGGCCAGTGACGTCACGTTAAATCAGTCACTTGACCTAGGAGCAGCTCAGCCGCATAGAAGTGAATAGGGCTAAGCGCGATACCGGGCTCATCCACTATAGTACGTACGGAGCTGTGCTCGTGAGCACGAAGAAAGCCATGGCAGTGCCTTCTTAAACAGCTGATGGACAGGGGTCCCGGGTGGCGGACCCCCACCGAGCAGATACCAGTTAGGAGACTGAATGTCCCCTGCACATAAGGCGGGCTCACATACCGCCTTCTCCATGTCGATATTACCAACATCCTGACAAATTTTAGCTGAAGAATCAAAAAAACTTTAAGGGGATTTTCAAAGTAAGAACGCACACTCCGATTTCCCCTTATACTGCACCCGTGCTGAGGAGCAACCACCACCGCACTGTCATGTGCAATGGGCAAAACATGTCCTCCGAATACAACGGGCAAAAGAGCTGGATCCAGCAGCAACACTTCAGAGGCCAGAATCTGTGGCAGTCTCCTCAGGAGCTGGTTCTTTACTGTAAGAGCTGTGAATCTGTGGAGCAGTCGCCTCAGGAGCTGGTTCTTTACTGTAAGAGCTGTGAATCTGTGGAGCAGTCGCCTCAGGAGCTGGTTCTTTACTGTAAGAGCTGTGAATCAGTGGAGCAGTCACCTCAGGAGCCGGTTCTTTACTGTAAGAGCTGTGAATCAGTGGAGCAGTCACCTCAGGAGCCGGTTCTTTACTGTAAGAGCTGTGAATCTGTGGAGCAGTCTCCTCAGGAGCTGGTTCTTTACTGTAAGAGCTGTGAATCTGTGGAGCAGTCACCTCAGGAGCAGGTTCTTTACTGTAAGAGCTGTGAATCTGTGGAGCAGTCTCCTCAGGAGCTGGTTCTTTACTGTAAGAGCTGTGAATCTGTTGAGCAGTCACCTCAGGAGCTGGTTCTTTACTGTAAGAGCTGTGAATCTGTGGAGCAGTCACCTCAGGAGCAGGTTCTTTACTGTAAGAGCTGTGAATCTGTGGAGCAGTCACCTCAGGAGCTGGTTCTTTACTGTAAGAGCTGTGAATCTGTGGAGCAGTCGCCTCAGGAGCAGGTTCTTTACTGTAAGAGCTGTGAATCTGTGGAGCAGTCTCCTCAGGAGCTGGTTCTTTACTGTAAGAGCTGTGAATCTGTTGAGCAGTCACCTCAGGAGCCGGTTCTTTACTGTAAGAGCTGTGAATCTGTGGAGCAGTCGCCTCAGGAGCCGGTTCTTTACTGTAAGAGCTGTGAATATGTGGAGCAGTCACCTCAGGAGCAGGTTCTTTACTGTAAGAGCTGTGAATCTGTGGAGCAGTCGCCTCAGGAGCCGGTTCTTTACTGTAAGAGCTGTGAATCTGTGGAGCAGTCACCTCAGGAGCCGGTTCTTTACTGTAAGAGCTGTGAATCTGTGGAGCAGTCTCCTCAGGAGCTGGTTCTTTACTGTAAGAGCTGTGAATCTGTGGAGCAGTCGCCTCAGGAGCAGGTTCTTTACTGTAAGAGCTGTGAATCTGTGGAGCAGTCTCCTCAGGAGCTGGTTCTTTACTGTAAGAGCTGTGAATCTGTGGAGCAGTCGCCTCAGGAGCAGGTTCTTTACTGTAAGAGCTGTGAATCTGTGGAGCAGTCGCCTCAGGAGCAGGTTCTTTACTGTAAGAGCTGTGAATCTGTGGAGCAGTCGCCTCAGGAGCCGGTTCTTTACTGTAAGAGCTGTGAATCTGTGGAGCAGTCACCTCAGGAGCAGGTTCTTTACTGTAAGAGCTGTGAATCTGTGGAGCAGTCTCCTCAGGAGCTGGTTCTTTACTGTAAGAGCTGTGAATCTGTGGAGCAGTCGCCTCAGGAGCAGGTTCTTTACTGTAAGAGCTGTGAATCTGTGGAGCAGTCGCCTCAGGAGCAGGTTCTTTACTGTAAGAGCTGTGAATCTGTGGAGCAGTCACCTCAGGAGCAGGTTCTTTACTGTAAGGGCTGTGAATCTGTGGAGCAGTCTCCTCAGGAGCTGGTTCTTTACTGTAAGAGCAGTGAATCTGTGGAGCAGTCACCTCAGGAGCTGGTTCTTTACTGTAAGAGCTGTGAGTCTGCGGAGCAGTCGCCTCAGGAGCTGGTTCTTTACTGTAAGAGCTGTGACGATCCATGCTCCCGCCCTGGTGATCTGCCACACTGTGCCGATCCACGCTCCCGCCGCACCCGCCCTGGTGCTCTGCCACACTGCCGATCCATGCTCCCGCTGCAGCCGTCCTGGTGCTCTGCCACACCCGTCCTGGTGTTCTGCTACACTGTGCCGATCCATGCTCCCGCCGCACCCGTCCTGGTGCTCTTCTACACTGTGCCGATCCATGCTCCCGCTGCAGCCGTCCTGATGCTCTGCCACACCCGTCCTGGTGTTCTGCTCCCGCCGCAGCCGTCCTGATGTTCTGCTACACTGTGCCGATCCATGCTCCCGCCGCACCCGTCCTGGTGCTCTTCTACACTGTGCCGATCCATGCTCCCGCTGCAGCCGTCCTGGTGCTCTGCCACACCCCTCCTGGTGTTCTGCTACACTGTGCCGATCCATGCTCCCGCCGCACCCGTCCTGGTGCTCTTCTACACTGTGCCGATCCATGCTCCCGCTGCAGCCGTCCTGATGCTCTGCCACACCCGTCCTGGTGTTCTGCTCCCGCCGCAGCCGTCCTGATGTTCTGCTACACTGTGCCGATCCATGCTCCCGCCACACCCGTCCTGGTGCTCTTCTACACTGTGCCGATCCATGCTCCCGCCGCACCCGTCCTGGTGCTCTTCTACACTGTGCCGATCCCTGCCGCACCAGTCCTGGTGCTCTTCTACACTGTGCCGATCCATGCTCCCGCCGCACCCGCCCTGGTGCTCTTCTACACTGTGCCGATCCATGCTCCCGCTGCAGCCGTCCTGGTGCTCTGCCACACCCGTCCTGGTGTTCTGCTCCCGCCGCACCCGTCCTGGTGCTCTTCTACACGGTGCCGATCCCTGCTCCCACCGCACCTGTCTTGGTGTTCTGCTACACTGTGCCAATCCATGCTCCCGCCGCACCCGTCCTGGTGCTCTTCTACACTGTGCCGATCCATGCTCCCGCCGCACCCGTCCTGGTGCTCTTCTACACTGTGCCGATCCATGCTCCCGCCGCACCCGTCCTGGTGCTCTTCTACACTGTGCCGATCCCTGCTCCCGCCGCACCCGTCCTGGTGCTCTTCTACACTGTGCCGATCCCTGCTCCCGCCGCACCCATCCTAGTGTTCTGCCACACTGACGATCCCTGCTCCCACCGCACCCATCCTGGTGTTCTGCCCAAGGAGAGCCTTTTAGAGCTACTGTAAGAATAATATTGTTATAATAACGGACACCATGCAGGTTTCCCACATCACCATTTATTTCCAGTTCCAGCTCATGGCCACACACACAACTAATGGGACCAAATCAGAGGAGGAGATCCGGATGGTTCAAGAGGTCTGCTTCTACTCCAGCGACGTGACTTTCTGGTCTGTCCACACTGTCCATCTCTCCAGCGATGAGTCATTCTGCACATATGCGGAGAGAGTCTGCCAGCCAGGTCAGAACAGAAGACGCGTTCCTAGGCTGACTTCAGACATCACTAAGAAAACACTGCAGGTTTATTGTACGAGGATTTACCACCCGTCTGATGGAACGCTCACTGCCGAGACGTGCACGCCGTCCACACAACAGCCATTCCCCCAGTGAAGAGTGCACAAAGAGCACATTCCCATAGTAATGATCTGGACACCACTAGTGCCTTCAGGGCGTTCCAGGCTTCTCCATCACTGGGTGAATGAACTGAAGCCTGCGCCACGACAGACGAGATACGGAAATGAGAGAAAACACCGATCGCAGAGAAAATCCCAGACTGTCTCAGTCGCTGCTGGCGCTCCGCACGTCTGTGTCCTCGGAGGTCTCTGTAGTTTGCCATGCACAGTTGAAAAGACTATCCTTCCAAATGTCGGCTGTAGGAAAGCGAGCGCAGCAATCAGACAAAGGGGCGAAGCTAAAGAGTCTCAGTCCAAAGCTCATTTATTTCACACTGAGAACAGGAAAGTAAAACACAATATAAAAGACCACGAGCACAGACGACAACTGAAGGACTACGGGGGCCACGGGCACCGCAATCAGCCGAGAAATCTTCTCATCTACAGGGAGAGAACCCTTTTAGTATCTACATCAAGATAGAAGCAGACGGAGCGCCACGTCATAGAGATGGAGCTCAGGCCCCACTCACCGGGAGGTATTAAATATACTTGGTGCGGTTCAGAGCTCGCGCCGCCAGGTGCCCACTTTTATCTGTGATCTTCTCCCAGTCTGTCTGGCCAACAATAAAGCCAATGGCCCTCTTCCTGTCGGCATCCTTCTTCTCCTCCAGATCTGCCCATCTCACCTGTTGGGAGAAGAATGAGATCAATGCCAAGAAGTGCACAGGTCAGAGTTGTAAAACGAGAGATTCTCGCCCCTCTGCTTTACCCGTTTCTTCCCAGGCGCAGACTCCCGGGAGTCGTAGTCATCTGGAAGTTGCAGGTAATCTTCCATGCAGCCGGCCATTGACCCCCAGTCGCGCTTCCTCGTCTTTAAGCCGTCTAGTTTATCTGAGAAGACAGACAGGATTATTGAAACGACACTGCACCCGGAAATGGTGGCACCACGCACTGACCCCCGCAGCACTCAAGGCTGGAAGACGCTGTGGAGGTGCAGCAGACACTCGTCCTCATACAGGTTCATTCTAACTGGGCAGCAGTAACCACGACTGAGGTGTGTGCGCCCGCCGGGCGATTGGCACCACCTTTACACAGAGCAATTTTCAAGAACGAGTGTTCATACTAATGTTCATTCCTGACAACTGCCCTGTGTAAACCCGCCATAGTGTGGGCCGTCCAGATAACCCAAGCGCTGAAGGCTCAGCCTGACCATGGCGTCCTGCAGGCATCACCAGCAGCATCTGAAAACTGCAACATGATGAGGGCCTGGCCCATCACAGTATTCAGACACCACCCCCAACATCCTCTGAACTGGGGGCAGACTGTAAGCTCTTGTGGTCTCACCGTACAAGTAACATCACAGCTCACATGCATGGAGCGCTCCCCAGTAGAGTGTGGGGCCCCCAATGTACCACATACATCGCTGTAATAGAAGGAGAGCACAACAATATATACACCCAGGAGGGCAAGAAATTATACACCCGGTTCTGTACCAACCAGGCTTTATACAGCCGGTTCTGTACCAACCAGGCTTTATACACCCAGTTCTGTACCAACCAGGCTTTATACACCCAGATCTGTACCATCCAGGCTTTATACACCCAGTTCTGTACCAACCAGGCTTTATACACCCAGTTCTGTACCAACCAGGCTTTATACACCCAGTTCTGTACCAACCAGGCTTTATACACCCAGTTCTGTACCAACCAGGCTTTATACATCCGGTTCTGTACCAACCAGGCTTTATACACCCAGTTCTGTACCAACCAGGCTTTATACACCCGGTTCTGTACCAACAAGGCTTTATACACCCGGTTCTGTACCAACCAGGCTTTACACACCCGGTTCTGTACCAACAAGGCTTTACACACCCGGTTCTGTACCAACAAGGCTTTATACACCCGGTTCTGTACCAACAAGGCTTTACACACCCGGTTCTGTACCAACAAGGCTTTACACACCCTGTTCTGCATCAATACGGCTTTACACACCCCGTTCTGTAATAAGGCTTTACACACCCCGTTCTGTATCAATAAGGCTTTACACACCCGGTTCTGTACCAACCAGGCTTTACACACCCGGTTCTGTACCAACCAGGCTTTACACACCCCGTTCTGTAATAAGGTTTTACACACCCCGTTCTGTATCAATAAGGCTTTATACACCCCGTTCTGCATCAATAAGGCTTTACACACCCCGTTCTGCATCAATAAGGCTTTACACACCCCGTTCTGCATCAATAAGGCTTTACACACCCCGTTCTGCATCAATAAGGCTTTACACACCCCGTTCTGCATCAATAAGGCTTTACACACCCCGTTCTGCATCAATAAGGCTTTACACACCCCGTTCTGTATTAATAAGGTTTTATACACCCCGTTCTGTATTAATAAGGCTTTATACACCCCGTTCTGTATCAATAAGGCTTTACACACCCCGTTCTGTATTAATAAGGCTTTACACACCCCGTTCTGTATTAATAAGGTTTTACACACCCCGTTCTGCATCAATAAGGCTTTACACGCCCCGTTCTGTATTAATAAGGCTTTACACACCCCGTTCTGTATTAATAATGCTTTACACCCCCCGTTCTGTATTAATAAGGCTTTACACACCCCGTTCTGTATTAATAAGGTTTTACACACCCCGTTCTGTATTAATAAGGCTTTACACACCCCGTTCTGTATTAATAAGGCTTTACACACCCCGTTCTGCATCAATAAGGCTTTACACACCCCGTTCTGTATTAATAAGGCTTTACACACCCCGTTCTGTATTAATAAGGCTTTATACACCCCGTTCTGTATTAATAAGGTTTTATACACCCCGTTCTGTATTAATAAGGTTTTATACACCCCATTCTGTATTAATAAGGTTTTACACACCCCGTTCTGTATTAATAAGGTTTTATACACCCCGTTCTGTATCAATAAGGCTTTACACACCCCGTTCTGTATTAATAAGGCTTTACACACCCCGTTCTGTATTAATAAGGCTTTATACACCCTGTTCTGTATTAATAAGGTTTTATACACCCCGTTCTGTATTAATAAGGTTTTACACACCCCGTTCTGTATTAAGGTTTTATACACCCGGTTCTGTATTAATAAGGTTTTATACACCCGGTTCTGTATTAATAAGGCTTTATACACCCCGTTCTGTATTAATAAGGCTTTATACACCCCGTTCTGTATCAATAAGGCTTTATACACCCCGTTCTGTATCAATAAGGCTTTATACACCCCGTTCTGTATTAATAAGGTTTTATACACCCCGTTCTGTATTAATAAGGTTTTACACACCCCGTTCTGTAATAAGGTTTTATACACCCGGTTCTGTATTAATAAGGTTTTATACACCCGGTTCTGTAATAAGGTTTTATACACCCGGTTCTGTAATAAGGTTTAATACACTATTAACCACTTCACATCTGGGCCATATCCCCCTTCCGGACCAGGCCTAATTTTGCACATCTGTGGTAATAACTTTGTAACACGTATCTAACCCTTCAGAGACTGTTTTCTCGTGACACATTGTACTTCACGACAGCGGTAAATTTGAGTCGATATATTTCACCTTTATAAAATAATCCCAAATTTACCAAAAATCAGGAAAAATTTGCAATTTTCAAAATTTCCATTTCTCTGCTTTTAAAACAGAAAGCGATACCTGATAAAGCAGGTGTTACTTAACGTTCCCCACGTGTCGGCGTCCCGCTTGCACCGTCTCGGGAATGATATATTCTTTAGGACGTTAGAGGCTTAGAAGTTTAGAAGCAATTCCTTAAATTCCAAGCCCCACTTTTAAGGACCAGTTCAGGTCTGAAGTCACTTTGTGGGGCTTACATAGTGGACCCCCCCATAAATGACCCCATTGTAGAAACTACACCCCTCAAGTTACTCAAAACTGATTTTACAAACTTTGTTAACCCTTTAGATGTTCCACAAGAATAAAAAGGAAAATGGAGATGACATTTATAAATTTCAGTTTTTGGCAGATTTTCCATTTGAATCCATTTTTTTCTTTAACACATCGAGGGTTAACAGCCAAACAAAACTCAATATTTATTATCCCGATTCTGCAGTAAACCCCCCATATGTGGTCGTAAACCGCTGTACGGGCACACGGCCGGGCGCAGAGGAAAGGAGCGCCATACGGTTTCTGGAAGGCAGATTTAGCTGAACTGGTTTTTAGACACCATGTCCCATTTGGAAACTATGGGATAAGGTGCCAGTTTTATTGGTACTATTTTCGGGTACATATGATTTTTGGGAGGCAAGGTTTTGGCTGTTTTTATTTCTTACAACATTCCTCTGACAGGACAGATCATGTGCCATTTATATGGACCAAGTGGTTACCGACAATTATATCAAACAGGGCTACTTTCTTAGGCTACTTTCACACTAGTGTTCGGGGCTCCGCTTGCGATTTCCGTTTGAAGACTCTCACACGCGGCCCCGAACGGATCCGTCCAGCCCTAATGCATTCTGAGTGGATGCGGATCCACTCGGAATGCATCAGTCTGGCTCCGCTCCGCTGGCGGACACCTGAACGCAGCTTGCAGCGTTCGGATGTCCGCCTGGCCGTGCGGAGCCAAACGGATCAGTCCTGACTTACAATGCAAGTCAATGGGGACGGATCCGTTTCACGTTGACACAATATGGTGCAATTGCAAACGGATCCGTCCCCCATTGACTTTCAATGTAAAGTCAGGAGTTTTCTCCAATCCGATGGTATATTTTAACTTGAAGCGTCCCCATCACCATGGGAACGCCTCTATGTTAGAATATACCATCGGATTTGAGTTAGATTGTGAGAACTCAGATCCGACAGTATATTCTAACACAGAGGCGTTCCCATGGTGATGGGGGCGCTTCTAGTTAGAATATACTAAGAACTGTGTACATGACTGCCCCCTGCTGCCTGGCTGCACCTGAGGGGTTAATTGTGCTGATCACAGCCCCCTATAAGAGATCGGGTGCTGCCAGGCAGCAGTCATGTACACAGTTCTTAGTATATTCTAACTTGAAGCATCCCCATCACCATGGGAACGCCTCTGTGTTAGAATATACTGTCGGATCTGAGTTCTCACGATGTGAACACTCAGATCTGAAAAGCCGTTATGCAGACGGATCCGTTCTGAACAGATGCAAGCGTTTGCATCATTAGGTGCGGATCCGTCTGTGCAGATACCAGATGGATCCGCACCGAACGCAGGTGTGAAAGTCGCCTTATGTAAAACTGAAACAAACAAAAGCAATTTTGAAAAAAAAATAAAAAATTTATGTTTTTGTGTCTCCATTTTCAGAACGCCATATTGTTTTTTATTTTTCTGCCGATCATCTGGTGCAGGGGCTTGTTTTTTTTTGCAAGGAAATTTGAAGTTTTTATTGGTACATATGATTTTTTGATCATTCATTATTTCCCTTTATGGGGCAAGGTGACCCAAAAATTGGTTGTTACAGCACAGTTTTTAGTTATTTATTTTTACAGCGTTCACCTGAGGTCTGTGCGGCGATGTGACACTTTTATAGAGCAGATCGTTACGGACGCGGCAACACCTGATATGTATACTCATTCTTATTTAAGTTTTACACAATAATAGTATTTTTTAAACCAAAAAAAGAAAATATGATGTTTCAGTGTCTCCATAGTCAGAGCTATAGCTTTTGAATTTTTTGGGTGATTGTTTTAGGTAGGATCTCATTTTTTACAGGATGAGGTGACTGATTGGTACTATTTTGGGGGGGCATACGCCTTTTTGATCACTTGGAGTTGCACTTTTTCTGATGGAAGGTGACAAAAATGGCTTTGACACTTTTTATGGTGTTTATTGGACGGGGTGGAACATGTGATATATTTATAAAGCAAGTCATTACGGACGTGGCAATACCAAATATGTCTATCTTTTTTTTATTACTTAATTGGGGAATTTTTTATTTATTTTTTTACATGTGAAACCTTTTTTCGATTTTTTATTTTTAAAACAATTTTTTTTTTTACACTTATAAGATCATACAAGACCTCTGGGGGACATCTACCTTTTTACAGGGGGAACACCCCCCAGAGAGGCTGTACAGCAGTATACAGCGCTGTACAGCCTCAGTGCAGGGCTGACATAGGAGCCCCAGTTACAGGAGAAATACACCCCCCAGAGAGGCTGTACAGCAGTATACAGCGCTGTACAGCCTCAGTGCAGGGCTGACATAGGAGCCCCAGTTACAGGAGAAATACACCCCCCAGAGAGGCTGTACAGCAGTATACAGCACTGTACAGCCTCAGTGCAGGGCTGACATAGGAGCCCCAGTTACAGGAGAAATACACCCCCCAGAGAGGCTGTACAGCAGTATACAGCACTGTACAGCCTCAGTGCAGGGCGGACATAGGAGCCCCAGTTACAGGAGAAATACACCCCCCAGAGAGGCTGTACAGCAGTATACAGCAATGTTTTCCAACCAGTGTGCCTCCAGCTGTTGCAAAACTACAACTCCCAGCATGCCCGGACAGCCTTTGGCTGTCTGGGCATGCTGGGAGTTGTAGTTTTGCAACAGCTGGAGGCACACTGGTTGGGAAACACTGGTATACAGCACTGTACAGCCTCAGTGCAGGGCAGACATAGGAGCCCCAGTTACAGGGGAAATACACCCCCCAGAGAGGCTGTACAGCAGTATACAGCACTGTACAGCCTCAGTGCAGGGCGGACATAGGAGCCCCAGTTACAGGAGAAATACACCCCCCAGAGAGGCCGTACAGCAGTATACAGCACTGTACAGCCTCAGTGCAGGACTGACATAGTAGCCCCAGTTACAGGGGAAATACACCCCCCAGAGAGGCTGTACAGCAGTATACAGTGCTGTACAGCCTCAGTGCAGGACTGACATAGTAGCCCTAGTTACAGGGGAAATACACCCCCCAGAGAGGCCGTACAGCAGTATACAGCACTGTACAGCCTCAGTGCAGGGCTGACATATGAGCCCCAGAGAGGCCGTACAGCAGTATACAGCGCTGTACAGCCTCAGTGCAGGGCTGACATATGAGCCCCAGTTACAGGGGAAATACACCCCCCAGAGAGGCTGTACAGCAGTATACAGCACTGTACAGCCTCAGTGCAGGACTGACATAGGAGCCCCAGTTACAGTGGAAATACACCCCCAGAGAGGCCGTACAGCAGTATACAGCACTGTACAGCCTCAGTGCAGGACTGACATAGTAGCCCCAGTTACAGGGGAAATACACCCCCCAGAGAGGCCGTACAGCAGTATACAGCAGTATACAGCCTCAGCGCAGGACTGACATAGTAGCCCCAGTTACAGGGGAAATACACCCCCCAGAGAGGCCGTACAGCAGTATACAGCACTGTACAGCCTCAGTGCAGGGCTGACATAGTAGCCCCAGTTACAGGGGAAATACACCCCCCCAGAGAGGCCGTACAGCAGTATACAGCACTGTACAGCCTCAGTGCAGGGCTGACATATGAGCCCCAGTTACAGGGGAAATACACCCCCCAGAGAGGCTGTACAGCAGTATACAGCACTGTACAGCCTCAGTGCAGGACTGACATAGGAGCCCCAGTTACAGTGGAAATACACCCCCAGAGAGGCCGTACAGCAGTATACAGCACTGTACAGCCTCAGTGCAGGGCTGACATAGTAACCCCAGTTACAGGGGAAATACACCCCCCAGAGAGGCTGTACAGCAGTATACAGCGCTGTACAGCCTCAGTGCAGGGCTGACATAGTAGCCCCAGTTACAGGGGAAATACACCCCCCAGAGAGGCTGTACAGCAGTATACAGCGCTGTACAGCCTCAGTGCAGGGCTGACATAGTAGCCCCAGTTACAGGGGAAATACACCCCCCAGAGAGGCTGTACAGCAGTATACAGCACTGTACAGCCTCAGTGCAGGACTGACATATGAGCCCCAGTTACAGGGGAAATACACCCCCCAGAGAGGCCGTACAGCAGTATACAGCGCTGTACAGCCTCAGTGCAGGGCTGACATAGGAGCCCCAGTTACAGGGAAAATACACCCCCCAGAGAGGCTGTACAGCAGTATACAGCACTGTACAGCCTCAGTGCAGGGCTGACATAGTAGCCCCAGTTACAGGGGGAATACTCCCCCCAAGAGAGGCTGTACAGCAGTATACAGCGCTGTACAGCCTCAGTGCAGGGCTGACATAGTAGCCCCAGTTACAGGGGAAATACACCCCCAGAGAGGCTGTACAGCAGTATACAGCACTGTACAGCCTCAGTGCAGGGCTGACATATGAGCCCCAGTTACAGGGGAAATACACCCCCCAGAGAGGCCGTACAGCAGTATACAGCGCTGTACAGCCTCAGTGCAGGGCTGACATAGGAGCCCCAGTTACAGGGGAAATACACCCCCCAGAGAGGCTGTACAGCAGTATACAGCACTGTACAGCCTCAGTGCAGGGCTGACATAGGAGCCCCAGTTACAGGGGAAATACTCCCCCCCCCAGAGAGGCCATACAGCGCTGTACAGCCTCAGTGCAGGGCTGATATAGGAGCCCCAGTTACAGGGGAAATACACCCCCCAGAGAGGCCGTACAGCAGTATACAGCACTGTACAGCCTCAGTGCAGGACTGACATAGTAGCCCCAGTTACAGGGGAAATACACCCCCCAGAGAGGCTGTACAGCAGTATACAGCGCTGTACAGCCTCAGTGCAGGGCTGACATAGGAGCCCCAGTTACAGGGGAAATACACCCCCCAGAGAGGCTGTACAGCAGTATACAGCACTGTACAGCCTCAGTGCAGGACTGACATAGGAGCCCCAGTTACAGGGGAAATACACCCCCCAGAGAGGCCGTACAGCAGTATACAGTGCTGTACAGCCTCAGTGCAGGGCTGACATAGGAGCCCCAGTTACAGGGGAAATACACCCCCCAGAGAGGCCGTACAGCAGTATACAGCACTGTACAGCCTCAGTGCAGGACTGACATAGTAGCCCCAGTTACAGGGGAAATACACCCCCAGAGAGGCTGTACAGCAGTATACAGCACTGTACAGCCTCAGTGCAGGGCTGACATATGAGCCCCAGTTACAGGGGAAATACACCCCCTAGAGAGGCTTTACAGCAGTATACAGCGCTGTACAGCCTCAGTGCAGAGCTGAGATAGTAGCCCCAGTTACAGGGTAAATACACCCCCTAGAGAGGCTTTACAGCAGTATACAGCGCTGTACAGCCTCAGTGCAGGGCTGACATAGTAACCCAGTTACAGGGGAAATACACCCCCGAGAGAGGCTGTACAGCAGTATACTGCGCTGTACAGCCTCAGTGCAGGGCTGACATAGTAGCCCCAGTTACAGGGGAAATACACCCCCCAGAGAGGCTGCACAGCAGTATACAGCACTGTACAGCCTCATTGCAGGGCTGACATAGTAGCCCCAGTTACAGGGGAAATACACCCCCGAGAGAGGCTGTACAGCAGTATACAGCGCTGTACAGCCTCAGTGCAGGGCTGACATAGGAGCCCCAGTTACAGGGGAAATACACCCCCCAGAGAGGCTGTACAGCAGTATACAGCACTGTACAGCCTCAGTGCAGGACTGACATAGGAGCCCCAGTTACAGGGGAAATACACCCCCCAGAGAGGCCGTACAGCAGTATACAGTGCTGTACAGCCTCAGTGCAGGGCTGACATAGGAGCCCCAGTTACAGGGGAAATACACCCCCCAGAGAGGCTGTACAGCAGTATACAGCACTGTACAGCCTCAGTGCAGGACTGACATAGTAGCCCCAGTTACAGGGGAAATACACCCCCCAGAGAGGCTGTACAGCAGTATACAGCACTGTACAGCCTCAGTGCAGGGCTGACATAGGAGCCCCAGTTACATGGGAAATACACCCCCCAGAGAGGCCGTACAGCAGTATACAGCGCTGTACAGCCTCAGTGCAGGGCTGACATAGAATTCAGTACTAATAAGGCTTTATACACCCACTTCTGTATTATACACCCTGTTCTGTATTAGGCCTCTTTCACACTAGTCTTTTTTTCGTTTTGCGTGCCGTTTGCATTCCGTTTCTGTTCCGTGCAAAGGTAGAACATGTCCTATATTTGGCCGTAAATCACGTTCCGTGGCTCCATTAAAGTCAATGGGTTCGCAAAAAACAAACAAAAAAAAAAACAGAATGCATACGGAAATGCATCCGTATCCGTTCCATTTTTTGCGGGACCATCTATTGAAAATGTTATGCCCAGCCCAATTTGTTCCATATAATTACTGTATACGCCATACGGAAAAACAGAACCTAAACGGAACGGATCCGTGAAAAAAACTGACTGCAAAACACTGAAAATAGCCATACGGTAGTGTGAAAGCGGCCTTAAAGAGGACCTTCCATCAGTTTAACCCTAGTCTAGTTAGGGTCTTACCTTATAGGGTGGCGCCCACTGATGTCAGACCACTGTTTTACAAAGTCCACTGTCGTCCCCCGTTAATTTCGGCGCCTTATATTCTAATGAGCCGACTTGGTTATGGGCAGAGACTGGAGCGGTTCTCTTCTCCCTGGCTGTGAGCGCATCCAGTCAGAGCGACCCGCTCATCGCCAAGGAGAAAAGAACCGCTCCAGTCTCTGCCTCGTAACCGTCGGCTGATGACGTCAGTGGGGGCCGCCCTATAAGGCAAGACCCTAATTAGACTAGGCTTTACACACCCCGTTCTGCATCAATAAGGCTTTACACACCCCGTTCTGCATCAATAAGGCTTTATACACCCCGTTCTGCATCAATAAGGCTTTACACACCCCGTTCTGCATCAATAAGGCTTTACACACCCCGTTCTGCATCAATAAGGCTTTACACACCCCGTTCTGCATCAATAAGGCTTTACACACCCCGTTCTGCATCAATAAGGCTTTACACACCCCGTTCTGCATCAATAAGGCTTTACACACCCCGTTCTGCATCAATAAGGCTTTACACACCCCGTTCTGCATCAATAAGGTTTATATACCCGGTTCTGTATTAATAAGGTTTTATACACCCCGTTCTGCATCAATAAGGTTTATATACCCGGTTCTGTATTAATAAGGTTTTATACACCCCGTTCTGTATTATTAAGGTTTATATACCCGGTTCTGTATTAATAAGGTTTTATACACCCCGTTCTGTATTAATAAGGTTTTATACACCCCGTTCTGCATCAATAAGGTTTATATACCCGGTTCTGTATTAATAAGGTTTATATACCCGGTTCTGTATTAATAAGGTTTATATACCCGGTTCTGTATTAATAAGGTTTTATACACCCCTTTCTGTATTAATAAGGTTTTATACATCCGGTTCTGCATTAACAAGGTTTATACACCCCGTTCTGCATCAATAAGGTTTATATACCCGGATCTGTATTAATAAGGTTTTATACACCCGGTTCTGTATTAATAAGGTTTTATACACCCCGTTCTGTATTATTAAGGTTTATATACCCGGTTCTGTATTAATAAGGTTTTATACACCCCGTTCTGTATTAATAAGGTTTTATACACCCCGTTCTGTATTATTAAGGTTTATATACCCGGTTCTGTATTAATAAGGTTTTATACACCCCGTTCTGTATTATTAAGGTTTATATACCCGGTTCTGTATTAATAAGGTTTTATACACCCCTTTCTGTATTAATAAGGTTTTATACATCCGGTTCTGTATTAACAAGGTTTATACACCCCGTTCTGCATCAATAAGGTTTATATACCCGGATCTGTATTAATAAGGTTTATATACCCGGTTCTGTATTAATAAGGCTTTATACACCCCGTTCTGTATTAATAAGGTTTTATACACCCCGTTCTGTATTAATAAGGTTTTATACACCCGGTTCTGTATTAATAAGGTTTTATACACCCCGTTCTGTATTAATAAGGTTTTATACACCCGGTTCTGTATTAATAAGGTTTTATACACCCCGTTCTGCATCAATAAGGTTTATATACCCGGCGTCTCTTAACGTGGACTGTAAGACGCAGGAAGTACTTTTGTTCTGCAGATCTCTGACCTTTCACCTGGCGCGATCTACTTTAGCTGCAGCAATCGTAATGCATATGTTCTTGGCAGCGAGACGGTTAACTCATTAGGGTACAGCCCTGACAGCCCGGGCAGCACATACAATGCGCCCCCAGAAGGGGGCCCGCCGAGCCTCCTTGCCCCCAGAAGGGGGCCCGCCGAGCCTCCTTGCCCCCAGAAGGGGGCCCGCCGAGCCTCCTTGCCCCCAGAAGGGGGCCCGCCGAGCCTCCTTGCCCCCAGAAGGGGGCCCGCCGAGCCTCCTTGCCCCCAGAAGGGGGCCCGCCGAGCCTCCTTGCCCCCAGAAGGGGGCCCGCCGAGCCTCCAGCTTCCCAGATCACACAGATTCAGGCCACAGTCCTCACCGCCATGTGAGGGGCAGCCGCACACTCACCAAGTTTAGCTTCTGAGGTGTCCATCTCCCATTTGCTTTTCGGAAGATATCCCTAAATCATGGGAGAAAAAAAAATGTTGGAAGGGTTAAAGTGAAACAAACTAAGGGGAACATGCGCCCCTCCGGATAAGTCGCCGCCTTTGCTGCAGGCTTAAAGGGATGCTTCATGACATATTGAGGGGCGAGCACCTACTGTTTCCGGGCGCCTGAGACGCCGTTAATAAATTAGTCGCCTGTTAGTCTGTGTGCAAAAACAGGGGACGGCGCAAGTTACAACAAAAACCCCACCCCCTACCGCTATGCCCTGCCCCTATTCTCGCCACCAATTCAAAATTTCCATGCTTACAATGTAAGCTTAGCCCGGCCTCTAGACCTGCCCCAGAATTACTAATCCTATAGACGGAGTAAGCTTAGCCCGGCCTCTAGACCTGCCCTAGAATTACTAATCCTATAGACTGAGTAAGCTTAGCCCGGCCTCTAGACCTGGCCCAGAATTACTAATCCTATAGATGGAGTAAGCTTAGCCCGGCCTCTAGACCTGCCCCAGAATTACTAGACCTATAGATGGTGTAAGCTTAGCCCGGCCTCTAGACCTGCCCCAGAATTACTAATCCTATAGACGGAGTAAGCTTAGCCCAGCCTCTAGACCTGCCCTAGAATTACTAATCCTATAGACTGAGTAAGCTTAGCCCGGCCTCTAGACCTGCCCCAGAATTACTAATCCTATAGACTGAGTAAGCCTAGCCCGGCCTCTAGACCTGCCCCAGAATTACTAATCCTATAGATGGTGTAAGCTTAGCCCGGCCTCTAGACCTGCCCCAGAATTACTAATCCTATAGACTGAGTAAGCTTAGCCCGGCCTCTAGACCTGCCCCAGAATTACTAATCCTATAGACGGAGTAAGCTTAGCCCGGCCTCTAGACCTGCCCCAGAATTACTAATCCTATAGACTGAGTAAGCTTAGCCCGGCCTCCAGACCTGCCCCAGATTTACTAATCCTATAGATGGAGTAAGCTTAGCCCGGCCTCTAGACCTGCCCCAGAATTACTAATCCTATAGATGGAGTAAGCTTAGGCCGGCCTCTAGACCTGCCCCAGAATTACTAATCCTATAGACGGAGTAAGCTTAGCCCGGCCTCTAGACCTGCCCCAGAATTACTAATCCTATAGATGGAGTAAGCTTAGGCCGGCCTCTAGACCTGCCCCAGAATTACTAATCCTATAGACGGAGTAAGCTTAGCCCGGCCTCTAGACCTGCCCCAGAATTACTAAACCTATAGACGGAGTAAGCTTAGCCCGGCCTCTAGACCTGCCCCAGAATTACTAAACCTATAGTTGGAGTAAGCTTAGCCCGGCCTCTAGACCTGCCCCAGAATTACTAATCCTATAGATGGTGTAAGCTTAGCCCGGCCTCTAGACCTGCCCCAGATTTACTAATCCTATAGATGGTGTAAGCTTAGCCCGGCCTCTAGACCTGCCCCAGAATTACTAATCCTATAGATGGAGTAAGCTTAGCCCGGCCTCTAGACCTGCCCCAGAATTACTAATCCTATAGATGGTGTAAGCTTAGCCCGGCCTCTAGACCTGCCCCAGAATTACTAATCCTATAGACGGAGTAAGCTTAGCCCGGCCTCTAGACCTGCCCCAGAATTACTAATCCTATAGATGGTGTAAGCTTAGCCCGGCCTCTAGACCTGCAGGCAAGAAAAAAAACTAAAACTAAATGTAGAAACCCTAGATGATCCAAATTACGCCACTTTTTTAGACAGATTATTGGCACAGAATTTAGTAAACCTGGACCAGTCTTTTTGACTGTTGGTGATGTTTCACGTCAGTACATTTAAAGAGAGATCCCTAAGAACCTGCAGATTTCACACTGGCCACCAGGCCTAATTCAATTTGACGATTAACTATTCAGATAAAGATCACATTATCATCACAGGCATGATCACAATGACCGATATCACAGAATCCTTGATTCACAATAGTTTTCTCTCAGCTTATCTACTCTCCCTCCCTGTACAATGAGGTCCCCTCCTGTCCACGGTGGCTGCTCTCCAAGTACAGAAAGTCTTGACATATTTTAGGCCTCGTGGCCAGTGTGAAAACTTTAAATACACAGGGACATTTATTTTCTGAAGACACCTTCCCTTTAACGTGGGGTGCTGGGCTGGCCGCAGTAGTAGAGCCCAGCTTTAGGCTACTGGCACACTGTAACGCTACAGGGGCAGTGAGAGGGAATGCCCATGCCATACGAGCAGCCTGCGCTGCCTGCCCTACCCGCTCGCTCTCCTCCTCATCCAGAGCTTCCTTCTTCACGTCTTGATCCGGCTCAGCACTCGGTTCAGAATCCTCCATTTCAACCTGAGGAAAAGGACATGGCCGGATTAATCCTGGAGGGGCGGCTGCCCGGACCCCACACAACACCGACGACAGGACCCCCTCCTTCAATCCGCAGCCTGCCCATTGGAATCACGGCAGAGCCCACCCTCAACTAGGGCCGGCAGCTAGCAGAGCTCTTCTCAACTAGGGCCGGCAGCTAGCAGAGCTCTTCTCAACTAGGGCCGGCAGCTAGCAGAGCTCTTCTCAACTAGGGCCGGCAGCTAGCAGAGCTCTTCTCAACTAGGGCCGGCAGCTAGCAGAGCTCTTCTCAACTAGGGCCGGCAGCTAGCAGAGCTCTTCTCAACTAGGGCCGGCAGCTAGCAGAGCTCTTCTCAACTAGGGCCGGCAGCTAGCAGAGCTCTTCTCAACTAGGGCCGGCAGCTAGCAGAGCTCTTCTCAACTAGGGCCGGCAGCTAGCAGAGCTCTTCTCAACTAGGGCCGGCAGCTAGCAGAGCTCTTCTCAACTAGGGCCGGCAGCTAGCAGAGCTCTTCTCAACTAGGGCCGGCAGCTAGCAGAGCTCTTCTCAACTAGGGCCGGCAGCTAGCAGAGCTCTTCTCAACTAGGGCCGGCAGCTAGCAGAGCTCTTCTCAACTAGGGCCGGCAGCTAGCAGAGCTCTTCTCAACTAGGGCCGGCAGCTAGCAGAGCTATTATAAACTAGGGCCCACAGCTAGCAGAGCTATTCTAACAAGGGCCCACAGCTAGCAGAGCTATTATAAACTAGGGCCCACAGCTAGCAGAGCTATTATAAACTAGGGCCCGCAGCTAGCAGAGCTATTATAACGAGGGCCCTCAGCTAGCAGAGCTATTATAACGAGGGCCCACAGCTAGCAGAGCTATTATAACGAGGGCCCACAGCTAGCAGAGCTATTATAACGAGGGCCCTCAGCTAGCAGAGCTATTAACTAGGGTCTGCAGAAGACGCAGGAGATCCAGCAAGGAGACTTTGAGCACAAGAAGCCGCCTTGAGGAGAGCAATACAGAAAGGAAGAGCGCAGACTGGGGAGATGACCGGAGACGTGTGCGACGGGCAGAGGACGCTCAATGCCCGTTGTCTGCAGCACAAGGAGGGGCAGATGAAGGGGGTTGGGCAGCCGCTCACTGTCCTGCGTTCCTAACATGACACCAGACAAACCTCTTCAATGGCGGCATCCTGAAGCAGAGAGCGGATATCCAGACGGATCATGTGCCGTGGAGCCGGCTCCCAGTTATCAGCCATCTGAAAACAGAGGTGAAGAAGATGACATGACCCATAATACGCAGAGGAACGAGGCGCGAGGCCAAGGACCCGTCCCGCACCTTATTAATCTCCTTCAGCTTGCGTCCATGCACGTTTCTCTTGGCACACGTCTGAATGTCTGCAGAGATTTCCGCCAAGTAAACCTGGAACAGAAAGTCATGTCAGATGTCAGGCAGTGCGAGTGCAGAGGTGTCCGTGAGCCTGCCCCTTCTATATACAGAGGCTGACCGCTCCCCGCTTAATGGACGAACCTGCCCCTTCTATATACAGAGGCTGACCGCTCCCCGCTGAATGACAAGCCTGCCCCTTCTATATACAGAGGCTGACCGCTCCCCGCTTAATGACAAGCCTGCCCCTTCTATATACAGAGGCTGACCGCTCCCCGCTTAATGACAAGCCTGCCCCTTCTATATACAGAGGCTGACCACTCCCTGCTGAATGACGAGCCTGCCCCTTCTATATACAGAGGCTGACCGCTCCCCGCTGAATGACGAGCCTGCCCCTTCTATATACAGAGGCTGACTGCTCCCCGCTGAATGACGAGCCTGCCCCTTCTATATACAGAGGCTGACCGCTCCCCGCTGAATGACGAGCCTGCCCCTTCTATATACAGAGGCTGACCGCTCCCCGCTTAATGAGAAGCCTGCCCCTTCTATATACAGAGGCTGACTGCTCGCCGCTGAATGACGAGCCTGCCCCTTCTATATACAGAGGCTGACCGCTCCCCGCTTAATGAGAAGCCTGCCCCTTCTATATACAGAGGCTGACCACTCCCTGCTGAATGACGAGCCTGCCCCTGCTATATACAGAGGCTGACTGCTCGCCGCTGAATGACGAGCCTGCCCCTTCTATATACAGAGGCTGACCACTCCCTGCTGAATGACGAGCCTGCCCCTTCTATATACAGAGGCTGACCGCTCCCCGCTGAATGACGAGCCTGCCCCTTCTATATACAGAGGCTGACCGCTCCCCGCTGAATGACAAGCCTGCCCCTTCTATATACAGAGGCTGACCGCACCCCTCTAAACGACGAGCCTGCCCCTTCTATATACAGAGGCTGACCACTCCCTGCTGAATGACGAGCCTGCCCCTTCTATATACAGAGGCTGACTGCTCGCCGCTGAACCTGCCCCTTCTATATACAGAGGCTGACCGCTCTAGGAGTCACAGTCCCCGTGCGTGCCCGACACTGCTGCGCTCAATGACAGCACCCACTACAGGCTATGAGATATACTGCACCTCAAATCCTTTAGTCTTGGCTGCGCTCCAGAACTGCTCAAAGTGCCGCACACGGTCATGGATACTGTCCAGGATGATGAATGGGAAGAAGCCGTCATCCAGGGTCTTTTTGAAGGTCTTTAACATGCCACTGCGGTAAGTATCCTCCATTTCTGCTTCATACTCATATTCCATAACCTTCAGGAACATACAGAGCTGGTGTTACAGGGCAAGTCGTGTGCTACAGGCACAGCTCAGGCCACTAACTCACCTTTCTTATTACTTTCTTGCCAGACTCTGGATCTTTCTCAGTCTTCTCTACTTCAGTCATGAAATAGTCATCAAGGCTGAGGACTCGAGGAGCAGATCCCCCACACTCCACCTCTTTATCCTGAGTGTGAATAAATAGTAGGGGGCTCATGAGGAGAACGAGCCAAGAACATGAAGACATCGGCCGCAGAACATTATCTCACCCTGATCAGCTTGGCAACGTGCGTCTTTCCACTTCCAGGCAAACCTCTCATGATAACGACAATCTAAAGCAAAGACAAAGCAAATATTGAGACCACCTTGAGGAGGATGAGATCGAGGAGACAGAAGAATAAAGACTTACCCGCTCAGGTCTTGTGCCACGGCCCGGCTTCTTCAGAAGGTCATCCACATTTTTAGTCTCTGGCTTTTTCTCTGGAGGAAGGGGCGCAGGGGGAGGAATCGCCGCCCTCTCTTCTGGGTAAGGCCTACGAGCGGCTGTTAGGAGGAGAAGGCAGATGTTTTACAGCCCGACCACCATACTGAGAAGTCTTCTAGATGACCAGGGACTTTCTAACCTCCAAATGCAGGTGGTGGTGCCTCGTAGGATGACCGCTCTGGCTTTCGCTCATAGGAGGGTTTGTCAGTACCACTACGACGACTTGAGCCATCTTTATCCCGATAAGACGAGGACCTGCAGAAGCAGCATACACATGAGCACGCCATCTAAGACAGCCCATTTCACCATCTAGCCACCATTTACCTGTCTTCACGTGAGTGACGATCACGGTCAAAGCGCTCTCGGTCATGGTCTCCTCGGTCCCTGTGCGTATCTGTACGATCCCGCTCTCTCTCGCGTTCATAGCCCCGACGGTCCAGGTGCTTACTACTCTGCCTTTCAAAGTATGGATCCTGGTCCCTGAGGTCTCGGTCATAGCAATCAATCAAATAGTCTAGAGAAAGAGATTGTGCCCAGTCATTGCATCCATTACTGCCAGGCGGGCCACCTCACTTGCTTTCCACATCCACACAGGTGAGCTCCATCTCCAGACTTAGGCCTCATGCACATGAACATAGTTCGGGTCCGCAGCTGAGCCGCAGTTTTTGCGGCTCGGGTGCGGACCCATTCACTTCAATGGGGCCACAAAAGATGCGGACAGCACTCCGTGTGCTGTCCGCATCCTTTGCTCCGTTCCGTGGCCCCGCAAAAAAATAAAAAAAAATATAGCATGTCCTATTCTTGTCAGTTTTGCAGACAATAGGCATTACCACAATGGATCCGTGGACCGCAAAAAATGGAACGGCCGTGTGCATGAGGCCTAACGTGCATCTGTCAGCATTTATTGGGTTTTAAGTTGCAGAATATCAGAAAGTCTGACAAAACAGAACCGCGATGCAAATGCGGCAGGACACAACGTTAATGTCGTGCAGAAGGCAGCAGTACCCTTCTGTTCTCTTACCATGCCAGCTGGCCGCTGACTGTGGTTTGCTGCAAGGTGCCGGATCTCAAGACAGAACTGGCCCTCCCCAAGATGTCTGCCTTATTAAATACTTAGAACATGGAACAGTCTGTTATCACTCTGTTTAGCACCAACTGGTCAGTATCAGAGCCCCTCCATACATTGCAGGAGGTGTAACTGCGGAACGGCACAAGGCAGAGTCACTTACTCACAGTGGTCTTAGTTTTAATGAACATATGTGCCCCCTCCTAAGACCTGAAGCTAATACCATGTCCTGTACATCCGGGCACCGGCACGCACATGGCAGCCCGACAACCTCCTCATGTCTGTGCTCAGGCACCAGAGACTCAAGGCTCTCCTGCACTGTACCCCTCATACCTTTTGGAAATGAAGAAGCACCCCTCTCCAATGAAGGTTCAGGCAACAACACCACTCTCTCTCCATAGGGGGTCTGCTCCACTTTGCCCACTGTGAGATCTAGGACACAGAACAGAAACTAATGAGCAAGATGACATCATAGAACACCCCGACAGTAGAGGATGGGGGTGCCACACCTCTCCCGTGTGCGTAGTCCACAGTCTGCTGAATTCCTGACAGTTTGGACCCAACAGGAAGGTTTGCAGAATGACCCGCTTGTCGTTCTTCATCCCAAAGACCGCTGAAGGAGTCTTCATCCCAGTGCTCTGCAGCTCCTCTGCCACTAGCAGATGGCCGCACGCCACTCTCCCCGCCTGGGGGCATCTGAAAGCAAGAATAAAGAGCAGAAAACATCAAATACCAATAGTTTGTGCCAAAAGCGGTCGATTCCCTGAGTTTATGCATGAGACAAAGCTAAGGAATTGCCTCATGACTTCAAGAATAAATCAGAAAACAAATCCTCTGCCGTATCTGTACCTAGAAGAACTCAAACACAAATCTCACCTGTAAGACCTCCGACTGTAATGGCTCCGTCATGGGTTTCATTGGATCAGATGGTTTTGTATCACTGAAAAAATTCTTCAGATTGTCCAGCTGTTCTTTCTGCTCCCTGTGGATTATTAAGACAATCTGTAATAAATCCAGCCTTAGACTACAGGGGCAGCGCTGGAGACAAGCGAGCGAGCGAGCGAGCAGGGAGCCATCTTCCTGAACATCACAGCAGACCTGGACCAAACAACATGAGCTCTCGATTTATTTTTTTCTAAAGATCAACAATGACCAATTCTGGTCTCATATGGAAGAAACCGCAGCACTCACTTGTCCTCAATTCTATTGAATTTATTTCACCAGCATAAAATGCGACGTTTCGCAACCTGCTTGAGAAAGACCATTACGGCCGAAACGTCGCATTTTTTGCTGGTGAAATAAATTCCATAGAATTGAGGACAAGCGAGTGCTGCGGTTTCTTCCATATGACGCATCCAAGGGGGAACTTCAGATTGGCTCCCGACACGGCTGGCACCACCACGAGATAAGGCTTTAATTTTTTTCGCTGTGCTGCTATACGTATTCTTTTCTACAATCCCGGTCTCAGACAATCTTTGTAGCTGAGCTGTCTTATTCTAATAAAGGTGGGTTTAACTAGAGGAAAAGCATAAGGAGAACAGCAAAAGGCCACAAGCGGACAATCTACTTATGCCAGCATTAACAAAGCAATCCAAAACTCACCGAAGCATCTTCAGCTCCTGAGCAGCCTTCAGTATGATCTCGTGTTGTCTCTGGCTCAGTGCAACCACACCAGGGGCAGCAGGGTCAGAGTCCACAACGGTGGATGGTCCAGGAAGCCCAACCGGTTCTGGAGCTGACTGAGCTGGTAGCAGATTCCTTCCTTCCTCCATTACTCTTTCAGATGGATGCCACTGGCCATCTCTGGGTTCTACACTTGGATTGTCTGGAAACTCTGTATGCTTTCTGTCCTCACGCCACAAAGAAACGTCTGGGTACTCCCGAATCCGGAGCTCCAAGCGTTCACGAAAATCTCTGTCTGCAAGATCTCGGTCTAGCCTCCATCTTTCTTCCAGGTAGCTGTCAAGTGGTGGAAGAGGTGGTAACGATGAACGTGTCTGAACTGGGGAGAAAGGGCGACGTGGCGACAATGGCCGCCGAGAAGGCTGCCAGTCTCTCTCCCTTAGAGGAAGATCAAGATCTTCTGGTATCCTGGCAAAGTCTCTACCAAGGTCATCATATAAATACCGTCTTTCAGCTCTGTCAAAATAGCTTTCCCTATCTAAATTCCTCTCCCGAACCCAAGGGTCACATCTAACGTCTAAATCACGAGGCAGAGAAGGAACGGGCAAAGGGAGTCGTTCTTCCCTGAAATATGGGTCTCTGGCAAACTCTGCTTCATGATCCCGCCAGTATCGTTCCCTTTCCCAGTTCTCACTTCTTGGCCCTTCAACAGGGAGGTCCCTCCTTCGATCCTCTATGAAAGGATCTAAAAACCTTTCCCTCTCAAAAATCCTAGGCTGTGCACGGAATGCCTCACGATCAAAAGGTGGCAAGTCATCTGTGCCCTCTCTAAACGGTAGTCTCTCTTCTAAAAATGGGTCACTGCACTCATAACCTCTATCACTTGGAACATGCATTAGTTCTCGACCTCCTGGTCTGGGTGGAAGTCTCTCATGAATAAATCCCCTTGAACGCCCCCTGGATGGAGGCTGAAATCTTGGCTCAAAGTTCCCTTTCCTTGGACCTTGAGTGGGGAAATCATCTGGATAATACTCACACTCATCCGACATCTCATACTCTCTAAAACTACCTGGTCTTGCAGACTCCTGGTCATGAGGGCTTTCAATACTGTCCATGTCCTGAATGGGAAAATTTTGCCTGACATTCCCATGATGACCTTCTGGGACAGACAATCTGGGAAACTTATTTCTTTCCATAATGGGATCATGGTCTGGCTCAAATTGTGGTTCATTCATTGATGTACCAAGATCACCCCCTTTATAAAAAGATTGTGCCCTTGGATCTGCAACTATAGGTTGCTCATACAGACTATCTTCATTTTGGGGAGCTTCGACATTGAATTCATCATCAGAAATAGGTGTCTGAAATTCACCAGGTCTAACAGGGGGCAGCATCCTTGGTGCAACAGGCCTAACCGGGCGCATTCCTCTGACCTGTCCTGGCCTGACTGGGGGAGAAATCTTTGGAATAGTTTGTCTAATGGAGGGAGAAGCCCAAGGAGCACCAGGTGGAGGGGGCCGAAGAGATCCAGGTCTGACAGGGTATGAAGCTCGGGGAAGCCCAGGTCTGATTGGAGGAGGTCCCCGAGGCATTCCTGGCCTGATAGGAAAGGCAGCCTGAGGAGCTCCAGGCTTCAAAGGAGCAGAAATCTGAGGTGCCCCAGCTCTGACAAAAGGAGGGGCTTGAGGCACCTCAAACATAACAGGGGTGGGCATACTGGGGGCACCAGTTCTGATGGCAGGAGCTTCTGGTCCAGCAGACTGAGAAGAGAATGTTGATAGAGGGTCATGTTGAGCAGTAGGAGCCAGAAGGTCAGCTGAACCATCAGAGGACACTTGGGTCTCATTAGGCTTTGTAGGAACAGGCATCTGAGCAGTTTTATTCGTGATAGGAACCTGTGGGACATTGTTTTTTTTAGCCTCTGGTGCGGGAAGCCTTGAAACAGCAGGCACTTTTGAAGAAATAGATTCTTGGGGCCCACTCATCTTATCAGCACTAGTCACAGGAGTAGACACCTCAGCTCGAGAGACCATTTTATTGCCAGGAGCAGATACATCTTTTTCATGTGACTGAACAGAAAGTGTTTTGGGAAATATTGAAGCCTCACTTTTAGTTAGAATGGACTCTGTAGTTTCAGCAGCTGTCTGGCTTGTAGGAGAAGCTGGTCTGACCATCTGAGGTGGTCCTTGTACTGAAGAGATGCTGTCTTTTGAAGCTTTGTCAACATTTTCAGTCTCTATGTCGCCTTTAGTTTTCCCTAACTCAGCACTAGTAACCTTAAAGCTCAGGTCGCTCCCATGGAACTGGCTGTGGAAGGTGCCAGCTGGAACTTTGGGGCCACTGTGCTCATCACTTTTCACTTTAACATCATGAGGTGGCATTTCCTTGTCAGCCCTGCTGTCTTGCGGTAAACTTTCATGACTCTTTTGGTCTTTAGGAGCAAATCCAAACTTTCCCCACTTCTCCCCACCTTTAGCATCACGAGAAGCATCCACAGGCAAAGAAAGTCTACCCTCCTTCATACTACCCTCAGGATGCCATTCTGGTCTACCAGTGCCCTTACTAAATTGGGTCCTTTTACCTACCCAACTGTCCTGTGGGTTATTTGCACTACCAAAACGGTCAAGCTCTTCATGAAAGCCCCATTCATCACGAGACCCACAGTCAGGACCAAATTGTTCTGATGTGGGTGGAAGATCATAACCTCTATATGTGTCTGCAGGAAGCTTAGGGCCACCAAAGCTGTTCCTAGGTGGTGGGAAATTCTGGCCTTCATTAAGATCTCTAGGATGATCTTCTGGACAGCTAAACCGATCTTGATGCCCACCTTCCGGACCACCAAACCTGACCCTAGTAGGTCCCTCAGAATGGTCAAATCTATCCCGGTTTATGCCCTCTGGAGCGATAAACCTACCACGATGAGGTCCACCAGGAAATCGGGCTCTTCCAGGGGACGCATTCTCTGGAGCACCAAACCTGAAGAGATTTGGACCATGGAAGGGAGCTTCATGAAAATGAAATCTATCTACTGGAGGTCCCTCACGATTTCTAACCCCATCAGGGCAAGGACCACCAGCATCACTAAAACTGTCTGGAGTATTCTCTGCGCTGCTCCACCTATCTTGAGGTACTCTATCAGGGCCACTCCATCTATCATGCTGGGGGTCTGAGGCACTCCAGTTGTCAGGAACTTCCCCCCACTTACTGCCCACTTGCTTATCTTGTCTGCCAAAATGAGAACTTTCAGGTTTATTTCTGATGTCCCTTGAGATAGTGTCACTACTGTCTAAACCCTGCCTGCCTGGTTTGTCATCTACATTTTCCTGAGTAAGACCTTCAGATCTGCCCATCCTACCAGAAAAATTGTTGCCTTTTTTGTCCCATTTGTCTACAGCAGTCTTGTCCCAACTGCGTTCCTGGGGAACCACAGGTCTGTCCCATGTCTGGTGCAAAGGTTCTTCTGGCTGGTCCCATCTGTGTGGAGGCACAGTCTGCTGCTCATCCCACTTTTTTCCAGGAAACGGTCCTTGAACTTCCTCCCATTTTCCAACCTCCCTACTACCTTCACCTCGTTCCCAAGTTTGTTTCTGTGGAGTTTGTACATGGACACCAGGCTCTAAACTGTGCATGGATTTGTCAGCTCCTCCCAAGTCTGGGGCAGATCCAGCAAGCTGCTCCTTGGAAAAGGGCTGGTTCTGACCTTGGAAAGCATCACTGGCAGAACCGAAACCAGAGCCCTGAAAGTGCTTTCCATCAAGAAATGGACGAGGACCTTGAAATCCAAGTGAATCCCTGGGACCTGGAAACTGTCCTTCTTCAGGTGCGTGAAATCTTGAGGATCGAGGCCCACAGCCTGGACCAGAAAACCTGTCACGAGAAAAGAAAAAACGCTCAGCTTTATAAATACGTGAAGTTGATGCGCCACAAATAATTCTGCCATGTTCATCATGTCTCATGGTTATTTCTAGAAAAAGCATCAATATCAGGGAGTGGAAGCAAAAAACAACCTGAGACTGTAGCCTTACCTCGACCCTGCTGGGTTCACTGGATGGGTTGATGGCGGAGCAGAGGGTGCCGTATCCTTGTCAGATGAAAACATTAAAGGTTTGGAGTTCACATCTGTTGGTTCAGGAAGTTTCTCCACTGACTGAGAACTGCAACGATCTGTGGTTGGTAACTCTGGCAGGTGTTTATGAGGATAAGATGGGGCATTTAGAGGCATATATGTGGAAGGCCTGGCATTCCTCAGAGCTTGCTGTGCCTGATAGGAAAGGCCTGGAGCAAGACCTTTATCCCCAGAAGAGTCTGTCTCTACAGGAGAGGGAGCAGGTGCAGAGCAGCTAGCTCCAGAAGATGGCAGAAGCTGGGGGATGGAATTTGTCTTCTCAGGTGGTGGAGCAGTGCTCGACACTGAAGGCGGAGGTGCAGCTGCCTCAGTGCTGTCTGTGTTGTCAGGCGGTAAAGGTGGTTGCACTGCATCCACAGAAGCAGAGCTAACTGGTGGTAGAGGCGGCGGAGCACTCGCCGCAGGAGGCAATGGAGGTGCAGCCACGGGGGGCAGAGGAGGAGGAGCAGCTTCAGGATAAGTTGTTGTGGGAGCAGTAGGTAGGGGAGGAGGGGGAACTGTGCTATATATTTGGGATGCCGAAAATGGGGGTGGTATGCTTATTCCTGGGGGTACAGAAGGTGGCATGACTTGAGGATACGTAGGGTACTGAGGTACAACAGCAATGTAATGGTTGCCCCCATACTGCTGCTTCAAACTTTTCAGAGAAGTCACTTTCTCCTTCAGCTGAGATTTGATGGCTTTCATGTGTGCCTGCCACGATGTCCACTGGACGTGGTAGTCCTGCAGCTGGTCCTTGTGAGGGTATGTCTGCAGTAACTCCTGCCACTTTTTAAACTGACTCTCCCACTCCTGGTGAAGAGGCAAGAACTGTTTGTGCTGCATCTCGTAGTGCTGCAGCTGCACGTCCACAGACAGCGCCTGCAATAAAACACAAGAAGCTGATGAAGAACCTGAACACGGCCTGGGGAGGACAATGTGGTGCTGCCCCATCCACTCCCAGCTGTCTACACACAGCCAGCAAGCTTGCAGGCTAGCTACCCCCCAACATGCAGGGAAGGGGCAGCCTGCTGGAGAGTCAACCCTAGACTATAAACCACCACAAGCTGTGTGCAGACACTGAACAAGCAGTAACTCAGGATCAGTTCAGGATACAGCGCTGCCTGGGAGTCTGAGAACCTTTCAGACTTCTCTATATTTCTGCATAAATTTGACCTAAAACTCCAGAATTTTACATAAGTCCTAAAAGTAGATAAAAAAAAAAAAAAAAAAGTCAAATGAGTCACAAAGACCTGGAGGAAAATACTCTGATATCATGTCTGTGAGCGGTAAAAGTATGTGAACCCCCACTTTCATTATCTGGTGTGACCCCCTTCATTCCGGCAATTGTAGATTATTCCTGCACATCGGCTTTCAAGAACTTTAGGCCATTCCTCCATACAGAGCAGCTCCAGCTCTGCTATGTCGGTGGCTTCCTCCATGAACTGCTCGCTTCAGCTCCTTCCACATCAGGTCCAGACTGTGAAGTTCCAGAACTTTTCCTTTTTTTCTTCTTTACCTATTCTTTGGAGAACATCTTGTGTCCTGAGGGACGTCGTCTTGCTGCATGACCCACGTTCTCTTGAGATACGGCTCGTGGACAGACGTTCTGGTATAACTCGGAAATCATTGCTCCATCAGTTATCATAAGACTTACTGGTCCAGATGCAGCAGAACAGGCCCAGACCATGATCCTACTGGTACTGTGTGTCACAGATGAGGTCTTTATGCTGGATGCTCCTTTCTCCACACATAAAGCTTCTCATTTACATCAGAAAGTTCTGTTTTCATCCGTCCACAGAACATTCTTCCAATATCCTTGTCCAGGTAACCTCTACAAACTGCAGACGAGCAGCAATGTTCCTTTTGAGCCTTCTCCTTGCAGTCCTGCCTTGCACACCATTGTTGTTCAGTGTCCTCCTATCAGCTAATGTCAGAAAGGTTTCCTTCGGTTCCTTTGTAACCCCGTGGACCATTACATTCCTTGTTCTTCGCGAGATCTTCGTTGGTTGACCACTCCTGGGAGGATAATCATGGTCTCTCTTCCATTCCTACACCGTCTGACTGTGGATTGCCAGAGTCCAGACTCTTAGGCTACTTTCACAGACACGTTTTTCCGGATCGGGCAGGCAGTTCCGGTGTCGGAATTGAACGCCGGATTCAAACAACGCTAGTGTGAAAGTAGCCTTAGATGGTTTTGTGACCTGTTTCCAGCCTAATGACAATCAACAACTCTTCTTCTGAGGTCTGCAGGAATCTGCTTTGTTCCTGTCTTTGGTAGAACAGATCCCCGCTCACATCTGATTGAAGACACCTGTCACACTATCTGTTGTTTTTAAGGGTTCACATACTTTTACCACTCACAGGCGGATGATACCGGAGCACCATATTGGAGGGGTTTATAAAAGGCTTCTTTACTGTAAGAGCTGTGAATCTGTGGAGCAGTCACTTCAGGACGTGGTCACAGCAGGGACAGGGGACGGGTTTATACAAGGATTAGATGAATTCTAAACACTTATGAACATGATGTGCAGAAATCGGTCTCACTCCCAGAAATTCGCGACCCCACCGTGGACTGTGTAACTTACAGCAAGGTGTGGGGGATCCACTAAGAGCTGCTGACACCGCTGGAGCAGCTGCTGCAATGCGCTGTGTTTCTGGATGATGCCCTGATACTGGAAGCCCAAGCGATGCTGCTCATGCTGCTGCCAGTGCGCTGCCGCCTCCTGCAGGGTCTTCAGCCGCAGCGCCTGCTCCGGGTCCTCCGTCAGGTTCATGCTTGGCTGGAAGAACAACACAAGAGTAATGAGCGGCAGCAAATCCCTGCCGCAGCCGAGATCACCACCGAGCCGCAGCCACAGTAGAGACCCTTCCCCCCCGGAGCCCCTGCCGCAGCAGAGACCCTTCCCCCCCGGAGCCCCTGCCGCAGCAGAGACCACCCCCCCGGAGCCCCTGCCGCAGCAGAGACCACCCCCCCGGAGCCCCTGCCGCAGCAGAGACCACCCCCCCCGGAGCCCCTGCCGCAGCAGAGACCACCCCCCCGGAGCCCCTGCCGCAGCAGAGACCACCCCCCCGGAGCCCCTGCCGCAGCAGAGACCACCCCCCCGGAGCCCCTGCCGCAGCAGAGACCACCCCCCCGGAGCCCCTGCCGCAGCAGAGACCACCCCCCCGGAGCCCCTGCCGCAGCAGAGACCACCCCCCCGGAGCCCCTGCCGCAGCAGAGACCACCCCCCCGGAGCCCCTGCCGCAGCAGAGACCACCCTGAGGTCTAGGGATTTACCGTGGTGTCCAGTGCGGGGGGCGGAGCCGTATCCACTGGGGGTGGCTCCAGAGGGGGTGGAGCATGTCCTGCAGATGGGTGGGGGGCACTCTGCGGAGCTTCCGGAGCAGTCGCCTCATTCAAGCGTTTCTTGGATTTCTGCTGCAGACTCAGGAGATGCTGCTTGTAGTAATACTGCTGCTGCTCCTGCAACATGGAGAGCGGAGAGGTGAGGGGTACGGCCGAGCCCCCCACGGCGCAGGCGCACAGCACCCTCCCCACACACACACGCGGCGCAGGCGCACAGCACCCTCCCCACACACACACGCGGCGCAGGCGCACAGCACCCTCCCCACACACACACACGCGGCGCAGGCGCACAGCACCCTCCCCACACACACACACACACACACACGCGGCGCAGGCGCACAGCACCCTCCCCACACACACACACACACGCGGCGCAGGCGCACAGCACCCTCCCCACACACACACACACACGCGGCGCAGGCGCACAGCACCCTCCCCACACACACACACACACGCGGCGCAGGCGCACAGCACCCTCCCCACACACACACACACACGCGGCGCAGGCGCACAGCACCCTCCCCACACACACACGCGGCGCAGGCGCACAGCACCCTCCCCACACACACACACGCGGCGCAGGCGCACAGCACCCTCCCCACACACACACACACGCGGCGCAGGCGCACAGCACCCTCCCCACACACACACACGCGGCGCAGGCGCACAGCACCCTCCCCACACACAGACACACCACGGCGCAGGCGCACAGCACCCTCCCCACACACACAGACACACACACACACGCGGCGCAGGCGCACAGCACCCTCCCCACACACACAGACGCGGCGCAGGCGCACAGCACCCTCCCCACACACACAGACGCGGCGCAGGCGCACAGCACCCTCCCCACACACACACGCGGCGCAGGCGCACAGCACCCTCCCCACACACACAGACAACACACGCGGCGCAGGCGCACAGCACCCTCCCCACACACACAGACACACACACGCGGCGCAGGCGCACAGCACCCTCCCCACACACACAGACACACACACGCGCACAGCACCCTCCCCACACACACGCGGCGCAGGTGCACAGCACCCTCCCCCACACACACACGCGGCGCAGGCGCACAGCACCCTCCCCACACACACACACACACGCGGCGCAGGCGCACAGCACCCTCCCCACACACACACACACGCACACACGCGGCGCAGGCGCACAGCACCCTCCCCACACACACACACGCACACACGCGGCGCAGGCGCACAGCACCCTCCCCACACACACACACACACGCGGCGCAGGCGCACAGCACCCTCCCCACACACACACACACACGCGGCGCAGGCGCACAGCACCCTCCCCACACACACACACACACGCGGCGCAGGCGCACAGCACCCTCCCCACACACACACACACACGCGGCGCAGGCGCACAGCACCCTCCCCACACACACACACACACGCGGCGCAGGCGCACAGCACCCTCCCCACACACACACACACACGCGGCGCAGGCGCACAGCACCCTCCCCACACACACACACACACGCGGCGCAGGCGCACAGCACCCTCCCCACACACACACACACACGCGGCGCAGGCGCACAGGACCCCCACACGCGGCGCAGGCGCACAGGACCCCCACACGCGGCGCAGGCGCACAGGACCCCCACACGCGGCGCAGGCACACAGGACCCCCACACGCGGCGCAGGCACACAGGACCCCCACACGCGGCGCAGGCACACAGGACCCCCACACGCGGCGCAGGCACACAGGACCCCCACACGCGGCGCAGGCACACAGGACCCCCACACGCGGCGCAGGCACACAGGACCCCCACACGCAGCGCAGGCACACAGGACCCCCACACGCAGCGCAGGCACACAGGACCCCCACACGCAGCGCAGGCACACAGGACCCCCACACGCAGCGCAGGCACACAGGACCCCCACACGCAGCGCAGGCACACAGGACCCCCACACGCAGCGCAGGCACACAGGACCCCCACACGCAGCGCAGGCACACAGGACCCCCACACGCAGCGCAGGCACACAGGACCCCCACACGCAGCGCAGGCACACAGGACCCCCACACGCAGCGCAGGCACACAGGACCCCCACACGCAGCGCAGGCACACAGGACCCCCACACGCAGCGCAGGCACACAGGACCCCCACACGCAGCGCAGGCACACAGGACCCCCACACGCAGCGCAGGCACACAGGACCCCCACACGCAGCGCAGGCACACAGGACCCCCACACGCAGCGCAGGCACACAGGACCCCCACACGCAGCGCAGGCACACAGGACCCCCACACGCAGCGCAGGCACACAGGACCCCCACACGCAGCGCAGGCACACAGGACCCCCACACGCAGCGCAGGCACACAGGACCCCCACACGCAGCGCAGGCACACAGGACCCCCACACGCAGCGCAGGCACACAGGACCCCCACACGCAGCGCAGGCACACAGGACCCCCACACGCAGCGCAGGCACACAGGACCCCCACACGCAGCGCAGGCACACAGGACCCCCACACGCAGCGCAGGCACACAGGACCCCCACACGCAGCGCAGGCACACAGGACCCCCACACGCAGCGCAGGCACACAGGACCCCCCACACGCAGCGCAGGCACACAGGACCCCCCCCCACACGCAGCGCAGGCACACAGGACCCCCCCCCACACGCAGCGCAGGCACACAGGACCCCCCCCCCACACGCAGCGCAGGCACACAGGACCCCCCCCACACGCAGCGCAGGCACACAGGACCCCCCCCCACACGCAGCGCAGGCACACAGGACCCCCCCCCACACGCAGCGCAGGCACACAGGACCCCCCCCCACACATGCAGCACAGGCACACAGCCCCCCCCCCCCCACACATGCAGCGCAGGCACACAGCCCCCCCCCCCACACACACATGCAGCGCAGGCGCACAGCCCCCCACACGCAGCGCAGGCACACAGCACCCTCCCCACACACACACATGCAGCGCAGGCACACAGCCCCCCCACACACAGACATGCAGCGCAGGCGCACAGCGCCCCCCCACACACAGACATGCAGCGCAGGCGCACAGCGCCCCCCTACACACAGACATGCAGCGCAGGCGCACAGCCCCCTCCCCACACACATGCAGCGCAGGCGCACAGCCCCCCACACACATGCAGCGCAGGCGCACAACCCCCCACACACATGCAGCGCAGGCGCACAGCCCCCCACACACATGCAGCGCAGGCGCACAGCCCCCCTTTAGGGGACACTTACCTCCAGTGTGGCAGAGTTTGTCTCCTGGGGGGGCCCCCCCTCGGAGGAGGGCAGGGGAGGGGGCGGCGGCGGCTGGTCGGGGGCGGGCGGCGGCGGGGGCTGGTCGGGGGCGGGCGGCGGCGGAGGATGCTCGGGCTCCGGAGGGGCCAGCGGTTGCTGGTAGTCGGGCGGCGGAACGGTGTGTCCATAGGGCGGTGGTGGGGGGAAGGGGTACGGAGCCGGCGGGCGCGGGGGGGTGAAGTAGGGTCGCGGAGGAGCCCCCGCAGGAAGAACCGTCTCTAGCTGCCGCTGGTGCATGCGCTGGAGCTGCTCGAGCTGGGCCAAGTGCTGGTCCCGGAGGCTCTGGAAGGCCGGGGCCGGAGCCGGGGGACCGGGCGAGCCAGCGTAACGGGGAGGCCAGCCCGGGAACATGACGACGATCTACCGCTGCTCTCACACAGCTCTATGAGGGGCGCACCGAAGCGGAAGTGACGACACAAAGCGGCGCAGGCGCAGTCCACTGCTTCCAGCCTTCAAGATGGCGGCGGCCATTCTAGGCCGCAGACTGCGCATGTCTGGCCTCAGGGGACGCCTCAGCAGCCAGAGCGCAGTGTAATAGTGTATCATAGTCGTGACCCCCGGCTGCAGGGCCCCCAGGTTATAGGGAGCGGACCCCCGGCTGCAGGGCGCCCAGGTTATAGGGAGAGGACCCCCGGCTGCAGGGCCCCCAGGTTATAGGGAGAGGACCCCCGGCTGCAGGGCCCCCAGGTTATAGGGAGAGGACCCCCGGTTGCAGGGCCCCCAGGTTATAGGGAGAGGACCCCCGGCTGCAGGGCTCCCAGGTTATAGGGAGAGGACCCCCGGTTGCAGGGCCCCCAGGTTATAGGGAGAGGACCCCCGGCTGCAGGGCCCCCAGGTTATAGGGAGCGGACCCCCGGCTGCAGGGCGCCCAGGTTATAGGGAGCGGACCCCCGGCTGCAGGGCCCCCAGGTTATAGGGAGAGGACCCCCGGCTGCAGGGCCCCCAGGTTATAGGGAGAGGACCCCCGGCTGCAGGGCCCCCAGGTGATAGGGAGAGGACCCCCGGCTGCAGGGCCCCCAGGTTATAGGGAGAGGACCCCCGGCTGCAGGGCGCCCAGGTTATAGGGAGAGGATCCCCGGCTGCAGGGCGCCCAGGTTATAGGGAGAGGACCTCCGGCTGCAGGGCGCCCAGGTTATAGGGAGTGGACCCCCGGCTGCAGGGCCCCTAGGTTATAGGGAGAGGACCCCCGGCTGCAGGGCCCCCAGGTTATAGGGAGAGGACCCCCGGCTGCAGGGCGCCCAGGTTATAGGGAGAGGACCCCCGGCTGCAGGGCCCCCAGGTTGTAGGGAGAGGACCCCCGGCTGCAGGGCCCCCAGGTTATAGGGTTAGCGCAGCGCAGGCATACAGCAAGCTCCCCCCACACGCAGCGCAGGCACACAGCACCCTCCCCACACATACACATGCAGCGCAGGCACACAGCACCCTCCCCACACACACACGTGGGGAGAGGACCCCCAGCTGCAAGGCGTCCGGGTTATAGGGAGAGGATCCCCGGCTGCAGGGCCCCCAGGTTATAGGGAGAGGACCCCCGGCTGCAGAGCTCCCAGGTTATAGGGTTAGCGCAGCGCAGGCTGATGAAGGCCTGCGCACCAGCCTATATCGCCCCCTGGCTGAGATAGTGAGGTGGGAGGTTGGCAGGCCTTCACCAGCCTATATCGCCTCCTGGCTGAGATAGGTGAGACGTCGGCAGGCCTTCATCAGCCTATATCGCCCCCTGGCTGAGATAGGTGAGACGTCGGCAGGCCTTCATCAGCCTATATCGCCCCCTGGCTGAGATAGTGAGGTGGGACGTCGTCAGGCCTTCATCAGCCTATATCGCCCCCTGGCTGAGATAGTGAGGTGGGACGTCGGCAGGCCTTCACCAGCCTATATCGCCTCCTGGCTGAGATAGGTGAGACGTCGGCAGGCCTTCATCAGCCTATATCGCCCCCTGGCTGAGATAGGTGAGATGTCGGCAGGCCTTCATCAGCCTATATCGCCCCCTGGCTGAGATAGTGAGGTGGGACGTCGGCAGGCCTTCATCAGCCTATATCGCCCCCTGGCTGAGATAGTGAGGTGGGAGGTTGGCAGGCCTTCATCAGCCTATATCGCCCCCTGGCTGAGATAGTGAGGTGGTACGTCGGCAGGCCTTCATCAGCCTATATCGCCTCCTGGCTGAGATAGGTGAGACGTCGGCAGGCCTTCATCAGCCTATATCGCCCCCTGGCTGAGATAGTGAGGTGGGACGTCGTCAGGCCTTCATCAGCCTATATCGCCCCCTGGCTGAGATAGTGAGGTGGGACGTCGGCAGGCCTTCATCAGCCTATATCGCCCCCTGGCTGAGATAGTGAGGTGGGAGGTCGGCAGGCCTTCATCAGCCTATATCGCCCCCCTGGCTGAGATAGTGAGGTGGGACGTCGGCAGGCCTTCATCAGCCTATATCGCCTCCTGGCTGAGATAGGTGAGATGTCGGCAGGCCTTCATCAGCCTATATCGCTCCCTGGCTGAGATAGTGAGGTGGGACGTCGTCAGGCCTTCATCAGCCTATATCGCCCCCTGGCTGAGATAGTGAGGTGGGACGTCGGCAGGCCTTCACCAGCCTATATCGCCCCCTGGCTGAGATAGGGAGGTGAGACGTCGGCAGGCCTTCACCAGCCTTTATCGCCCCCTGGTTGAGATAGTGAGGTGGGACGTCGGCAGGCCTTCACCAGCCTATATCGCCCCCTGGCTGAGATAGTGAGGTGGGACGTCGGCAGGCCTTCACCAGCCTATATCGCCCCCTGGTTGAGATAGTGAGGTGGGACGTCGGCAGGCCTTCACCAGCCTTTATCGCCCCCTGGCTGAGATAGTGAGGTTGGACGTCTTCAGGCCTTCACCAGCCTATATCGCCCCCTGGCTGAGATAGTGAGGTGGGACGTCGGCAGGCGTTCATCAGCCTATATCGCCCCCTGGCTGAGATAGTGAGGTGGGACGTCGGCAGGCCTTCACCAGCCTATATCGCCTCCTGGCTGAGATAGGTGAGACGTCGGCAGGCCTTCATCAGCCTATATCCCCCCTGGCTGAGATAGTGAGGTGGGACGTCCTCAGGCCTTCACCAGCCTTTATCGCCCCCTGGCTGAGATAGTGAGGTTGGACGTCCTCAGGCCTTCACCAGCCTATATCGCCCTCTGGCTGAGATAGTGAGGTGGGACGTCGGCAGGCCTTCATCAGCCTATATCGCCCCCTGGCTGAGATAGTGAGGTGGGACGTCGGCAGGCCTTCACCAGCCTTTATCGCCCCCTGGCTGAGATAGTGAGGTTGGACGTTTTCAGGCCTTCACCAGCCTATATCGCCCCCTGGCTGAGATAGTGAGGTTGGACGTCCTCAGGCCTTCACCAGCCTATATCGCCCTCTGGCTGAGATAGTGAGGTGGGACGTCGGCAGGCCTTCATCAGCCTATATCGCCCCCTGGCTGAGATAGTGAGGTGGGACGTCGGCAGGCCTTCACCAGCCTATATCGCCCCCTGGCTGAGATAGGAAAAATTCGTACCTGGGATTTTACTTTTCTTGAGTCCGGAGGCAGCACATCATGGGTTAATAGTTGGTCTTCTTCTTTCTAGGACCGCCCACCTAGTAAAACAAGTAATCAATTAGTTAATTAAATTAATGGCCTCCCCTATAAGGGACCCCTCCCGGATGCCTCGGTGTGTTAAAGAAATAGACTCAGACAAACATATGCACAAAATAAATTTATTAGGAAGGGTAAACTTGTGCTGCCTCCGGACTCAAGGAAAGTAAAATCCCAGGTACGAATTTTTCCTTTCCCCTATCGTCCTCCGGCAGCACAGAATGGGATTTTAATAGATCTCATAGGGAGGGACTTTCATCCACGGCTGCTGACAAAACCCCAGTACCAAAGGCTGAGCTCCTAGCATTGATGTCCAGACGATAGTGCTTAGCAAACGTCAGAGATGAGGACCATGATGCGGCGTTGCAAATATCTTCAATGGGAACTTGCGCCATTTCAGCCCAGGAGGTTGCTGCAGCTCTGGTGGAATGGGCCCTGATTGGAAAGGGTGGAGGAAGGGCTTCAAGAGAATAGGCTTCCATAATTGTTGTCTTTATCCACCTCGCAAGAGAGTCCTTAGAAGGTAGTTGTCCCTTTCTTGGACCAGCGAAGAGAACAAAAAGATTTTCGGAGTTTCCTGAAGTCTTTAGTTCTTTGGAGATAGATTTGTAATGTTCTTTTAACATCTAGAGTATTCAGGAGTATCTGTTGCTCGTTAACAGGATTAGGAAAAAATACCGGGAGAAATGATTCCCTATTCTTGTTAGCTAAAGAAGGTACTTTCGGCAGAAAAGTAGGAACTGTACGCAATAGGACTCCATCTGGTAAAAAGCGTACATAGGGAGATCTGGACGACAAGGCCTGGAGTTCACCCAGCCTCTTGGCGGAAGTGAGGGCCGTCAAAAATAAAGCCTTGTAAGAAAGCCATTTGAGATCTACATCTTGTAAAGGCTCAAAAGGTGCTGCGATAAGTCTTTTTAGGACTAAGGAAAGGTCCCAAATAGGAGTAGGATCTCTATGCACTGGTTGCAGTCTTCTAACTGCCTTGAAGAACCTGAGGATTAGAGGGTGATGAAGGAATCTATTTTTTGTCATGGAGTTAATGGCAGTCATATGGGCTCTCAGGGTATTTGGTTTGAGACCTTTCTGAAAGCTATCTTTAAGATATTGCAGTACTGAAGAGGCGTCAAGGTCATTGTGGCCAGAATCAGAACTCCAGGAAACAAATTTCCTCCATATTTTAGAATATTTCCTGTTAGTCGAGTCTTTGCGAGAGGCAAGCAGAGTATTAATGACAGACTGTGAGAGGCCTTCGGCTTCTAATTTAGATCTTTCAACTTCCAGGCAGTAAGATCTAGATGGTCTAGAGTCTAGACTCTGATGATATAGGCCGTTCTGGAGAAGAAGATCCGGATGAGGAGGGAGCTTCCAGAATTCTCCCCTGGACAGATGAAGGAGGAGCGGGAACCATGACCTCCTTGGCCAAAAGGGAGTTATTATAATTACAAATAGAGGCTTCTCTTCTGCTATTTTCCGTAATGTGAGGAACTGGGGGAAAAACGTAGGTGGAAAGGTCCTTCCAACTTATTGAGAAAGCATTTACCACTGCAGGATTGTCAGAGATCTTCAGAGAACAGAACCTGCTTAACTTCTTGTTTGTTGCAGATGCCATCAGGTCCCAGGACAGACAACCCCACTTGGCTACAATGCTTTGGAAGACAATAGGATTTAGTTCCCATTCCACTTGGTTGACTATCTTCCTGCTCAGAAGATCCGCTTGAGTGTTCGAGGAGCCTCTGATATGCAGAGCTTTCAACTCCGCAAGATGTGATTCCGCCCATTTGAAAATTTTCTTGCATAAATTCAGAAGGTGCTTGCTCCTCGTGCCCCCTTGCTTGTTCAAATAAAATACTGTGACAAGATTGTCTGAATGGATCAGCACTGATTTCCCTGACACCTCGGTCTCGAACTTTTACAGTGCTAACAGTACAGCTTTCAATTCTTTGTAATTCGAAGACTGTCCCATTTCTATGGGGGACCAGCGGCCTTGCACCCACTTGTTCTTGAGGTGTGCTCCTCAGCCCTGGCCGGATGCATCCGTCGAGATGATTACTGAGGAGAGAAACTGGAAATTCTTCCCTTTGGTCAGATTGCTTGAGTGAAGCCACCATTTGAGGCTCTGTACTGTGGAGGAAGATAACTTCACCTTTGCCCCTAACTGGTAATGGCTGCGCCGCCAAGACTGGAGTAGATTCTGCTGAAGATCTCAGGTGTGGATATTCGCCCAGGGTACTGCATCCGCAACAGCTGTCAGATGTCCCAATGTTTTCATAACTCTGTGGACAGACGGTGACGGCAGAGATATAAGTTTCCTTATCTCCTTCTTCGGTAACTCCATCTTTGGTAGAGGAAGGTATAACTTCATGGAGACTGTGTCTATCAGGAAGCCGAGAAAAATCTTGGAAGTGGAGGGAATCAGATCGGACTTTGCCCAGTTCAACAGGAAACCTACAGACTGGAGAAGTTTTATGGTCTCTTCTAAATTATGCTGCAGAAGATTCTCTGACTGTGCAATGACAAGCCCATCGTCCAAATAGGGGAAAATCTGAATCCTCCGAAGACGAAGCTCCACACAAGCTGAACGGGAGGGCCCTGAATTGGAAATGCCGCGTCCTTTTTCCCATCCTGATGGCGACTCAAGTATTTTCTTGATTGTAACTGGATCGGAATGTGGAGGTATGCGTCCTTTAAGTCCAGGGAGGACATAAACTGATTCTTTCTGAGGACCGCAGTGATGGACCTTTTGAAATGGATCTTTTTCATGCAGCGGTTTACATAACGGAGATCTATGATTAAGCGGCTTTTTCCATCGGGTTTGGGAACACGAAATACTCTGGAGTAGACGCCTGAATATTCTTGATGAACTGGAACTGGTTCTAGGGCTCCTTTTTCCACGAACTCTTTTAAAAGCTGGACGATCTCTGGGTCTCTTCCATCGTTGAGAAGAAATCTGTCTCTTGGTAGATGGCTGAACTCTAGAGCATAGCCATTGTGAACAACATTCAGTGCCCAACAATCCGAAGTAATCTGCTGCCATTTGGGGTAGAAGAGTGCCAGGCGTCCTCCCACTTTCTGACCTCAGAACTCAGGTTTGGTAGATCTGTTATCGTCGGTCTTTTTTCTGGACTTCTCCGCCGGAATCCAGGTTCTACGGTCAGATCTTCCACGACTGGAACGACCTCTAAAGGTAGATCTCCTGGAATCTTGACCCCTGTAGGCACGAAAAAATCTCCTCTCTCTGCGTTTAGGCTGTGGAAAACTTAACGCTTTATCTTCCATATTGGCCTCAAGAAGCTTATCGAGATGAGAACCGAACAATTTGCCAGGTTTGAAGGGAAGGGAACACAGGTTACTCTTGGAAGAGGGGTCTCCAGACCAGAGTTTTAGCCATATGGCTCTTCTAACAGAATTAGCAAGTGCCATGTTCTTAGCGATAAGCCTTAAGGAGTCAACTGGAAAGTCGCAAAGAAATTCTGCCGCCAGCTTCAAAGACGGTAGTTGCCGGAGTAGATCTTCCCTGGAGACGCCATCTTCAATGTCTCTGCCAAATTGGCTAAGCCAAACCCTCAGAGCACGCGCTACAGGTACCGTGGCCATAACTTCTTCGTTCATGGAAGCGAGATACGTATATAATCTCTTAAGCAGAGCATCCGCTTTCTTGTCCATAGGGTCTTTTAACAAAGCCGAATCATCTGAAGGGAAAAAATATTTTTTTGTTAATCTGGTTATTGCTGCATCTACTCTGGCGGGAGACTTCCAACCTGTGGATTCCGCAGGATCGGTCTTGTAGATATTTTTGAATCTTGACCCTAGATTAATCCTTGCTACCGATTGTTCCCATTCTTTATGCATAATTGCATCTAGGACCGGGTGGCTGGGAAACACAGGAGCCTTCTTTTTAGGAAAGTAGAAGAGATCATCCTCCTCACGAGTACAGGATTTCTCCTTACTGGCTTCCATGATATTCTTAACTTCTTTTATTAAACGGTTCGCGTCTTTTTTATTAAACAGAAAATTATCTTCAATGAAGTGCGAATCTGAATCAGTAGAAATCTCGCCTTCGGAACGAAGAGACTCCTCAGAAGATGATGGGGATAAACACGGCTTCTTTGATCTCTTCTTTTTAGGCTACTTTCCCACTTGCGTTCAGAACGGATCTGTCTGCATTATATTGTAAAATAAATTCTAAGTGTGAAAGTGGCCGCAGACGGATCCGTCCAGACTTCACACTGAAAGTCAATGGGGGACGGATCCGTTTGAAAAATGCACCATATTGTGTCACCTTCAAACGGATCCGTCCCCATTGACTTCCATTGTAAGTCTGGACGGATCCGCACGGCCAGGCGGACACCCGAACGCTGCAAGCTGTGGTCGGGTGTCCGCCTGCTGAGCGGAGCGGAGGCTGAACGCCGCCAGACTGATGCATTCTGAGCGGATCCGCATCCACTCAGAATGCATTAGGGCTGGACGGAAGTGTTCGGGGCCGCTTGTGAGAGCCTTCAAACGGAGCCCCGAACGCTAGTGTGAAAGTAGCCTAAGATTGTTTAAGAAACACCTTGAACAGAGACATGATCTTTTCTGTTTCGGCATCTGACGGATTATCTGGCTGAGTACAATCCTCACAAATATTGGAGGAATGATCCGCGGGTAACTGGTGAAGACATGAAATACAGAGAGACGACTGAGACCTCTGTTTCTTCTTGGCTGGCGAGGAATCTTGCGTATCACGGAGACACCTGACACAAAGATCCTGCGGGAAATCATCAGGGAGCGGCTGCTCGCAGGCCTGACATCCTGTGTCTGCTCTTTCTGGCTCTCTTTTCCCCCCTGCTTGAAGTGCTAGACATCTGTAATTCAAGGGAGGAAAATCGTTAATTTCTAACGATAATTTGTTTTCCCTTAGTCCTAACAGTGGCACAGATGGGGTATTCTGCCCCTGTGGACTGGTTAGGACAGGTGGAAGTTTAAAGGGTTTCTACCACTTGAATATCACATATTTGGTGTTCAGACACTAGCGATCCGCTAGTGTCTGTTCTTGCCTACAAGCTAATTAGCACATTAATCCGGGCTGCCGATACCTCAAAAAAAGCACTTTTATCTTTATGCAAATGAGCCTCTAGGTGCTATGCAGGCGTTTTTCCAAGCACCTAGAGGCTCCGTCTACCTTGCATTTTGCCGCCCTGCGCCTCGCTCCAGCACGCCCATCTCTCACTGTAATCGATCCTCCCCCTGCTTCAGCCTTCCGAAATCCCGCGCCTGCGCCGTCCGTCGCGGCATTCGGCGCAGGCGCAGTCAATGGCTGACCGCTCCCTGCTCAGACATTTCAACTGCGCCTGCGCCGATGACGTCACAGAGCTCCGTGGGACAGACGAAGCCCAGCAGCAAGCGGAGGAGGTAGCTTTCTGGACGTTCATCGCTGGATCTTCGGATTAGGTAACTATTTATACATATTAACAAGCCATCATAACCACTGATACCACCAACGATTAATGGGGCATTATTCAACTTGAATAAAAGTTTTTATTAAAGAAAATATAGTTGTTTTTTTTTGTATGGATAAAATGTATCAAGCACAATAGTGTGCAGCTATATATTCAAAGCTACATTTACAGCCAGCCAATACAGAGTGTATATAGTTACATTTATATTATATATACATAATTTATATATATATATATATATATATATATATATAATATGTATCTATATATCTCTTGTTATATTGTATATAATCTAATATATAAATATATAGTTATATATATATGTATACACACATGTTTAATCACATGACTAGTTTTATAGTAATTAATATATATACATATATATAGAAATAAATATATATGTAAATATACATATTTGTGTATATATATATATATATATATATATATAGACATATATATATATTTATATATAGATACATATATACACATATACATATATCTATATATACATACTTATGTTTCATGATAATCCCAATAAAGTTTTATTGCAATCTAAATATATTTACATATATTTATATATATATATATATATATATATATAAAAATTTATATATGTATATATAGCTGTATATAAAATCCTAATTTGTTATTATAAATATTATTTTTGTCTAAATATAGATATATGTAGATTATTATAAATAATAGTAAAAAATATTACAAATTTAAAAATTAAATTTTTTATAAATATTAAATTAAAACTTAATACATACAAATTTAATATCATTTAATAATTGAATTTTTATCTGTTTAAAAAAAATGTAAATTATATTTTGAGCAAAACATATAAAAAAATCTTTATAGCATAAATAAACCCCAAAATATCAAAATATTTACTATTCTTTTGTTATAAATTTTTAAAAAAATTGTTAATAAAATAATTTTATTTTTAAAACATTTTATTAGTTTTTTTACATTCTAATTACTAAATTAAAATCAAAAATAATATTAAAAAATGTATACATATTTTTTTAAAAATATTTAAAATGAAGTATAAATTATTATATCATAATTAAAAAATTAAACATCTAAAAAAAATTTAAATAAAAATTCACTATAAACATATAAAATCAATATTAATTTAACTATTTTAAATAAAATATATAGATTATTATATTAATAAATATATAAAAATTTAGTATACAACTGTATCTATACATTTGCATATTTAACTTAATAAAAAATTAGTTTAGATTTATTTATATTGAATTCAAGTTAAAGTATTATTTTGAATATTATTTAACTAAAACTATTTTAATTTCTAAATCAAATATATATATAATAAATTTAAAATTATTCAATAGATTATATGGTGATAGTACATAGTATTAATTTATAATATATTATATTCAAATATAAATAAAAAAATTGTTACATGATAATTTTAATAAAGTTTATACAAAATTATTAGATTAATTATAATGAACATAAAATTAATTTTATATGACAATAAAGATTTAGTTTTTCTTTCATTTATATAATTAACGATAATAGATTAATCAAAATACAGTTAATTTTTAATTATTATAGAATTTATTTAATTAAAATTAAGAGTATATATATATATATATATATATATATATATATATATATAAATATATATATATATATATATATATATATTCACACACAATTACATAGACAGTGTTTATATACCCAAAAATAAAATTTACCATAAAAATTATTTTTCTATTGTAATTAAATTAAAAGTCTTTATTTTATCAAACTAATTATTTATTTTTAATTTTCATAAAACCAATTTTTAATAAATGATAAATTATAATTATCATGTGTTTACCTAATATAGGCTGCCCGAGTTTTTTATGCTGCTAGCCATGTTTATTAAGCTGTAAAAAAAAAATCTTCGTTTCTCCATGTTAATATTTTTTCTTTTTATTTTGTTAACAATACTTTTATTTATTTTTAATACTCTGTTGTAATTAAAATTTTATTGAAAATATATTTTCCCATGATTAATTGTATTTTTATCTTATTGATATCTTATTAATTAATTCTAAATATTTAGTTTTTTATATCACATGGATGTGTTTATTATATTTTATCATAAATTTTAATAAAACTATTTAATATTATTTTAAATCTGAAAATTAATAAAAATTAAATATTTTTTTAATTTTAAGGTTTCATTACTTGTGGAGACTTTATAAAACTGCCCTAATTATCCTACCCGGAAATCTATACATAAAAGGTATTTATCATTATTAATTTTTTTTGAAAATATTTATGCTAACATAAAGTCAATTTTTTCTTATTTCATTTTTATCACAAACTAAAAAAATTATCATTAAGATCTTTAACCACTACTGTAACGCCTTATGCTGGATTGCGTCCTGGAGGCGTACCGGGTATTCTTCAGGAACAAAACGGCGCATCCTCTCCCAATAGGCGAGACTTCATGTGAACGTACGTGCACACAGGCGCATGCGTTCACAGGTCCAAAAGGTAAAGTAGTGGATCAGCAGCCTGGCAGTGGACATCGTTCGCTGCCTGGGTGTAGAAGTAGTTTTTAAAAAAATATAAAGGTATATAGACACTGTTTTGATAACAGCTTCTACTCTCCCTGGTATCTGGTCCCCCTGTGGTGCTATTTGTTTGGATAGACCACCATAGGACAAAGGTAGCTCTGTAAAGTAGCAACTCCCTATTAAGCACTGATCAAGCAATATAGCCTCCAGTGTTAACCCACTCCCATTTATCCTCCCCCTCTAAGGCTACATTCTGAGTTCCATCTGTGTTTTGCACATCCGGAAAATAGGGATACAGTGGATCAACAAAATACAGATAAAGACAATGGCCTTTATCCATTTTGCGGATCCAGACACACCCATAACTATATAGATCTTTAGACCTATATAAACCTTGAAAGTATTGTAGTGTAGAATTCAAGAAAGTCTGTTTCATTAACTTAATTTTAAGCTAGGGTATCTGTGGTGGTTAATATTTTTATTTCATTTTTTATATTTACAGATTCAAATAGAAAAAGATGCCGGCCTGTATTGTGACTAAGTGTCGTAACAAATCTGGCCGCCGAGGACAAAGTCCCCATATAATAATGCACTATTTTCCGAATGACATTGACCGTGTAGTTTTGTGGCTTGCACAAACTGGTCAAAAATTTGCTGACATCAATGGTGTGGCCAAAAAAATTGGCGAAGGAAGAAAATCTAACAAATATGTCATTTGTTCAGAGCATTTTGCAGAGGATTGCTATAGAATCACTCATTACGGAAGAGTTTTGAACAAGGATGCAGTTCCTACCATCTTTCCAGATGTGGTTGATGGAGAAAGTATTATTGAGGAAACTTTAAAAAAAACAACTGGACACTCTAGAAAGCGAGTTCGGGATCCTGATTTACCTACAACAAGTCTTTGCGAAAATATTTCTCCGGGTGAACCTATTCTACCTGAAATTGTAAAGTATGGTATGTGTAGTGTATCAACCCAAACTGACTACAATTTGACCAATAGCAGAGTGTACTTGTTATCCACTTCTCAATCATTAAACGAAGCCCAACTATCAACTCAACAGGAACAATGCATTTTGAATCCAAATATGTCCACACCTCTACATCAAGGTGTACGCAGAGTTCTTGAAAGCAGTCCAGGATTTTCATCACCTCTAAAAAAAAAAATTAATCTAGATTTCGAATTATTGGATCCGGATTCCAATATTATGTCAAAGATATATCCTTTATCACCAATTCAACCAGCAAACTTAGAACAACCTGAAGTTAATGAAGAGCAATTATCGATCAATGTAGATGAAAGTTTACAGAACGAATCTGAATATCTCCCCGGAATATCAAGTTTGGATGATTCTGAAAATTTTATGTGTGAACCATTAGTTTTAGAAAAAATAAATTCTGATCCATGCAGGCAATTTCTTCGCCCAGAAAACTTGGTCAACGATAAAAAATTGATTGTGTTTGAGAGCTGCCTTGAAGAACTATTTACAAAAATAAAATGTCAAAAATACAAAAATTGCAATTTTATGGTGAAATCGTGGTCCAAAAATTATGATGGTACCTTTTGCAAATTCAAAGGGACTTGTAGTGCTGGACATTCTTTTTTACTCTTTGAAACCCAACCAAAGATAGGACGTTACTCTGCTGGGAACATATTGACTGCCTCATCCATTCTTTTTTCAGGTCAAAATTTCCAAAAAATTAGTGAATTTTTTAATATTTTAGGATTATCATTTATTTCACAAACAACGTATTATAGATACCAAACAAGATTTTTATTCCCAGCAATCCATTTAGCTTGGGAAAATGAAAAAAATTGTATAATCAATTCAAAAGTAGGGAAAACCCTTTGTGTTTCCGGGGATGGCCAATGTGACAGTCCAGGCCATAGTGCTAAGTACTGCATATATACTGTTATGGACCTTTTAACCAAAAAAATAGTTGATTTTGAAGTTGTTCAAAAAACTCAATGCTCATCCTCAGTGGCCATGGAGAAGTTCGGTTTTGAACAGAATGGCTGAAAAAGGATTGAAGGTCAAAATATTCGCATCAGATCGGCATGTTGGCATCAGGTCTAAAATAAAAAACGATTTTCCATCCCTAATACACCAATTTGATGTCTGGCATTATGCAAAATCTTTAAAGAAGAAAATGCATACAGCATCAAAACTTAAATTTTGTAAAGAAATAACTCCGTGGATTGAAAAATTAATCATACATTTTTGGTGGTGTGTCCAAACATGTGAAAACTCACCAGAACTTCTAAAAGCAAAATGGCTTTCACTACTAAATCATGTAAAAAATGTTCACACCTGGGAAGGAGATTTGTATTCGGCCTGCACACACCAACCAATAGAAGACATTGACCGTGAAGTCCTCTGGTTACAATTGGGAACTCCACCTTACACCAAGATTGAGGAAATTGTAACTAGCAAACAGTTGTTGTCTGATTTACCTCATCTGGCACATAACTGCCACACAGGTGAACTTGAAAATTTTCACAGTCTAGCTCTTAAATACCGCAGTAAACGTATTCACTTTGGAATTGATGGGATGGAAGCACGGACCAAACTGGCCTCATTGACCCATAATAACAACGTTGGTCGTGAGCAAGCAGTTGTCAAATTTTCCAAAAAAAATACAGAGCCAAAAGGAACTCTTAGAACAGCTTTAAAAATTCCAAAAGGCAAGGGGAGATGGATTGTACGGAACGTGTACGAAAAAGCCAATGTTGACTATTTGGAAAACTTACAAATTGATGTTATTAAATTAGTCAAAAAAAATCTTACAAGTGACTGGTTGTCCCGTGCACCAAATTTACCAGCAAATATTCTAAATGCTGAGAGACCTTGTAAGGAGGATATCAAAAGGCAACAATTAAGCCGGTTCAGGGCTATGTCCATTGCGGAAAAAACTCCAATTGTGAATTTTGATTAAAAAAATATAATTGTAATACAAACCCTAAATATTTTTTTTACGTAATGTTATTCAATTTTCTCAGTTTTTTTTTAAAATAAATCTTATTTATTTCACTAAATATTTTTCGAAAAATACTATTGATATCTTTTATTTCCAATTATTTATTAATGTTATTTATTTATATATGATATGAAAATAAGTTTTATTTAGAAAACATATTCAAACAATGTTTATTAAACTAACAAATATTACAGGAAGACGCGGTGTCCACTTTTAAATATGTGGTCACTTGTGGGTTTTTTATACTGCCCATTTTTAATTGGCTCTACAGCAGCATTACATGTATGTACTGCATTACGATTTTCAAATATTCAGCTTAGGCCTCATACACATGATCTTTGTTTTTGAGAGCAAGAGAACATATGTTTTGGCAACTATCCTTTTTTCTATATAGATGTTAATTATTGTACACATATTTTGCACAACACTCAGTGTGCTATCCGCATCACTGGATCCAGCCAAAATATATCATGTTCTATTTTAGTAGACGACTAGCGTACAAGAATCGGCATTTATATTGCCGGCTAACATCTTGTTACGCACATTTTTTAAAGCAAAACGGAATGACCCTTAAATTATTTGTCGCTTACTCAGTTTGTGATCCACCAACAAATAAATAAACTTGGTCTGTTCTGTGCATGAGGCCTTATATTCAACATATGTGTAATGAAATATTTATTTTTTTTCAAACTGTGCTGAATAGAAATATAACGTGAGATAGTTCATAATTTCCATCTAGTAATGTGTATTCATAAATATATTCTTTATTAATGCAGCCTTAAAGAGTTGTAATAAATTACAGGGTTGTGATAAAGGGTTAATAAATGTATACTAAGTATCAATGGGGGGTAAAATGTATAGTGTAGATTGTTGCTACTTAAAGAGCTACCCGTGTCCTCTGGTGTTAGATCAATGCAAAATTCACCAACAGAGGAACAGGTAGCAGGTCTATTAAATGGTATTAACAAAATTGGATCAAAAATCTCATTCTTTTAAAAAAAATACTAAAAAACATCTAGTAGATGCCATCAGATGCTATCCGCTGGAAGGCTGTCGATCAACTGGATTATCTTCCGTTCATGTGAACTTGTGTTCTTGTAATAGCGTGTTCATTTTTACAAATTTAGAGTATTGCCTGATGAAGCACAGGTGCATCAAGGAGGAATAACCCATTCAACTGCAGGACGCACCACAGCGCTAGGCAATCATGTGGCTGCAAAGTGCAATCTTTTCATTCATACATTTCAATCAGATAATAATTATAAATTTTATTCAATTAAAATACATAAACTATCAATTCAAAACTAGATTTTTATTTTGATAAATTAAATTTTATAACAAAACTTTTTAAGTTCACCATAAACCAAAACATTTTTTTTTAAATAAATAAATAAATTATTAAATTAACAATAAAAACTTCTATTTAACCAAAACCAATCGAATAAACAATTATTCGAAAGCTAGAAATTCAGCAGCCCTTTCTCTAGTATTTTTATATCCTAAATATATAGACTCAGGATCAGGAAATGAAATTCGAACACTGTTCACTGCACATGCCGGGATGGGTCGTCGATTACATGGCCCTAGGTATCCATGAATCCATGCCGTAAAGGATCGATAGGCAGTTTTTCGTAGCAATCTAGAAAGTATATAAAAATATACATTTTATTAACAAAATTAAACATAATAAATTAAATTGTGAATTAAATAATTCTAACTTTACCTGTTCAAATCCTTTACCGACGGTTCCTGTTGTACAATTCCCCAAGATCGAAAATTGATATTGACTGTCTCTACTCTTTTACAATAAATGACAAATAATTCGTGCTCGGTAATGCAATTTAAGTCTTCCAAAATTTCCTTACAACAGACTGACTCGATATTGGTCGGCATTGGAATACAGTTTTGACATTGACACCAATCATAATGACCAATTCGATTTTCATCTTCAGTGTCTTGGAAGACTATATATTTTAAATTTTCTGATTTTAAAGGATTATTAGTAAAAGACACTTGGCTTGGTGTTGCAGAACTGTACATTCGGTTCATTTCACCTAATAATTCATCCAACTGTAAAAAAAAAACAATAATACATCTTAAAATTTTGGATACATTTGTTAAAAAAAAAAATGAAATTCATTTATAATATTTTTTAAATTGACTAAATTATTTTACACTAAACTAAACTTTAAAAATATATTTAATAACATATCTTCTAATTTTAATGTTCAAAATAATAAATATTTTATAAGTTTATAAAATAATAATATAAAAAATTTTCTTATTTAAAATAAAAAACTTTTATTATTGCTGACGAACAATATATATCTAATAATTTATCTAATAGTTACAAATATAGTTAAATTTACTTTATTAATTTATTTTTTTAAATTTTCATAATTAATTATTTAATGATTTCAATTGGTAATGTTTATTAAAACATTTTTTTTATCATTATTATATAAAAAATAATTAATATTAGATTAAATAATGAATAAATTTAAATAAAATTAGTTGTTTATTATATTCTTAAATACATAACCAAAGTTTTAACAATTTTTTTGGGGGTAAAAGAACATTTTTGTTTTTAATAAATAATATTAAATATTAAATTTATTATTCAAAGTTTAAATTGAAAATATATTTAATTTTTTTAATCTAATAATTTTTAAAAATTTTATTAATGTAAATATCAAATTTATAATATATTATATTATTTAAATTTTTAATAAAGATTACTAAATTGTTTTTACCTCTTTATCAAAAACAGTAGAAGAGTCATGTAAATTCACCCGCCCGGTGGGATCTTCTGCAACATCCACAATATCAGTATCAGAAAATGGCTAAACAAAATATAAACAAAAATTTTTTTGAAAATTAATGCAATGCAACAAACGGCAGTGAGCTGAACGGAAGACGCGTGATAACTAGTCAATAAGTAACGCTTATGCTTCCTGAAGTTGGAAGAGCCGTACTAAGTGATGTCATTGAAGGGCAGGCCTGCCAGCTAGCTGCATTTTATTCATCGTGAAAGTGACTACATATACAGATTTTTTGCCCCATAAGTTTACTTATTATATCCCTCCTAACACAGTGCTCCACAGATATACCCTAAGAGTGTTCTGAATTTAGCAATTAAAAAAAAAAATATCTAAATGGGTTGCACATAACAGCGTCCTCAACAGATCACCCTTAACAGTGCAATACACACTACACCCCTAATCATGTAATGGACATACGCGTAAGCAGGCTCAAATTTGAAAAATCTGTCCAATAAAGAAAAGTTATATAATAAAAAATCTATATAATTATACTTTGTAATTATAAATATGAATATATATATATAAAAAAATTACCAATATACTGTCGTCTTCTTCAACAATACATTCGATGATATCGTAGTTGCTTGAAATAATAATATCAGAATTTTGACCACTACTGATGGTAATAAAAACGTCTTCAGAATCATCGTGAACAGTTGATTCCTTTAATAATTAAAAAAGGAAAAATATTAAAATAAGTGTAATGTTAAAATATATAGAAATATATTTTTTTACAAAATTATAACACTGGAAGATAATTAAATGCTATTATCAGGGATATTGTTACTAACTGTCAGTATTTTCATTATGAGGCACATAAATACATGGCAAAAATATTTTAACATATAAAAGTTATTAAATGCAATGTGATTAGGATTTTTTATCAGTAATAATTTGTGTAAATATTAGTGAAATACATAGATTATAATTATTATTGACCGATATCATTTCTTCCGTATGCCTGAAAGCTACTTGATCAACATGTCCATTCAGAATTGTCTTCCCAACTCTCCTCCTGCTGAATGTTTGACCGCCTACAATCTGGGTTGCGAACCCAACAATCGACCGTGACTGCCCTTACCAAAGTCAGCACTGACCTACTAACATCAAAAACCAAGAAAGAATACTCTGTCTTCCTTCTCTTTGACCGGTCCTCTGCCTTCGACACTGTTGACCACTCCCTTCTGTTGAAAACTTTCTCACCTGTTGGCATCACTGACCTGTCTCTCTCCTGGATCACATCATACCTCACAGACCGGACGTTTAGCGTCTCCCACTCCCGCAACACCTACTCATCTCATCCCCTCTCTGATGATGTCCAGCAAGGCTCTGTCATAGGACCCCTGATCTTCACAATATACACTTATGGCCTGGGACACCTCATTGAGTCCCATGGCTTTCATGTATCACTCAGATTACGATGACACACAAATCTACCGCTCTGGTCCAGACATCACCACCTTACTATCAAGAATCCCACAATGTCTATCTTCTATATCATCATTTTTCGCCTCTAGCTAAAATGCATACAACAGAATTCATAATCTTTCACCCATCTTGTTCAACACCACCAACAGACCTATCTATCACGATCAATGCCTGCACATTATCCTCAGTCAACAAAGCCCGCTTCAGACAAGCCTACAACGAGTGACCCTGCTGCCTCTATAACGCCATGAAAAACTTAACTTGCACCGACTGTATCCCTCTCCCATACCATGTTGATCGTAACCCCTCACGTGCATGGCACTCTCTCCTTCTGTACCAGATTTTAACTAATCTTGTTTATGATTAGTGCAATTCTCTGTGTTCATCATGTGCACCGCTTATTTATATAGGTCATAAAATTATTTAGAGTTAAATATTTTTTAATATGATCTAAGTGGTTACCATGTTTAATATTATATTAAAATGTAATCTTACTAGTGTTCTTGAAGAATTAGCTTCATGAATCTCCACCACGTTTTCGTCACTCTTAGTATGATCGATTCTTTTAGTTTCCTTTAATTAAATTTTTTTTTTTAGTCTTACATACATAATATTTAAAAATTACATACACAACATAAATTTTCAATACACTTTTATTTTAAACCATAGACTTACCATTTTACTATTTTTAAATTAAATTTGATTATCAAAAATTTCAAAGGTAAATTTTAATAGCCTAAAAGGAATATCAGTGCCATTTGAAATTGGGAAAAAAAAAATTAAAAAATTATTAGTAATATTAGAGTATATCATTTTCAATCTATAGTAAACATGTATAAGAGAAAAGAAAAGTACGATTTAAAATTAACAAAAATTTTTTACACTATATATTAATTTACACATTATTGAATAGATAATTATAATAAGTAAATTAACATTTTACAGAAAATTTAGAAAATAAATTCAAATAGAAAAATAGTGCTTGTTGTTTTTCTATTATCATTATGCTTTTCAACAGTATTACTAATTAATCAAGAAAATATTACTTGGTAATGAAATAACAATAGCATTTAGATCAGAAGCAAAAGAATAATACAATATATATATAAAAAAAATAACATCAATATACCAACTAAAATATTAACATTAATAATAAAAAATATATATATAAAATTCACTTATAAAAAACCAAAGAATTAAGTACACAATAATGATATATACATCAAATACATTTTAATTTTTAAAAAATAGTTGATTTACCGAATAGCATAATATCAATTCATAAAATAAAATGTCAAATCTAATTTAAATTTTTCCTATTTTTTACAAATTTATATAACAATTAAAAAATAATTATTTAGATAATATTAATATTTGCCAAATTTATTTTTTTTAACATCTATTTATTAATTTTCTATATTTAATATTTTTTTATTAAAAAAAGGTTAAATATAAATTTTTTTTTTTTTATGTTTAGTAAATTAATATTTATTTTTTAATTATATTTAGAATTTATTAAAAATGATAATAATTTATACTTAGTTTTTAATAGTAAACCACAAAATTTATATGTATATATTTTTAAAATATTTTTTTTTATTTAAATTTAGTAATAAGTAGTTAAAAAAATTATAATAAAATTTTAATATAGTACAAAATATTTATTAATTTTTTTAAAAAAATTTAAGTTTTTAGTTAATAAAAAATAATGATAAATATAATGATATTTTTGGGTTAATTTAGACGATAAAGATTTTATATTATGTTTTTCTTAAAACATATTTAAAACAAAATTTAATGTTAAAAAATTTAATTTTCGATGTTATTACATTTGTATTTATTTTTAAAAGTTTTAAATTAATATATATATAATTTTTTTTATATTTAAAGAATTTTTAATATTTTGAACTATATTTTTTTATAAACAATAAATATATCTAAATATATATATATATAGATATATATATTAAAAAAAAAAATTTTAAATTATATTTATAATTTTTAATTTTAGATATATAGATATATATATATATATATATATATATATATACATAAAAATATATATATATATATATATATATTCTTTCCAATTAAATTTTGTGGGGATATAATGAAACGTGTATATATAGAGATATAGATATATATATGTGTGTGTGTGTGTGTGTGTATATATATATATCTACACACATGTTATTTTAAATATATATATATTTATTGCTATAGAAGTAGTCCTGTGATTAAACATGTGTGTGTATACACATATATATATATATATATATATATATATATAAAAACGATATTTATATATTAGATTATATACAGTAAAAAAAGAGATATATAGATACATATTATACATATATATAATATAAATGTAACTATATACACTCTGTATTAGCTGGCTGTAAATGTAGCTATAAATATATAACTGCACACTATTGTACTTGATATATTTTATCAATACTGAAAATAAACAACTATATTTTCGTTAATAAAAACTTTTATTCAACTTCAATAATGCCCCATTAATCGTTGGTGGTATTAGTGGTTATGATCGCTTGTTAATATGTATAAATAGTTACCTAATCCGAAGATCCAGCGATGAACGTCCAGAAAGCTACCTCCTCCGCTTGCTGCTGAGCTTCGTCTGTCCCACGGAGCCCTGTGACGTCATCGGCGCAGGCGCAGTTGAAATGTCTGAGCAGGGAGCGGTCAGCCATTGACTGCGCCTGCGCCGAATGCCTCCGAATGCCGCGACGGACGGCGCAGGCGCGGGATTTCTGAAGGCTGAAGCAGGGGGAGGATCGATTACAGTCAGAGATGGGCGTGCTGGAGCGAGGCGCTGGGCGGCAAACTGCAAGGTAGACGGAGCCTCTAGGTGCTGGAAAAACGCCTGCATAGCACCTAGAGGCTCATTTGCATAAAGATATAAGTGCTTTTTTTGAGGTATCGGCAGACCGGATTAATGTGATAATTAGCTTGTAAGCAAGATCAGACACTAGCGGATCGCTAGTGTCTGAACACCAAATATGTGATATGCAAGTGGTAGAAACCCTTTAACAGTGACTTTGATGGTGACCGGCCCTAATACACAGTGACTTTCACGGTGAACGCCCCTTTAACTGTGAACTCCACAGCTCCCGTCAATTGGCAGCTACGATTTAAGTGAAAGGCTGGCACGCTGGTATTGGATAATACAGGTCATTTTTTGGGAATCTCGTGTACGTTGTAGAGAGCAGAGACCCTGCAAGATTTATTTCCAGGTAGAAAGGGATGTGTACACCAAGTTTCGTTTAAATCGATGGTTGCGTTTTATAGTTTTTGCGAAACATATATAATATCTTGAATCCCATGCAAATTAAGTGGGGGATGTATGTAATGGTCAGGGATGTTGACCGGAATGCTGAATGACGTTTGCAGTTTATGTAGATATAAACGTGTGAAACGTATGAAATCATCCGGTGACATCATACATCGGTACCACGCTGTGTGTATAACAATATATATACAATCTCAGCGAGGTAGAGATGTATGATGTAACCGGAAGATTTTGTACACGTCACAACAGGCATTAAGTAATCATTTGCAAAGGGATGAAACACAGATGTAGTGGAGTTAACACACATGCTTTATGAGACGTGTTATGTAAACTTAATGCAATTAAATGTGTTAAGATATTTTAAAAATACCTTGTGTTTCAAGATTATGTGATAAATTAAGAGGTTGTGTGTTAACTAGGGATGAGCGAACCCGAACTGTATAGTTCGGGTTCGTACCGAATTTTGGGGTGTCCGTGACACGGACCCGAACCCGGACATTTTCGTAAAAGTCCGGGTTCGGGTTCGGTGTTCGTCGCTTTCTTGGCGCTTTTTGAAAGGCTGCAAAGCAGCCAATCAACAAGCGTCATACTACTTGCCCCAAGAGTCCGTCACAGCCATGCCTACTATTGGCATGGCTGTGATTGGCCAGAGCACCATGTGACCCAGCCTCTATTTAAGCTGGAGTCACATAGCGCTGCCCGTCACTCTGCTCTGATTAGCGTAGGGAGAGGTTGCAGCTGCGACAGTAGGGCGAGATTAGGCTGATTAACTCCTCCAAAAGACTCCATCCAGTGATCGATCTGCAGCTGTGGATCATTGAGCTGCTGATACTCAATTGCTCACTGTTTTTAGGCTGCCCAGACCGTTTGTCAGTCACTTTTTTTCTGGGGTGATCGGCAGCCATTTTGTGTCTTGTGGTGCGCCAGCACAAGCTGCGACCAAGTGCATTTAACCCTCAATGGTGTGGTTGTTTTTTGGCTAAAGCCTACATCAGGGTGAAGCTGTCACACCAAGTGCATTTAACCAGCAATAGTCTGTTTATTTTTTGGCCATATACTACATCAGGGGCCAGCTGCGCCTGTCACCAAGTGCATTTAACCCTCAGTAGTGTGGTTGGTCAAGCTGTCACACCAAGTGCATTTAACCATCAATAGTGTGGTTATTTTTTGGCCATATCCCAGTCTAATTCTGTCAGTAAATGTATACCTGTCACCCAGCGCCTAAATACTAGGCCTCAAGTTTATATCCAGCTAAATCTGTTGTTACTGGTGTGGCTGGTCAAGTTATTTAGTGTCCGTCAAAGCACATTTTTTGTTATACTATTCCCAATTTAGCAATTTCTAATTTAGTGGTTTCTGCTGTTTTAGAGCTATTTGAAATCTATCCCTAAAAGGGTATAACATATTCAAGGTGCACATAGGGTCATTCAGAATAACTTCACACACCCGCTACTGTGCATTTCCAAGTCTAATTCTGTCAGTAAACCTATACCTGTCACCCAGCGCCTAAATACTAGGCCTCAAATTTATATCCTGCTAAATCTGTCGTTACTGCTGTACTGTTGTGGCTGGGCAAGTTATTTAGTGTCCGTCAAAGCTCAGTTTTTGTTCTGGGTTGAAATACAATTCCCAATTTAGCAATTTCCTAATTTAGTGGTTTCTGCTGTATCAGGCCTACTTTAAATACATCCCTAAAAGGGTATATCAGAATCAAGGTGCTGATGGGGTCATTCTGAATAACTTCACACACCCGCTACTGTGCATTTCAAAGTCTAATTCTGTCAGTAAACCCATACCTGTCACCCAGCGCCTAAATACTAGGCCTCAAATTTATATCCCGCTAAATCTGTCGTTACTGCTGTACTGTTGTGGCTGGTCAAGTTATTTAGTGTCCGTCAAAGCACATTTTTTGTTCTGGGTTGAAATACAATTCCCAATTTAGCAATTTCAAAATTTTGTGGTTTCTGCTGTATCAGAGCTATTTGAAATCTATCCCTAAAAGGGTATATCATATTGAAGGTGCACATAGGGTCATTCAGAATAACTTCACACACCCACTACTGTGCATTTCCAAGTCTAATTCTGTCAGTAAACCCATACCTGTCACCCAGCGCCTAAATACTAGGCCTCAAATTTATATTCAGCTGAATTTGAATACAATACATTGGGCCAAATAATATTTTTGTTGTTGTGGTGAACGATAACAATGAGGAAAACATCTAGTAAGGGACGCGGACGTGGACATGGTCGTGGTGGTGTTAGTGGACCCTCTGGTGCTGGAAGAGGACGTGGCCGTTCTGCCACATCCACACGTCCTAGTGTACCAACTACCTCAGGTCCCAGTAGCCGCCAGAATTTACAGCGATATATGGTGGGGCCCAATGCCGTTCTAAGGATGGTAAGGCCTGAGCAGGTACAGGCATTAGTCAATTGGGTGGCTGACAGTGGATCCAGCACGTTCACATTATCTCCCACCCAGTCTTCTGCAGAAAACGCACAGATGGCGCCTGAAAACCAACCCCATCAGTCTGTCACATCACCCCCATGCATACCAGGGAAACTGTCTCAGCCTCAAGTTATGCAGCAGTCTCTTATGCTGTTTGAAGACTCCACTGGCAGGGTTTCCCAAGGGCATCCACCTAGCCCGTCCCCAGCGGTGAAAGACATAGAATGCACTGACGCACAACCACTTATGTTTCCTGATAAGGACATGGTAATACCACCTCAGCATTTTTCTGATGATGACGAAACACAGGTGCCAACTGCTGCGTCTTTCTGCAGTGTGCAGACTGAACAGGAGGTCAGGGATCAAGAGGGGTCATTTTTAGCACTTTCAGGCCAGTCTCTTCGAAGTGACTCAGAGGGAGGTTTTTTGCAACAGCAGAGGCCAGGTACAAATGTGGCCAGCCAGGGCCCACTACTGGAGGACGAGGAGGACGAGGATGAGGAGGAGGTGGAGGAGGATGAGGATGAAGCATGGTCACAGCGGGGTGGCACCCAACGCAGCTCGGGCCCATCACTGGTGCGTGGCTGGGGGGAAAGACAGGACGATGACGATACGCCTCCCACAGAGGACAGCTTGTCCTTACCCCTGGGCAGCCTGGCACACATGAGCGACTACATGCTGCAGTGCCTGCGCAACTACAGCAGAGTTGCCCACATTTTAACGTGTGCGGACTACTGGGTTGCCACCCTGCTGGATCCACGCTACAAAGACAATGTGCCCACCTTACTTCCTGCACTGGAGAGTGATAGGAAGATGCGCGAGTACAAGCGCACGTTGGAAGACGCGCTACTTAGAGCATTCCCAAATGTCACAGGGGAACAAGTGGAAGATCAAGGCCAAGGCAGAGGAGGAGCAAGAGGTCGCCAAGGCAGCTGTGTCACGGCCAGCTCCTCTGAGGGCAGGGTTAGCATGGCAGAGATGTGGAAAAGTTTTGTCAACACGCCACAGCTAACTGCACCACCACCTGATACGCAACCTGTTAGCAGTAGGCAACATTTCACTAACATGGTGGAACAGTACGTGTGCACACCCCTCCACGTACTGACTGATGGTTTGGCCCCATTCAACTTCTGGGTCTCTAAATTGTCCACGTGGCCAGAGCTAGCCTTTTATGCCTTGGAGGTGCTGGCCTGCCCGGCGGCCAGCGTTTTGTCTGAACGTTTATTCAGTGCGGCAGGGGGCGTCATTACAGACAAACGCAGCCGCCTGTCTACAGCCAATGTGGACAAGCTGACGTTCATAAAAATGAACCAGGCATGGATCCCACAGGACCTGTCCGTCCCTTGTCCAGATTAGACATTAACTACCTCCCCTTAACCATATATTATTGTACTCCAGGGCACTTCCTCATTCAATCCTATTTTTATTTTCATTTTACCATTATATTGCGAGGCTACCCAAAGTTGAATGAACCTCTCCTCTGTCTGGGTGCCGGGGCCTAAATATATGCCAATGGACTTTTCCAATGTTGGGTGACGTGAAGCCTGATTCTCTGCTATGACATGCAGACTAATTCTCTGCTGACATGAAGCCAGATCCTCTGTTACGGGACCTCTCTCCTCTGCCTGGGTGCTGGGCCTAAATATATGCCAATGGACTGTTGCACTGGTAGCTGACGTGAAGCCTGATTCTCTGCTATGACATGCAGACTAATTCTCTGCTGACATGAAGCCAGATTCTCTGTTACGGGACCTCTCTCCTCTGCCTGGATGCTGGGCCTAAATATCTGATAATGGACTGTTGCATTGGTGGCTGACGTGAAGCCTGATTTTCTGCTATGACATGCAGACTAATTCTCTGCTGACATAAAGCCAGATCCTCTGTTACGGGACCTCTCTCCTCTGCCTGGGTACTGGGCCTAAATATATGCCAATGGACTGTTGCACTGGTGGCTGACGTGAAGCCTGATTCTCTGCTATGACATGCAGACTAATTCTCTGCTGACATGAAGCCAGATTCTCTGTTACGGGACCTCTCTCCTCTGCCTGGGTGCTGGGCCTAAATATCTGACAATGGACTGTTGCAGTGGTGGCTGACGTGAAGCCTGATTTTCTGCTATGACATGCAGACTGATTCTCTGCTGACATGAAGCCAGATCCTCTGTTACGGGACCTCTCTCCTCTGCCTGGGTGCTGGGCCTAAATATCTGACCATGGACTGTTGCAGTGGTGGCTGACGTGAAGCCTGATTTTCTGCTATGACATGCAGACTGATTCTCTGCTGACATGAAGCCAGATCCTCTGTTACGGGACCTCTCTCCTCTGCCTGGGTGCTGGGCCTAAATATCTGACAATGGACGGTTGCAGTGGTGGCTGACGTGAAGCCTGATTTTCTGCTATGACATGCAGACTGATTCTCTGCTGACATGAAGCCAGATTCTCTGTTAAGGGACCTCTCTCCTCTGCCTGGGTGCCTGGGACTAAATATCTGACAATGGACTGTTACAGTGGTGGGTGACGTGAAGCCAGATTCTCTGCTATGGGACCTCTCTCCAATTGATATTGGTTAATTTTTATTTATTTTATTTTTATTTTTATTCATTTCCCTATCCACATTTGTTTGCAGGGGATTTACCTACATGTTGCTGCTTTTTGCAGCCCTCTAGCTCTTTCCTTGGCTTTTTTACAGCCTTTTTAGTGCCGAAAAGTTCGGGTCCCCATTGACTTCAATGGGGTTCGGGCCGAAGTTCGGATCCCGAACCCGAACATTTCCGGGAAGTTCGGCCGAACTTCTCGAACCCGAACATCCAGGTGTTCGCTGAACTCTAGTGTTAACCCTACTACATCTGTATGGATTAGCAGCATAACTGTACTTTTTTTTTGTGTTGGCGCTTCAGTTCACAAAACTTTTTTTGAATGGCATTGTGGTCGTGCCATATCCCGCTTATTAATTTTAATTCGGCCCGGACAGACTGCACAATGGCCAGTTTTTCGACCCTTTTGCTGGTCCATGGGTATCCCCGCTCCAGAAAGCGCTGAAGGATAAAGATGAAAGCATATCATCACAATTTTTTTATTATACAAATACTCAAAGAAATATCCACAAAAAAATTCAAAAAGTAGTTACGCCTTTAACCCCTTCACACATTATCACGTAAAAGTATGTCATCTGCAGTGAGCCGCTCCATACGAACGATCTGCCGGCTATATGATACAGCCGACATCCGGCCGCACTAACAGGAAGCGGCGATCACGCCACCCCTGCCATTCAACTCCTCAGGTACTGCGATCAAGGCTCAGTGCGGCACCTGTGACGTGATGCGCCTCCATCTTCCTTCCAATTGGAGCCCCTGCGGTGAAATCGCGGGGCTCCGATCGGTTGCCATGGCAGCATGGACGCTGCTGAAGCTATTCAGACCGGCCATGGCTTTCTCAATATTGAGCTATGCACGAGGCACAGCGCAGAATGGAGTGTGTAAAAATCCTATTCACCGTAATAGATCTCTATTATCGTCTATAGGAGACGGGATCAAAAGATCCCATGTATGAGACCCCTATGGGGGCTAATTGCTGTAAAAAAAAAAAAAGTTTAATAAAGTTTAATAAACACCACTATATTAAAAGTTTGAATCACCACCCTTTCCCAATTTTACATATAAAAAATGTTTTCTAATACAAAACATGGTAAATTAAATGGTGGCATAAAAAAATGCATCTTGTCCCGCAAAAAAAAAAAAGGCCTCCTATAGCGATGTGAACGGAAAAAAATAAAAATAAAAATTTGCATACAAGAAGATTTAGCAACACTCAATCTACATATAAATAATAAGTCAATGGGGACTGATCCGTTTGACGTTGACACAATATGGTGCAATTTTAAACGGATCCGTCCCCCATTGTCTTTCAATGTAAAGTCTGGACGGATCCGTCTGACTAACTTTCACACTTAGAATTTTTTCTGAAATATAATGAAGACGAATCCATTCTGAACGGATCCCATCGTCTGCATTATAGGAGCGGATCCGTCTGTGCAGACACCAGAAGGACCTGCTCCGAACGCAAGTGTGAAAGTAGCCTTAGGCTACTTTCACACTAGCGTTCGGGGCTCCGCTTGTGAGTTCCGTTTGAAGGCTCTCACAAGCGGCCCCGAACGCATCTGTACTGCCCTAATGCATTCTGAGTGGATGCGGATCCGCTCAGAATGCCTTAGTCTGGCACTGTTTGGTCTCGGTTCCGCTCAGCAGGCGGACACCCGAACGCAGCTTGCAGTGCTCGGGTGTCCGCCTGGCCGTGCGTTACATTTGAAAGTCAAGGGGGGACGGATCAGTTTGAAATTGAGCCATATTGTGTCAACTTCAAACAGATCCGTCCCCATCTGGACGGATCCGTTTGACTCCGCACAGCCAGGCGGACACCTAAACGCTGCAAGCTGTGGTCGGGTGTCCACCTGCTGAGCGGAGCGGAGGACAGACGGTGCCAGACTGTTGCATTCTAAGCGGATCCGCATCCACTCAGAATGCATTGGGGCCATACGGATGCGTTCGGGGTCGCTTGTGAGAGCCTTCAAACGGAACTCACAAGCGGAGCCCCATACGCAAGTGTGAAAGTAGCCTTACAATGTAAGTCAATGGGGACAGATCCGTTTGACGTTGACACAATATGGCTCAATTTCAAACGGATCCCATTGACTTTCAATGTAAAGTCAGGACAGATCCGTCTGACTAACAATTAGACTTAGATTTTTTTTCTGAAATATAATGCAGACGGATCCGTTCTGAACAGATCCCATTGTCTGCATTATAGGAGCGGATCTGCTGCGAACGCAAGTGTGAAAGTAGCCTAAGGCTACTTTCACACTTGCGTTCAGAGCGGATCCGTCTGAGACGGATCCACTCATATAATGCAGACGATGGATCCGCTAAGAACGGATCAGTCTGCATTATATTGTAAAAAAAAGGATCCGTCCAGACTTTACATTGAAAGTTAATGGGGGACGGATCCATTTGAAAATTGAGCCATATTGTGTCAAATTCAAACTGATCCGCCCCCATTGACTTCCATTGAAAGTCTGGACGGATTCGTTTGCCTCCGCACGGCCAGGCGGACACCCGAACGCTGCAAGCAGCGTTCAGGTGCCTGCCTGCTGAGCGGAGCCCAAACGCTGCCAGACTGATGCATTCTGAGCAGATCCGCATCCACTCAGAATGCATTAGGGCAGGACGGATGCGTTCGGGACCGCTTGTGAGAGCCTTCAAACGGAACTCACAAGCGGAGCCCTGAACGCAAATGTGAAAGTAGCCTTAGTAAGCTGTAGGTCGAGTGTTGCTAATGCTAAATATTGTTCTGGCATGCAATATGAAATAAAATACAGTGCTGTAATACAATATTACTTACAGTAAGAATAATTTCTTCTTCATCCTTTTGAAATCGAATTTTGCCCATTTTCGATCGCCGATTTTAAGACAGAAAACTCCACTGGAAGCAATGCAAAACCGAAACCAAAACCAGGGCACATGTCACATGACACGATTACGTCACTCATAAGATCGCTTCCTCATGCGATCATTCATAACGTTCCCACTTTTTGGGTAGAAATCGGGAATTCGAATAACAAGATCGATTCCACCCTGCTTCTTGCAATAATATACGTAAAAAGTTGAAAATCGCAATTTGATTATTATAACTTGAATTAATCGAATTGCGATTTCAACTTAACGCTGCTATATTCCACATTCGTTAATTCTAGCCTAATATGGAATATAGCAGTGCTAAGTTGAAATCGCAATTAGATTATTTCAAGTTATAATAATCGAATTGCGATTTCAACTTTTTACGTATATTCTTAATATTGCTCTAACTTCGAATTTTCTAAAAGACGAAGTTAGAGCAATATTAAGAATATACGTAAAAAGTTGAAATCGCAGTTCGATTATTATAACTTGAATTAATCGAATTGTGATTTGAACGTAATTCTCAAATCCAACAGTACATTCTAGTATATGGAGACGTTCCCATGGTGATGGGGACGCTCCATGAGCACGGAAGTCGGCAGAAGCGGCAACGGGCACTGACTGGAGCAGCCAGGAATCCAAAGGACAGGTAAGAACTACTTTAGGGAAGTGGGAAAGTAAAAAATATAACAATTAAAAAAAAAAAAAAAATTCGATTTCGCAAATATATAGAACTATATTCAAAATATTCGCGAAATCTCGAAGTTACGATATTCGAGAAAAAAATTGCAATTTGAATATTCGCGCTCAACACTAATAACAAAGCATACGGAGAAATGAACAAGAGAAAATCATTTACAAAGATATTGCAGCAGGGTGACCTGGAATACAGCATGTCTTACAGCCATATTAGGAAGAGGACATGGCTCTCTAACCCTACATCATCTACTCAGCCTAGCATGTGTTGCGGGACATAAAGGCTGCTGAAAAAACATACAGTCCCCTCTTTACATTCTACAGAACTATTATGGGTATATATCATAACTTTTTACACCAGATAAATGAACTTTAGCTTTAGAGAACTTAGACAGAGATCCTACCTCCTTCACAACAAATGTCTGCACTGAGGAGACTAAACCAAGTAGCAGAATACACAGGGGACTTCCTGGAAGAGTCGACTGTAAAGACTCTGTCTGTTAAAACTTTCCTCAGTTATCTAATAGCACATTTGAAGAGGTTTATTTAGCATGTCCTGACTCTCTGTTAACAGCTTATGAATATATGGAACTACAATTAACAAGTGCTCATTGCTGTGGCTCCTGTGTATTGGTATGACCCTATTGCAAACCTGCAGACTGGATATTTGGTGAAACTTCATGTGCTCCATATCGACTGTACTACATTTTACCCCTCCTGAATTTCACCAAATATATAACACTAAATAGTACAATATAACGTGATAGAAAACTCCAATGAGAACAAACTTGTATACTTCAGTTTGGACATTCTAAGGTATGTGAGCATATGTCTATACAGGATAACTGTTTCTTGGACTCTCTCTTGAAGGACCATTTAAGGACTACTTGGAGGGTTTGCACTCCCCTCATGTAGTAAGTTTTACAAAGTGCCTATCTACACAATGCCTAATGCAAGAAATATTACAGAATCCTCTTTGTTAAGATATACAACCTTGTGCTCCTCAACTCAGCACCTACATATCGCAAAACATGCTGTGTTTTGTTTTTCTGTGATATCTACCTTAAATGTCTACATTTATCAATTTAGTTATAAGGAACTACAGTACTACTACCTCTAGTAACTCTCCTTCTTCTAGGCACCTAGATATCCTAGTATTCACGGAGCAGATGAGTCTGTTTACTGGCCTCACAGTTCTCCCAACTCTTGTTTGAGTTCCCTTGTTTGAATCAGACTGGCTTAGATTGGTCTGCTTCTTCTCATATGATGGTTTAGAATTCCACGTTTGAGCAGTTTGACCCTCGGACAAAGATAATGTCTTGAATAAGTCACCTTTATGACTGGTTTGTAAGCCTTGCTCATCATGGCAAGGATCAAAGTCTGATGGACCATCTCTTAGAATGTCCTCTGGTAAGGATTTCCCAGTGTCTTTGGCATCTTGCAAAAGCTCTTCATTAGAACCAAATAATACTGAACTACATTCTTCAGTTCCTGATATCTGGTCAAGAATTCTCTCTGTATTTCTATTGTGATTATTACTGAAGGAATCTACTTGTTCTTCATCAATCTATTCTTCTACCTCATAATCCGATGAAGTGGAAGCCACCTCAGACAATTCTTCTTCCAAATCAATGGGTAAAAAGCTAACTGGTAAGATCAAGTTGCAATGAACTACTCGGACTTCTCCAGTCTTTAAGTTATGTATCTGGAAGATATCCGTCTTTGGGTTAGTGTTAACAACTCTGTAAACTGTTGACTCCCAAATATCAGCAAGTTCACGTTCTCCTCTTTCTTTCTTATTCACAAGAAGAACGTTGTCTCCAATACTAATTGGTAAACCCTTGATCCTTTGGTTATATCCTCTGGTCTGTATGTTTTGCTCTCTGCTAGAAAGTTTTTGCGCTATTTCAATTGCTACGTTCAAGTCTTTCCCTATAGTAGCAACAAATTCATCATAGTCCTTGACCGTTTCATCTGTTAACACGTTCCTGAACACTATGTCAAAGGGCAGTCTAGGAGTTCTTCCAAACATAAGGAAAAAAGGTGGATAACCCGTGGTTTCATGTACAGTACAGTTATATGCAAAAGCTTAGCGTTTGAATCATCTGTGGCCACTTATTCTTTGATCTTGGCGGGAGAGATCGCAGCATGCTTCCTAGTGTACGGTTGAAACCCTCTACTTGACCGTTTCCCATAGGATGGTATGGTGTTGTGTGCGATTTCTCAATACCAGCAATCTGCAAAAGTTCACTAATTAGTTCACTTTCAAAATTAACTCCTCTATCAGAATGCAATCTTTCTGGAAATCCATAGATGCAGAATAAATTGTCCCAAAGTTTGCGTGCCACTTGCTTTCCAGTTTGGTTCTGATATTGGAATGCATGAAATAGTTTTGTAAAGTGGTCTGTAACCACTAACACATCAACACTTTCATTTCTGCTGTTCTCTGCAGACCAAAAAAATCAATGCATACAAGTTCTAATGGATGATTTGTAACTATGGATTCGAGAGGGGCTCTCCCTTCTGGTTCTGGAGTCTTACTTACTACGCATCTCTTGCACTGTCTCACTTAGTTTTTGATGTCTGCTTCCATGTGAATAAAAAAAAAAAAATCGCTCTTGGGCCAAAGAGATCGTTCTGTCCTGACCTTGATGTCCAACATCATCATGAATACCCTTGAGAACATTACTCCTAAGTGAATAAGGGACAACAAATTGATAAATTTTGCTTCCTGATCTATGTTTTGATATCTTGCTCAATACTCCTTTTATGTGACGAGTCATTTAAGAGGTATGAATTGCACCGCCACACTGAAGCTGGCGTATTTCTATAGTTTTCATCCAGTCTTATGCTAATTGGGTCATGATCTGACCATGATATTGTGCCTATAGATGCTTTGGTAGTCTGGAGAAGTACATCTTTGTCTGCTAAAATAAAATCAATTCTGGAGTAGCTGTTATGTGATGCCGAGTGGAAAGAGTAATCCCTCTCTGACTCATGTAACGTTCTCCATACATCATATAGACCCTCTTGCCATATCAGTGTCTTCAGTGAGTTAGTGGACGTATATCTAGAGGGAGTTGTCGTGTCAAGCCGTGGATTTACTATGCAATTGAAATCACCCATTATAAGGAGTTTGCCTTGTTTCATCCTATTTATATGGGTCATAATTTTTGTGTAAAAGTGCATCTGATATTTATTAGGTGTGTATATCGCAGCTATGGTGTATATAATGTTATTAATGGAACATATTAATATTACAAATCTACCCTGATCGTCCTTGTATTGGTCTATCAACTTAAATGCCACGGTATTTCTAACCGCAATTAAAACACCTCTGGATTTAGTAGAATAGTGAGATTGGAATACCTCCGGGAATCCCCGGTTCCTGATGCGATGAGCATCCTTAAGAAGAATATGTGTTTCCACTGCACAAAAAACGTCACTTTTTTTGGTTCCTTGCTTCATTCCACATTTGCCTCCTCTTATATGGGCTATTCAGCCCATTTACATTAAGAGCTGTTATGTGCAGAACCATTTCAATACATGAGGGTTAATTGATACCAAAGGATGTCCGGAGGTTCCATAGATGTGTGGATCCGTAAAACACATACAGACGTCTGAATGGAGCCTTACAGGGGGTGATTATTCCATATAGACTCCCTGATCACCCCCCTGTAAGGCTCCATTCAGACGTCCGTATGCGTTTTGCGGATCCGATCCATGGATGCATGGATCCGTAAAACACATACGGGCGTCTGAATAGAGCCTTACAGGGGGTAGATCAATGACAGGGGGGCGATCAGGGAGTGTATATGGGGTGATCACCCCCCTGTCACTGATCACCCCCCTGTAGGGCTCCATTCAGACGTCCGTATGTGTTTTGCAGATCCGATCCATAGATGCGTGGATGCGTAAAACACATACGGGCGTCTGAATGGAGCCTTACAGGGGGGTGATCAATGACAGTGGGGTGATCAGGAAGTCTATATGCGTGATCACCCCCCTGTCACTGATCACCCCCCTGTAAGGCTCCATTCAGACGTCCGTATGTGTTTTGCGGATCTAAACCATGTATCCGTGGATCCATAAAAATCATACGGACGTCTGAATGGAGCCTTACAGGGGGGTGATCAATGACAGGGGGGTGATCAATGACAGGGAAGTGATCAGGAAGTCTATATGCGTGATCACCCCCTTGTCATTAATCACCCCCCTGTAAGGCTCCATTCAGACGTCCGTATGTGTTTTGCGGATCCGATCCATGTATCCGTGGATCCGTAAAAATCATACGGACCTCTGAATGGAGCCTTACAGGGGGGTGATCAAGGACAGGGGGGTGATCAGGGATTCTATATGGGGTGATCAGTGGTTCATAAAGGGTTAATAAGTGACAGGGGGGTGTAGTGTAGTGGTGTTTGGTGCTACTTTACTGAGCTGCCTGTGTCCTCTGGTGGTCGATCCAAACAAAAGGGACCACCAGAGGACCAGGTAGCAGGTATATTAGACGCTGTTATCAAAACAGCGTCTAATATACCTGTTAGGGGTTAAAAAAATCGCATCTCCAGCCTGCCAGCGAGCGATCGCCGCTGGCAGGCTGGAGATCCACTCGCTTACCTTCCGTTCCTGTGAACGTGCGCGCCTGTGTGCGCGCCTGGCGTTAGTGTTGCCTGGGAGAGCCGCCGCAATGACGCCTTTCGGCGTTAGCGTGGCGGCAAGCGGTTAACATGAACAAAATGCACACATGCAAGCATATCTCTCGGCACTGATTAAGCTAGGAATGCAGGTTTAGCTATCCTGTGTATCCTGTCTATGACCAGATCTGCTGGCAGTGATTGAGGCAAGAGCAGTTTGATAAGTTCCTGCAGTTACGCTGGTAAATCTGCTGGTGAGATTGATTCAGGAACTCCTCTGAGTTTGACATTATTGCGGCGCGATCTGTGCTCCATGTCAGCCATTTTGACTTGCATCGATTTGACCTCCGCTTCCAAATTGTAATTTGCATCTATAAGTTCATTATGTGAGGAGACCAGTTCCCCCATTTTAGTCTCTATGTGTTCGACTCTGCTCTCCACTTCAGATATCGCTGCTTTAAGCGGCTGAACAACTTCTCTCATTGATGAGTTTAGAGAATATTTAAAAGCCTGCAGCATATTCTTAAGTGATATTTCGGTAACAGCCTGTTCCGAGGCAGGCGTATCTTCAACTATACAACCGGCCTTCAATATTAGGGGAGCAGCGGTCTCCCCTTCTAAAGCCTCCCGTTGTTCTGAGGCAGTATGCAGGGCAGATGATCGCGGCTCACACGCACTATCAAGATGGCTGCCGCCATGCGCTGCACACTTATCCTCCGTGTGGGATGAAGGGCTTCTCTGCTTATTCGCCTGTGCAGGAAAGGCCAGAGGTTCCGATCCGCTGCGTCTCCTGGTAGAGGTCTGAATCGCTTCTTCTTCTGTGTATGGAGCCGGTTCGGATGTGAGAGAGGAAGCGGGTGAAGTTGCGCCTGACCGCGCTGTATCAGGAGGCTGGGAGAAGTAAAAGTCCGATATTTTTTCGGACCCGTGGTGTTCTTCCTTCTCTTAGGCATCTTAGTGAACAAATTATCATTCAAAATGGTGAAATAAGGCACCGTATGCTGGGGTTTAGTTGCTTTTCCGTTATGGCTGGAGAGAGCTGTGAGCTCAAGCGGCCATCTCCTTCAAGCACAGGCCACGCCCCCCCTGATCTATGTTTTGAAATCCTATAAAGAATTCCATTATTTAACTTCAATTTATCCCAGTACTTCAACAACCGCAAAGTGTTTTGAGATTCAAAACGGCGTTCTCTTCTGGATGGTCTTCTTTTCCTCTGAACAAAATATATGGCCCTTGCCAGTTCATCATCTTCATTTTGTTTCCTCTGAAGGTTTTCCAATGAAAATTTGAGGAGTGGGACAATTCCCTTGTTCAGCACAGCATTAACATGTTGTCTTAGCAGGACTGTATATGGTCTGGTAACATCTCCTGATCGCAAATGATTTTCAAACATAGCTTTAACTTCATTGTTCGTAATTGAAACTCCCTGATGGTTCACTGATAGCTTAAATGATTCCTGAACAGAGTCCTTCTCAACAGTTGTACACAACTTCAGTAAATCTTGGTATGGTTCGCTTCCTATCTTGCTGTTGATACTTTGTCTGACAAATGGCTCTCGACTCAGAAGATCAGCTGGAATATTCTGTGTTCCTGGCACATATTTTAAATCAAAGTCGTAAGGTTCAAGCTTGGCAACCCATCTTTGTTCGCAAGCATCCAACTTTGGCTTGGTCATAATGTAGGTTAGAGGATTGTTGTCTGTCCATGCTGTGAATCTGTGTCCTTTTAACCAGTGGCTAAATTTGTCACAAACTGCCCATTTTAAAGCTAAAAATTCGAATCGATGAGCTGGATATCTTGACTGAGACTTTGTTAAAGTTTTACTGGCAAAAGAGAGAGGCTGTACTTCCTTCCCACATTCAGATAGTTGACTGAGTACTGCTCCAAGTCCGCCCATAGAGGCATCAGTAGCCAAAATAAAGGGCTTGTTAAAGTCTGGATGCTTCAATGTCACTGTCTTCTGAAAAGCATCCTTCAAATTTTTAAACGCATTCTGACATTCTTCATCCCAACTTTCCGGACTCAGATTTCCTGTCATCGACTGTTTTCGCTTGAACCGTTTTGACTTCCCTTTCCCTTTGATGTTAGGTTGTACAGTGGTTTTGCTATTCTTGAAAATCCTGGTATGAAGTGAGAATAATAATTCGCCAATCCCAGAAATGATCTGATCTTCTTTACCGATGGTGTTTTGCCATCTTCTTCCATCAGGTCTTTTGCAGCAACGCTTGTTATCGTTGAAACCTTATCTGGATCTGTGGCAATCCCTTCTGGTCTTATGATATGGCCCAAAAACTTCACAGTGCTTCTTAAAAATTTGCATTTCTTTGGAGCAAACTTTAAATTGTATTCATGTAATCGGCTGAAGACCATCTGGATTCTCTCTAGAGCTTCTTGTTCATTCTTGCCGAACACCAGCAAATCATCTAGATAGCATAACAACCCCAGATAGTTTTGGTCACCAAAAACTGACATCATCATTCGAGCAAAAGTTGCAGGACTGTTGCATAACCCTTGTGCCATACGGTTGTGCTCAAATAGCCCAACAGGTGTGATACAAGCTGTGTACTTTTCATCATCCTCATGGATTGGAAGGTTGTAAAAACCAGATGTTAAATCCATTGTACTGAACCAATAGTTTCCACTAAGGGATGCGAGAGCATCAGCCTGATTTGGCAAAGGATAGGCATCCTTAATTGTTCTTGCATTCAGCCATCGGAAATCTGTACAGATTCTGGGTTCTCCTGCTGGTTTCCATGCCAATACAAGTGGTGATGCCCATTCACTACTAGACTTACGAAAAATTAGCTTTTCTTCCATTTCATTTAAAACTTCACGCATTTTCTGAAAGTGTGCCGGAGGGACTCTTCTATAAGGTAGACGAAAGGGTCTGTCGTCAGTTAGACGTATTCGATGACAAAAGCCCTCGGCTTCTCCCCAATCCAGCCTTCCTCTAGAAAAAATCTGTTCATTAGAAACAATCAGCTCACCTAACCTTTGCTTCCAGTATTCTGACACTTCACAGGAGTCTATATTCACTTCCTCTAATCCAAGATTTTTCAGCATTGTTCTTATATTTTTACATTCAGTACCATCTAATGTAGAACGCTTATTCTTCCTTTTTGTGCTGTCAAGAGTATCTTCTTGTGCTAAGCATTGCTGTGATAGCAGTACTTCTTCCTTGCCACCAAGATCAAGATCTTCTAAAGCTATACAAGGGTGTACATCGGTTATCTTTGCATTTCTTCTAAATGTGATTTGCCTGTTGATCGTATTAATCAATTTTACAGGGATCCATCTGTCGCCCCATAGTGGTGTGACTGCACGCCCTATCAGGACATTTCTTGGACATGTCTTGGATGTAGTGGGTTCCACAATTACTGTACTACCAACTGATAACGTTGCCTTCTTTTCAAGCTTTCCCCACACTAAATGCTCTTGAAAAGGTTGCATAGTAATGCAGGAATTAGGCTTTACAGTGCCCACTTTCTCTGGGATCCTATCACCTCTCCATCAGGTCACATTGGCTAGTAAATTCATGAAAAAACTCGGCCTGTCTTCACTGCCCTCTTCAGGAGTAGCTAACATTGTCCAAAAACTCTCATCTTTCTTAAAACTGGTGGGTAATATGCCTAATCACATTTGTTCCAATAATTATATCATCTACTTGTCCTGGTACTACTAGCATTGGAACAATCATTTTACAGTCAAACATTTCTAGGTGTATGTCATAAACAGACTTTGGCTTTACTTTAATACCACCACAACCCACAAGTACAATATCATTTAGTATGGCAAAGCATGGTTTCAGCAATTTGGACTGTATAAGTTGCTGCTCAGTTTGCTCACTGATGCTACACACCATTGAGCCACTGTCAATCATAGCAGTTAACTTACACTTTTCTTGAACTGTAACAGTAGTAATAAACAAGTTGTCATAGGGAGCAATTTTCTGCAAGTGTTGAAATATCAACTGTGATCCATTTGGCCTTTCCTGAACACACTGATTATATAACACTTCCATATCTTCAGATTCATCAGTAGATGTGGTCCGGGAACATTGGCCTACACCATACTCCTCTAAGTGCAGGCTTTTTAGTTTAACTGTTGCAACCTTTTCATTGGACATGCCTGCCTCTGGTGGCCAGGTTGCCAGCAGAGGAAGCACAGGTTGTTCATCATACAATGCACCTTGGTAGAGTGGTTACTGCTTTTACAGATGTGACAAGCAGCAGGCCATTTTCCAGGAACTGAAAAACCTGCTGCTGGTGCCCCTGGATGTTGGCAAGTAAAGTACAGACTTTCTCATTCAAAGAGTTTTCTTTATTTAACATGACTATGAAAATTGTAGATTCACACTGAAGGCATCGAAACTATGAATTAACACATGTGGAATTATATACATAACAAAAAAGCGTGAAACAACTGAAAATATGTCATATTCTAGGTTCTTCAAAGTAGCCACCGTTTGCTTTGATTACTGCTTTGCAAACTCTTGGCATTTTCTTGATGAGCTTCAAGAGGTAGTCACCTGAAATGGTCTTCCAACAGTCTTGAAGGAGTTTCCAGAGATGCTTAGCACTTGTTGGCCCTTTTGCCCTCACTCTGCGGTCCAGCTCACCCCAAACCATCTTGATTGGGTTCAGGTCCGGTGACTGTGGAGTCCAGGTCATCTGGCGTAGCACCCCATCACTCTCCTTCATGGTCAAATAGCCCTTACACAGCCTGGAGGTGTGTTTGGGGTCATTGTCCTGTTGAAAAATAAATGATGGTCCAACTAAACGCAAACCGGATGGAATAGCATGCCACTGCAAGATGCTGTGGTAGCCATGCTGGTTCAGTATGCCTTCAATTTTGAATAAATCTCCAACAGTGTCACCAGCAAATCACCCCCACACCATCACACCTCCTCCTCCATGCTTCACGGTGGGAACCAGGCATGGAACCAAAGATCTCAAATTTGGACTCATCAGACCAAAGCACAGATTTCCACTGGTCTAATGTCCATCCCTCGTGTTCTTTAGCCCAAACAAGTCTCTTCTGCTTGTTGCCTGTTCTTAGCAGTAGTTTCCTAGCAGATATTCTACCATAAAGGCCTGATTCACACAGTCTCCTCTTAACAGTTGTTCTAGAGATGTGTCTGCTGCTAGAACTCTGTGTGGCATTGACCTAGTCTCTAATCTGAGCTGCTATTAACCTGCGATTTCTGAGGCTGGTGACTCGGATGAACTTATCCTCCGCAGCAGAGGTGACTCTTGGTCTTCCTTTCCTGTGGCGGTCCGCATGTGAGCCAGTTTCTTTGTAGCGCTTGATGGTTTTTGTGACTGCACTTGGGGACACTTTCAAAGTTCTCCCAATTTTTCGGACTGACTGACCTTCATTTCTTAAAGTAATGATGGCCACTCGTTTTTCTTTACTTCTGCTTTTTTCTTGCCATAATACAAATTCTAACAGTCTATTCAGTAGGACTATCAGCTGTGTATCCACCTGACTTCTCCACAAAGCAACTGATGGTCCCAACCCCATTTATAAGGCAAGAAATCCCACTTATTAAACCTGACAGGGCACACCTGTGCAGTGAAAACCATTTCAGGTGACTACCTCTTCAAGATCATCAAGAGAATGCCAAGGGTGTGCAAAGCGGTAATCAAAGCAAAAGGCGGCTACTTTGAAGAACCTAGAATATGACATATTTTCTGTTGTTTCACACTTTTTTGATAAGTATATAATTCCACATGTGTTAATTCATAGTTTTGATGCCTTCAGTGTGAATCTACAATTTTCATAGTCATGAAAATAAAGAAAACTCTTTGAATGAGAAGGTGTGTCCAAACTTTTGGTCTGTACTGTATATTGAACTGGTACAACCTTTTCAAGCAATGCAATCAATTTGTTAATATTTGAATCTTCTTCCCCCTTATTGCATAAGGGGAGTATGTTCTTTACCTTGGGTTCTGTAGGTGTTAAGTCTTTAGAAATTTCACATTTTTGTGTTACAAGACTCTGGGTCATCTTATTCTCAGCCCTCAACCTTTTGTCTCTGTGGTAACTATCATTTCCTGTACCTCACTGACTGTCCATCTCTCGGCAGGTTTACACCTAGGCATGCTTTGCAATTCTGATTCAGGACAGTGTCGGATAAACATCATTGCTACTTCATGCCCTGTGTCCTCCACACACTTTCCCCGCCCTTTTAGACATTCATTAGCAAGATCAATGACACAATTTAAACGAATCCAGTAATCTAGGCTACTCTCACCAGGTTTAGGCAGTGTGGAATAAAAGTCTGCCAAGGGAGTCACGGTGGAGATAACTTCCCCAAAATGTTGTTTCAGTATATTGTAAATAGCACTTGGGTCCTTCTTTATATTAATAGTTGGATTATTCCTCACCCCAATTTTCACAAGTTCTTTTGCACGGCCCATCAATTCATCCATTATCTCTTTACCACACTCAACAGTTTGGTAACCTTTCTTATCAAGAAAGACTGCATCATCTCCTCCCACTCATACACACTACACTCATCACTCTCATCTCCCCGAAATATTGGCAGTTCTTTTACATTTGCTTTCAGTACAAAATTTAATTTAGCCCAATCCTGAGTTTGCAGGTAACTCTCTGGTGGGAAGGAATCCTGTTTGCTATTATGAGCTGACAGACCTTCTATTATAGAGTGGCTAATCTGCTGCCCAACCTCCCTTATTACATCTGAGAGAACCTGCAAATTCTGAAATGTGTTCTGCATATCGCTGGATGTACGTCTATTATGGGAGTCAGTAACATGGCTCATGTTTTCTGCATATGTCCTGTTCTGGTCTGACACTTCTGGTACACCAGAATCATTAGATGGAAATAACTTAGACCTTGTAAATAAGCTTCCAGTCTGGTCTACCGTTGTGGAAAAACCTGCATTCACATCATAGCTATCCGATGCATTCATATTCTGTGAGTGTTTATACCATGGAGAACCCCTCCCTAGTACCAAGGGGGTGGAGTAGTAATGTCCTGGGGGAGGTCTGCGGTGTTCTGATATATTTTTCATTTTAGAAAGTTCCAGAAGAACGCAGTCTTAGTCAAACCTTTCAGATACTGTCCGCTTATTACACGTGTCCACTTATCTGGATCGCTGCTGGTGACTTTAGGTATCTTCACTGGTCACTTTGAGCAGAATGATGACATCCGAGTCACGGCATCAAATGTAACCCTCTTTTCCTTACACCATCTGCGACACTTCCAGCTTTCGTACTCACTCAGTCACAAGCTCCTCCAGGCATTAACTCTATGTGGACTCTAAGGGACGACACTCAGGTCTTCTATGGTTTAAAGCTTTATTAAGGTGGAGTGCACTTGGCTGGAGCCTCCTTCACAGCAAATGTCTCCTTCACAGCAAATGTCTGTAATACAACAGGGAAACACTGCCACTATCTGGTATACAGCCAGGTCACCAGCCCACCTCCTTCACAGCAAATGTCTGCACTCAAAATATATTATAAAACAGTGATCGTATAGTGGATCTTACAATGAACAAGTATATGAGGATAACAGCAACATACCTGTAATACAACAGGAAACACTGCCACTATCTGGTATACAGCCATGTCACCAGCCCACCTATATCATAACAGGCAGTCATTATGTTACATTCCCACATACGTGTTACAGGATATAAAAAAGCATACAGAGAAATGAACAAGAGAAAATCATTTACAAAGCTAATGCAGCAGGGTGAACTGGAATACAACATGACTTATAGCCATTTTATGAAGAGCACATGGCTCTCTAACCCTACATCATCTACTCAGCCTAGCATGTGTTGTGGGACATAAAGGCTGCTGAAAAAACATACAGTCACCTCTTTACATTCTACAGAACTATTATCGGGATATATCATAACTTTTGACACCAGATAAATGAACTTTAGTAGAGTTGAGCGAACACCTAGATGTTCGGGTTCGAGAAGTTCGGCCGAACTTCCTGGAAATGTTCGGGTTCGGGATCCGAACTCGACCCGAACTTCGCCCCTGAACCCGAACCCCATTGAAGTCAATAGGGACCTGTTATGGTACCTGTACCGCTCTTTCCCTTACCGAGCTCCAAATGCACGAATCGCCACTAGCAGCCGAACGTCAAAAGTTTCCAAGCGGCAAATAATCCCAATAAGCAGTCTCTAGTCGGCGGTAATAAAATCCCCCCCCCCCAATAACGAGACCAAGCTCCACCTTGAGGGTAAAACACAAACACTTTATTGAGGGCTACCCGCCCGTATTTATGCAGGTCCCTATCTGGTGTACACGCCCCTAGGGGACCAGAAGGAAGACTGTGACGCAGGACAGATACGTAACACTCAGGATACACAGACACAACACATCCCCACAATGCATCATGGTTTCCTCCTCTCTGCCCTGGGGACACCCGAAGAGTAATTCAATTATCTCTCAGGACAGCAATACACATGTAGGAACAACAGGACAGGAATCACCACCCAAACACACAATGTCACATCCTCCCAGCAAACACAGACATTTAACATATTCCCAGATAGCTCAAGTCTGAGTGCATATCATTAGGTGAATAGCACTCAGAGTACACAAATATAATAAAATTATCTATCTGGGTACCATTTTTTAGTCCATACGGATGGGTCTGTCACACGGCTCCCCCCTTGTGGAACACTCCGGCAGACCCGGCTTGACCCTTTGGCCGGTCAACTTGGGGATGACCGGACTTGGACGGAGTAGGGACGTCTGTTTGCCAGGATAACCCATCCGCATTCCCATTCTGCTTACCGGGTTGGTAGCTGATGGCGAAGTTGTAAGGCTGCAGTGCCAGACTCCATCTCAGCAGTCTGCCATTGTTTCCGGAGACCCAGTTAAGCCAGACAAGGGGATTGTGGTCTGTGATTAGGGAAAATTCGTGTCCGTATAAATAAGGGCTCAACTTCTTCAGTGCCCAGACCAGGGCTAAACACTCTTTCTCCACTGCCGCATAACTCACTTCCCGAGGTAGTAACTTTCTGCTGAGATATGCGACAGGGTGCTCTCCTCCATATTCCCCGACCTGGCTCAGCACAGCCCCCAGTCCATACATGGAAGCATCTGTATGCACAAGAAAACGTTTGTTAGGGACTGGGGCAGCCAGTACAGGGGCATTCACAAGAGCTTGCTTCAGGTCCAGAAACGCGGCTTCACAAGCTGGAGACCACAGGACCTGCTTAGGTAAATTCTTCTTAGTCAGGTCAGTCAAGGGCTTGGCAACCGTACTGTAGTCGGGGACAAAACGTCGGTAATACCCTGCCACCCCAGGAAGGCCAGTACTTGGGTCTTGGTGATAGGTGTGGGCCAGTTAGCTACAGCCTCTACCTTGGCTGGCTCTGGTCGCTGGCTCCCACATCCTACCCTGTGACCCAAGTACTGCACTTCTGCCATGCCTAAATGGCACTTGTCTGGCTTCAAGGTCAGGCCGGCGGCCCGAATCTTGTCTAGCACCACCCCCAAGTGTACTAAATGGTCTTCCCAGGACTCACTGTAGACCGCAATGTCATCCAGGTATGCACATGCAAATTCCTGGAAGCCATCGAGGAGCCTATCCACCATAAGCTGGAAGGTAGCCGGAACATTCTTCATCCCAAATGGCATAACCTTAAACTGGTACAGGCCAAATGGGGTGACGAATGCCGACTTAGGGATAGCATCCTCGGCCAGAGGGATCTGCCAATAACATTTGCACAGGTCAATGGTGGTCAGATAGCGCCCCCTGGCAATGCGGTCTAAAAACTCGTCTACCCGGGGCATCGGGTAGGCGTCAGTGGTGGTCCGCTCGTTGAGCCGCCTGTAATCCCCACAGAACCGGGTGGTCCCATCTTTCTTAGGCACCAGGACTACAGGCGAGGCCCAAGGGCTGTCTGAGTGCTCGAAAACCCCCAGCCTGGTCATCTCTTGTATCTCCTTCCGCATTCCTTCTCGGACTGCTTCAGGGATACGGTATGGGGGTTGTCGTAGGGGGTTCTGTCCGGGTGTCTCGACCTTGTGCACAGCTAGGGTGGTGCACCTGGGTTCTTGGGAGAACGTCGCCTGCTTCTCCCACAGAAGCTGTCTTGCCTTCTCTGCCGGGTATAGCCGGTCCCCTAGATGTACAAGACTAGTAAGGTCAGTCTGGGGATCCTTCTCTAACAAGTCAGGTAAAGGTAAGTTCTCTGGGTCGTCAGTAGCTGGGGCACATACTGCCGCAACATCCTCTGGTCTCTCCTGATACTCCTTCAGCATGTTCACATGAAAGGATCGCTGAATCCTCTCATCTGCACAGCTGGCTATAAGATAGGTAGTATCGCATACCTGAGCTAACACTTTATACGGGCCCTGCCAAGATGCTTGCATCTTGTTTGCCTTCACAGGCTTGAGCACTAGAACCTTCTGCCCAACCTGGAAGACCCGCTGTCGGGCACCCCGATCGTACCACCGCTTCTGTCTCCCCTGGGCTGCCTGGAGATTCTCCCTTACCATCAAGGATAGTTTCTCCATGCGGTCCCGGAGTTCCAGGACATATGGCACTATGGGGGTCCCTTCTTGCTCTGTCTCCCCCTCCCAGTGTCATCTAATGAGATCTAGGGGTCCACGGACCCTTCTCCCATAGGGTAACTCACAGGGGGAGAACCCAGTAGATTCCTTGGGCACCTCTCTGTATGCAAATAGCAGATGAGGCAGGAATCTCTCCCAGTCTCTGCAAGTGTCAGTAAAGGTCCTCAGCATCTGTTTGAGGGTGCCGTTAAATCGTTCGCAGAGACCGTTCGTCTGTGGGTGATAAGGTGAGCTCAGCAGCGGTTTAATGCCGCACACCTTCCACAGCTGCTGGCTAAGCACAGCGGTGAACTGAGTTCCCTGATCAGAGAGGATCTCCAGAGGGAACCCGACCCTAGTGAAAATTTTAACCAGGGCATCAGCAACCATCTCTGCCTCTATATTAGACAGCGCTACTGCCTCTGGATAACGTGTGGCATAGTCCACCACGGTAAGAATGCTAGCCCTGGCCAGTGGACCCACAATGTCAACGGCTATGCGGGAAAAGGGTTCTTCAATGATAGGCATCGACTGAAGCCTAGTCTTTGGGTGATCCCCCCGCTTACCTACCCGTTGACAGGTGTCACACGTGCTACAATAAACCTGCACATCTCGGTTAAATTGGGCCAGAAAAAGATTTGGGTGATTATATGAGCTGTGCGGTGGGAACCTAGATGGCCCGCTAACGGCACATCATGCCCAATCCGCAGAATCTCCTGCCGGTACTTTGCAGGTACCACTAGCTGTCGATTCTGCGGAGGGGTACTCGGTTTCTGGGACGGTTTCGGGATCCTGTACAGCCTATCCCCCACCCACTTGTAGTGCTCCCCATCTACTCCTTCTCCCCCAGAGTCGGCCCTGGACCTGTACTTCACTAACGTCGGGTCTTCCCTAGTTTCCTTCCCGTACATCTCTGGGGTATCCCAGCCTAAAGGGGCCTGATCTAAGGTACAAGTCGGGGTAGAGAGCCTTACCTGGGTCTCAGCAGCAGGTGGGCCAGCCTCGGCGGCACAGGTCGTGACCGCGTCTACTTCAGCGGGACCCATGGGAGCGAAGGCTGAAACGAGGGGCGCCAAGTCATTGCCAAGGAGGACATCTGCGGGTAAATCCTTCATGACCCCCCACATTTACATGTCCAGCGCCCACTCCCCAATCCAAATGTACCTGGGCAACGGGTAGACGAAACACGGCACCCCCGGCTACTCGCACTGCGACCGTGTCCCCTGTATGTTGGGCTTCGGATACCAGGTGCTTCTGGAGCAAAGTCATGGTTGCACCGGTATCCCGTAAACCACTGACCTCCTTCCCGTTGACCTTTACACATTGCCGGTGGTGCTGTCTGTTATCCCGGTTGGCAGCCTGAAAGGGGTCTGCCATATGCAGGATGCCCCAGCACTCCTCTTCCTCTACACAGTGAGCTGCTGGGAGAGGTGGTCGTTGATTGCCCCCTGCGGGTCTCCTCCAGGACTGGTTCTGGTTGGCACTGTTCATCGGGCACTCCGGTCGCTTGCGCCCTAGCTGCTTGCATAGGTAGCACCGAATGGGTTGGGAGTACTCCCGTGAGTTAAACCGGGGTGGCTGTTGATACTGGGCAGACATAGGGGGTGCTGATGGCCAATTGATTGGAGGCTGATAGATGGTAGCTGCTGTTAGTGCTGCTGGCCTGTATTCCACTCTGGCGGGAGCCTTGCTGATGGAACTGTCCAGTTTGCGGGCATCTGTATACTCATCCACCAGACGAGCTGCTTCATGTAGAGTGGAGGGTTTACGGTCCCTTACCCACTCTCTGACCCCTGCTGGTAATTTGTCAAAACAATGTTCCAATTAGAAACATCTGTAGCACCTCTTCTCTGGACCCAGCCTGGCACCCCGCCATCCAGTGGGCGACTGTGCGGTGCACCTTACAGGCCCATTCAACAAAAGAGTCCCCAGCTGTTTTAACAGTGTCTCGGAACCTCCTCCGGTATGCTTCGAGTGTAACGGCATACCGGGAGAGTAAAGCTTCCCTGACGGCCACATAATCCCCGATCTCCTCATCAGGGATGGCCCGAAATGCCTCGCTGGCCTTGCCGGATAACTTGCCGGACAATATAGTAACCCAGTCTTCCAGGGGTACCTTGTGCAGGGCACATTGCCGCTCAAAATCAGCAAGGTACCCATCAATCTCTCCTTCTGTCTCACTGAAGGCTTTAAATGCAGTAAACGGCACTTTCTTTCTTTCCCCCGGGTGTGCTGTGACTGGGGCTGCTGCAGCCCCGTTTTGGCGTAGCAGGTTGGCCTCCACAGCGGCCATGACCTAGGTGATGATCTCTGCAGAGGGGTTGGGACCATAATGGGCCAGCCTGATTCTTAACACCCCCTCCTCGGGAGTTCTGTCAGCTGTGCTGGGTCCATTGGTTCCCTCTGCCGCTGGTACTCCATCCATTTCCAGCAATAACGCAATAATGTCCTGAGGTTACTGGCCTGTCCGCTCTAATAAATCTTTTAGGGTAGCTCTTCTCAGGTTTTGGTATTGTAATTCCATTTGATCCTGGTTGTAGTGGTCTCTTTGGGCGCTGAGGATCATCCCGTCGCTTGCCACCAGTTGTTACGGTACCTGTACCGCTCTTTCCCTTCCCGAGCTCCAAATGCACGAATCGCCACTAGCAGCCGAACGTCATTAGTTTACAAGAGGCAAATAATCCCAATAAGCAGTCTCTAGTCGCCGGTAATAAAATTCCCCCCCCCCCCCTCCAATAACGAGACCAAGCTCCAACTTGAGGGTAAAATACGAACACTTTATTGAGGGCTACCCGTCCGTATTTATGCAGGTCCCCATCTAGTGTACACACCCCTAGGGGACCAGAAGGAAGACTGTGACACAGGACAGATACGTAGCACTCAGGAAACACAGAGACAACACATCCCCACAATGCATCATGGTTTCCTCCTCTCTGCCCTGGGGACACCCGAACAGTAATTCAATTATCTCTCAGGACAGAGGGAAATCACCAATACACATGTGGGAACAACAGGACAGGAATCACCACCCAAACACACACCCATGTCACACCCTCCCAGCATAAACAGACATTTAACATATTCCCAGATAGCTCAAGTCTGAGTGCATATCATTAGGTGAATGGCACTCAGAGTACACAAATACAATAAAATTATCTATCTGGGTACCATTTTCTAGTCCATACGGATGGGTCTGTCACAGGACCCCAACTTTTCGGCACTAAAAAGGCTGTAAAATAGCCAAGGAAAGGGCTAGAGGGCTTCAAAAGGCAGCAAAATGTAGGTAAATCCCCTGCAAACAAATGTGGATAGGGAAATGAATTAAAATAAAAATAAAATAAAATTAACCAATATCAATTGGAGAGAGGTCTCATAGCAGAGAATCAGGCTTCATATCACCAAACACTGGAACAAGCCACTGTCGGATATTTAGGCCCCGGCACCCAGACAGAGGAGAGAGGTCCCATAGCAGAGATTCAGGCTTCATGTCATAGCAGAGAATCAGGCTTCACATCACCCAACACTGGAACAGGTCACTGTCAGATATTTAGGCCCCGGTACCCAGACAGAGGAGAGAGGTCCCATTGCAGAAAATCAGGCTTCATGTTATAGCAGAGAATCAGGCTTCACGTCACCCACCACTGGTACAGGCCACTGTCAGATATTTTTAGGCCCTGGCACACAGACAGAGGAGAGAGGTCCCATAGCAGAGATTCAGGCTTCATGTCATAGCAAAGAAATAGGCTTCATGTCATAGCAGAGAAATAGGCTTCATGTCATAGCAGAGATTCAGGCTTCATGTCATAGCAGAGATTCAGGCTTCATGTCACCCACCACTGGAACAGGCCACTGTCAGATATTTTTAGGCCCCGGCACCCAGACAGAGGAGAGAGGTCCCAAAGCAGAGAATCAGGCTTCATGTCATAGCAGAGAATCAGGCTTCATGTCACCCAACACTGGAACAGGCCATTGTCAGATATTTTTAGGCCCCGGCACCCAGACAGAGGAGAGAGGTCCCATTGCAGAGATTCAGGCTTTATGTCATAGCAGAGAATCAGGCTTCATGTCACCCAACACTGGAACAGGCCATTGTCAGATATTTTTAGGCCCCGGCACCCAGACAGAGGAGAGAGGTCCCATTGCAGAGATTCAGGCTTCATGTCATAGCAGAGAATCAGGCTTCATGTCATAGCAGAGAAATGGGCTTCATGTCATAGCAGAGAATCAGGCTTCATGTCACCCACCACTGGAACAGGCCATTGTCAGATATTTAGGCCCCGGCACCCAAACAGAGGAGAGAGGTCCCATAGCAGAGAATCAGGCTTCATGTCATAGCAGAGAATCAGGCTTCATGTCACCCAACACTGGAACAGGCCACTGTCAGATATTTTTAGGCCTCGGCACCCAGACAGAGGAGAGAGGTCCCATAGCAGAGAATCAGGCTTCATTTCATAGCAAAGAATCATGCTTCATGTAACCCAACACTGGAACAGGCCACTGTCAGATATTTTTAGGCCCCGGCAGCCAGACAGAGGAGAGAGGTCCCATAGCAGAGAATCAGGCTTAATGTCATAGCAGAGAATCAGGCTTCATGTCACCCACCACTGGAACAGGCCATTGTCAGATATTTTTAGGCCCCGGCACCCAGACAGAGGAGAGAGGTCCCATAGCAAAGAATCAGGCTTAATGTCATAGCAGAGAATCAGACTTCATGTCACCCACCACTGGAACAGGCCATTGTCAGATATTTTTAGGCCCCGGCACCCAGACAGAGGAGAGAGGTCCCATAGCAAAGAATCAGGCTTAATGTCATAGCAGAGAATCAGGCTTCATGTCACCCACCACTGGAACAGGCCATTGTCAGATATTTTTAGGCCCCGGCACCCAGACAGAGGAGAGAGGTCCCATAGCAGAGATTCAGGCTTCATGTCATAGCAGAGAATCAGGCTTCATGTCTCCCAACACTGGAACAGACCACTGTCAGATATTTTTAGGCCCCGGCACCCAGACAGAGAAGAGGTTCATTCAACTTTGGGTTGCCCTGCAATATAATGGTAAAATGAAAATAAAAAGAGGATTGAATGAGGAAGTGCCCTGGAGTACAATAATATATGGTTAAGGGGAGGTAGTTATAAATGTCTAATCTGCAAAAGGGATGGACAGGTCCTGTGGGATCCATGCCTGGTTCATTTTTATGAACGTCAGCTTGTCCACATTGACTGTAGACAGGCGGCTGCGTTTGTCTGTAATGACACCCCCTGCCGTGCTGAATACACGTTCAGACAAAACGCTGGCTGCCGGGCAGGCCAGCACCTCCAAGGCATAAAAGACTAGCTCTGGCCACGTGGACAATTTGAAGACCCAGAAGTTGAATGGGGCCGAACCATCAGTCAGTACGTGGAGGGGTGTGCACACGTACTGTTCCACCATGTTAGTGAAATGTTTCCTCCTGCTAACATGTTCCGTATCCGGGTATAGATAATTAGAGAGGGCTCACCTGTATAATCAAGAATGGTTCCATATCAGGTGGTGGTGCAGTTAGCTGTGGCGTGTTGACAAAACTTTTCCACATCTCTGCCATGCTAACCCTGCCCTCAGAGGAGCTGGCCGTGACACAGCTGCGTTGGCGACCTCTTGCTCTCTTCTGCCTTCGCCTTGGGATTCCACTTGTTCCCTTGTGACATTTGGGAATGCTCTCAGTAGCGCGTCTACCAATGTGCGCTTGTACTCGCGCATCTTCCTATCACGCTCCAGTGCAGGAAGTAAGGTGGGCACATTGTCTTTGTACCGGGGATCCAGCAGGGTGGCAACCCAGTAGTCCGCACACGTTAAAATGTGGGCAACTCTGCTGTCGTTGCGCAGGCACTGCAGCATGTAGTCGCTCATGTGTGCCAGGCTGCCCAGGGGTAAGGACAAGCTGTTCTCTGTGGGAGGCGTATCGTCATTGTCCTGCGTGTTCCCCCATCCACGCACCAGTGATGGGCCCGAGCTGCATTGGGTGCCACCCCGCTGTGAACATGCTTCATCCTCATCCTCCGTCACCTCATCCTCGTCCTCCTCGTCCTCCAGTAGTGGGCCCTGGCTGGCCACATTTGTACCTGGCCTCTGCTGTTGCAAAAAATGTCCCTCTGAGTCACTTCGAAGAGACTGGCTTTAAAGTGCTAAAAATGACCCCTCTTCCTCCTCCTCCTGGGCCACCTCCTCTTCCATCATTGCCCTAAGTGTTTTCTCAAGGAGACATAGAAGTGGTATTGTAACGCTGATAACGGCGTCATCGCCACTGGCCATGTTGGTGGAGTACTCGAAACAGCGCAACAGGGCACACAGGTCTCGCATGGAGGCCCAGTCATTGGTGGTGAAGTGGTGCTGTTCCGCAGTGCGACTGACCCGTGTGTGCTGCAGCTGAAACTCCACTATGGCCTGCTGCTGCTCGCACAGTCTGTCCAGCATGTGCAAGGTGGAGTTCCACCTGGTGGGCACGTCGCATGTGAGGCTGTGAGCGGGAAGGCGAGCAGCGGCAGGATGTGAACGCCAGAAGCGCGCACAGACGGCCTGCACTTTATGCAGCAGCCCTGACATGTCGGGGTAGTTGTAAATGAATTTCTGCGCCACCAAATTCAGCACATGCGGCAGGCAAGGGATGTGCGTCAAACCGGCTAGTCCCAGAGCTGCAACGAGATTTCGCCCATTATCGCAACCACTCGTCGGTCTATTGTTCTATACCCCACCTCTACTCCTGTGCGGTGTGGGACCTGTTCCCCAAACATACAGACGTGGACAAAATTGTTGGTACCCTTTGGTCAATGAAAGAAAAAGTCACAATGGTCACAGAAATAACTTTAATCTGACAAAAGTAATAATAAATTAAAATTCTATAAATGTTAACCAATGAAAGTCAGACATTGTTTTTCAACCATGCTTCAACAGAATTATGTAAAAAAATAAACTCATGAAACAGGCATGGACAAAAATGATGGTACCCCTAACTTAATATTTTGTTGCGCAACCTTTTGAGGCAATCACTGCAATCAAACGCTTCCTGTAACTGTCAATGAGACATCTGCACCTCTCAGCAGGTATTTTGGCCCACTCCTCATGAGCAAACTGCTCCAGTTGTGTCCGGTTTGAAGGGTGCCTTTTCCAGACTGCATGTTTCAGCTCCTTCCAAAGATGCTCAATAGGATTGAGGTCAGGGCTCATAGAAGGCCACTTTAGAATAGTCCAATTTTTTCCTCTTAGCCATTCTTGGGTGTTTTTAGCGGTGTGTTTTGGGTCATTGTCCTGTTGCAAGACCCATGACCTGCGACTGAGACCAAGCTTTCTGACACTGGCTAGTACATTTCTCTAGAATTCCTTGATAGTCTTGAGATTTCATTGTACCCTGCACAGATTCAAGACACCCTGTGCCAGACGCAGCAAAGCAGCCCCAGAACATAACAGAGCCTCCTCCATGTTTCACAGTAGGGACAGTGTTCTTTTCTTGATATGCTTCATTTTTTCGTCTGTGAACATACAGCTGATGTGCCTTGGCAAAAACTTCGATTTTTGTCTCATCTGTCCACAGGACATTCTCCCAGAAGCTTTGTGGCTTGTCAACATGTAGTTTGGCATATTCCAGTCTTGCTTTTTTATGATTCGTTTTCAACAATGGTGTCCTCCTTGGTCGTCTCCCATGTAGTCCACTTTGGCTCAAACAACGACGGATGGTGCGATCTGACACTGATGTTCCTTGAGCATGAAGTTCACCTTGAATCTCTTTAGAAGTCTTTCTAGGCTCTTTTGTTACCATTCGGATTATCCGTCTCTTAGATTTGTCATCAATTTTCCTCCTGCGGCCACGTCCAGGGAGGTTGGCTACAGTCCCATGGATCTTAAACTTATGAATAATATGTGCAACTGTACTCACAGGAACATCTAGTTGCTTGGAGATGGTCTTATAGCCTTTACCTTTAACATGCTTGTCTATAATTTTCTTTCTGATCTCTTGAGACAGCTCTTTCCTTTGCTTCCTCTGGTCCATGTCGAGTGTGGTACACACCATATCACCAAACAACACAGTGATTACCTGGAGCCATATATATAGGCCCAATGGCTGATTACAAGGTTGTAGACACCTGTGATGCTAATTAGTGGACACACCTTGAATTAACATGTCCCTTTGGTCACATTATGTTCTGTGTTTTCTAGGGGTACCATCATTTTTGTCCATGCCTGTTTCATGAGCTTATTTTTTTACATAATTCTGTTGAAGCATGGTTGAAAAACAATGTCTGACTTTCATTGGTTAACATTTATAGAATTTTAATTTATTATTACTTTTGTCAGATTAAAGTTATTTCTGTGACCATTGTGACTTTTTCTTTCATTGACCAAAGGGTACCAACAATTTTGTCCACGTCTGTATGAGTTTCAGAATGGCCTGCTGACGTTTACCCCGGGCTGTGCTGAAGTTGGTGGTGAAGGTGTGTGGCTGACTGGATGAGCAGGTGGAAGAAGAGGAGGAGGAAGCCGAGTAGGAGGAGGAGGCAACAGGAGGAGGCAACAGGAGGCAAAGAATGTTGCCCTGCGATCCTTGGTGGCGGAAGGACGTGCGCCAAACTGCTCTCCGCCTGGGGCCCAGCCGCCACTACATTTACCCAGTGTGCAGTTAGGGAGATATAGCGTCCCTGTCCACGTATCTGTGGTTAGGTGGACCTTGCCACAGATGGCGTTGCGCAGTGCACACTTGATTTTATCGGATACTTGGTTGTGCAGGGAAGGCACGGCTCTCTTTGAGAAGTAGTGGCGGCTGGGAACAACATAATGTGGGACAGCAAGCGACATGAGCTGTTGAAGCTGTCTGTGTCCACCAGCCCGAATGACAGCATTTCATAGGCCAGTAGTTAGAAATGCTGGCATTCAGGGCCAGGGATCGAGGGTGGCTAGGTGGGAATTTACGCTTTCTCTCAAATGTTTGTGAGATGGAGAGCGGAACGCTGCCGTGTGACATGGTTGAGATGCTTGGTGATGGAGCTGGTGGTGTTGGTGGTACATCCCCTGTTTGCTGGGCGGCAGGTGCCAACGTTCCTCCAGAGGCGGAGGAAGAGGCCTAGGCGGCAGCAGCAGAAGAGGTAGCAGGGGGAGCCTGAGTGAGTTCCTTGGTTTTAAGGTGTTTACTCCACTGCAGTTCATGCTTTGCATGCAGGTGCCTGGTCATGCAGGTTGTGCTAAGGTTCAGAACGTTAATGCCTCGCTTCAGGCTCTGATGGCACAGCGTGCAAACCATTCGGGTCTTCGTCAGCACATTGTTTGAAGAACTGCCACGCCAGGGAACTCCTTGAAGCTGCCTTTGGGGTGCTCGGTCCCAGATGGCGGTGGCCAGTAGCAGACGGACTCTCTTGGCGGTGGGTGTTCTGCTTTTGCCTACTGCTCCCTCTTTTGCTACACTGTTGGCTCGGTCTTACCACTGCCTCTTCCTCCGAACTCTGAAAGTCAGTGGCACGACCTTCATTCAATGTGGGGTCTAGGACCTCATCGTCCCCTGCATTGTCTTCCACCCAGTCTTCCTCCCTGACCTCCTGTTCAGTCTGCACACTGCAGAAAGACGCAGCAGTTGGCACCTGTGTTTCGTCATCGGAGACGTGCTGAGGTGGTATTCCCATGTCCTCATCATCAGGAAACATAAGTGGTTGTGCGTCAGTGCATTCTATGTCTTATTCCACCGCTGGGGAAGGGCTAGGTGGATGCCCTTGGGAATCCCTGCCAGCAGAGTTTTCAAACAGCATAAGAGACTGCTGCATAACTTGAGGCTCAGACAGTTTCCCTGATATGCATGGGGGTGATGTGACAGACTGATGGGCTTGGTTTTCAGGCGCCATCTGTGCGCTTTCTGCAGAAGACTGGGTGGGAGATAATGTGAACGTGCTGGATCCACTGTCGGCCACCCAATTGACTAATGCCTGTACCTGCTCAGGCCTTACCATCCTTAGAACGGCATTGGGCCCCTCCAAATATTGCTGTAAATTCTGGCGGCTACTGGGACCTGAGGTAGTTGGTTCACTAGGACGTGTGGCTGTGGCAGATAGGCCACGTCCTCTCCCAGCACCAGAGGGTCCACTAACACTACCACGACCATGTCCGCGTCCCTTACTAGATGTTTTCCTCATTGTTACCGTTCACAACAATAAGAAAATTTTTATTTGGCCCAATGTATTGAATTCAAATTCAGGTCTATTTTTACAGGCACGTAACACTATCTGGCTATCTATTTAGGTACCTTATTACACTAATACAGGCACAGCAGTAACGACAGATTTAGCTGAATATAAATTGTAGGCGTAGAATTTAGGCCCTGGATGACAGGTATCCCTTTTACGGACAGAATTAGACTTGGAAATGCACGGTAGCTTGTGAAGTTATTGAGGATGACCCTATCAGCACCTTCAATGTAATATACCCTTTTATGGATAGATTTAAACTTGGCCTGATACAGCATAAACCACTGATTTAGGGAATTGCTAAGTTGGGAATTGTATTTCAACCCAGAACGAAAACTGTGTTTTGGCGGACACTAAATAAATTGACCAGCCACAGCAGTAACAACAGATTTAGCTGAATATAAATTGTAGGCCTAGTATTTAGGTGCTGGATGACAGGTATACGTTTACGGACAGAATTAGACTTGGAAATGCACGGTAGCGTGTGAAGTTATTGATGATGACCCTATCCGCACCTTCAATCTAATATACCCTTTTATGGATAGATTTAAAATTGGCCTGATACAGCAGAAACCACTGATTTAGGGAATTGCTTAGTTGGGAATTGTATTTCAACCCAGAACAAAAATATATCCTTTGCCAGACAGCAGACAGTATTACAATTGGCTAACCACAGCTGAAACACCAGATTTAGGGTACTGCTATTTTGGCAATTGTATTTCACCCCTCAAATAGCAAGCACAGCCAAGCACCTGATGTAGGATATAGCAACAAAAAAAAAAAACACTATTGATGGTTAAATGTATTTGATGGCAGCTTGTGCTGGCGCACCACAAGACACAAAATGGCCGCCGATCACCCCAGAAAAAAGTGACAGAAAAACGCTCTGGGCAGCCTAAAAACAGTGAGCAATTGAATAGCAGAGGTTGAATGATTTACAGCTATAGATCGATCACTTCATTAAGTGTTTTTGAAGAGTAAATCACTGCCTAATCTGGCCCTAACAGCAGCAGCTGCATCCTATCCCTACACTAATCAGAGCAGAGTGACGTGCGGCGCTACGTGACTCCAGCTTAAATAGAGGCTGGGTCACATGCTGCACTGGCCAATCACAGCCATGCCAATAGTAGTCATGGCTGTGATGGCCTCTTGCGGCAAGTAGTATGACGCTTGTTGATTGGCTGCTTTGCAGCCTTTCAAAAAGCGCCAAGAAAGTGCCGAACACCAAACACGAACCCGGACTTTTACGAAAAGTTTGGGTTCGCTCATTCCTATTCAAACGTTATAATTATATAAAACTACAATTGTTAAATAAACAATTCCCATTAGGCAAATCATTTCAGTTTGTTGTGGAGGTTGAACAGTTCCTCCACGGCCTTGTTGTTTCGCTCCTCCAATAGGGCCATTCTGTGGGAGAATTGGAGCTTTATCTCCCACAGCTTGCGATCATGGAGCTCCGGGAGCTCCCGCAGATCCTCTTGGTGGTCCCGCTGAAGGTCCAATTTATTTATTTTTTCATTTCTTTCAGTACTGTTAAAAAAGATTTAAAAAAAAATAAGATTTATTAATTTGTCATCAGATTACATGCAATTTAGTGAATATTGCATAAGGCTGTTGACTAATGGGGATTGTAGTAGAAACACAGACTGTGAAGAATAACTTTTTCAGAAGTTCTGTCTGCATAAAATCTGATTGTTGGATTTCTAACCTGCCATTGGGCCAGGAATAGTCTTTGGCATTGAGGTCATAATTTACATCTGCTATTTGAGTTGTATCAGAATTTTTGAATTATTAGTATGAATGATAGGGCTCGTCTGATTTTTTATTTTATTTTTTAAATGATTTGCTCAACGAGATTGAAAAGTGTCACAAATATAAACTAATTAATTTATCTACATCATAACCATTATCTTACCTACTAATAACACTAGACTGTAATGAAGTATTTCGAAATAAACAACTACCTATATTTAATTAATTGAGATGTAAATAGTATTCTATTATATTTTGCGACACCAACCAATCTTAAAGGGGTTCTGCACTTTCAATTAACTGATGATCTATCCTCTGGATAGATCATCAGCTTCTGATCGGCGGGAGTCTGACACCCAGGACCCCTGCCGATCAGCTGTTTGAGAAGGCAGCGGTGCTCCAGCAGCGCCGTGGCCTTCTCACTGTTTACCGCCGGGCTGCCCGCCCACTGATGTCACGACTTGTAGCAACTAGAGTGGGCGCGGCTAAGCTCCATTCAAGTGAACAGAGCTTAGCCGCGCCCACTGTAGTTGATACAAGTCGTGACGTCAGTGGGCGGGCGGCCCGGTGGTAAACAGTGAGAAGGCCGGGGCGCCGCTGCCTTCTCAAACAGCTGTTCGGCGGGGGTCCCGGGTGTCGGACCCCCGCCGATCAGAAGCTGATGATCTATCCAGAGGATAGATCATCAGTTAATTGAAAGTGCAGAACCCCTTTAAATGTAAACTGTGCTCACAGTTGATTCACCTTCAGAAGTCTTTACTCTCAAGAGAACAAGCCATGTATGGCAAGTGTGGCAAAGTACGACTGGATTGGCGGGTGGTTGGCACAATAGTGTTGCTGTTTTCTATTACTGGTGTGCTTGTTATACCTTCATCGTTGCCAAAATTATTAAAATGCATATTTTACCACTATTAAATTTTGAAACTAAGGATTGATATTGTTGTGTGCACTGTAATAGCGCAAAGGGGAGAATCAGGGATGCTCGGTATGTCTCAATGGGAATGTGTCACCGCCAGATCTCTGAGAAGCTCTGACAGACGTTCTTCAGTACCTCTTGCTTGAGGTTCTTTTGTTTTGCTTTTGTTTTGTCATCTCGTTTCCCTCTCTCAGCTGTCATCTAGTTGCACTGATTGCATCCCTTTATATCCACTCCCATACTGCATCACTTTGCAATTAATACAACTTCCTGGATTGTGCTCACTGCTAGATACTGCAACTGCTGGTTACTCAGATAAGTATTTTCCTTTATTTGTGTTTTCCTGTTGGCTTGATTCTAGGTGACCCTGACTCCCTCCGTATTAAGTGCAGGGAGCCGGTGGTCATGTCCCCTCACAATTATAGGGGTTTCAGGTGTCACTCAGTCTAGGTACGAGGGCATGCAATTTTCTATCATTAAGATCTTTGCATGGGCTGAGCAGTCAGGGTGAGCACTAGGGCTTTTATAGGGCTCACACATATGTTCCTTAGTTTGGGATCAAGTCAGTTTGATCTTTATTTGTGACTTCTAGTTTTCTGCAACACCATCCATGACAGAATGTATGCCTCAGTGAGATAATTTACGTGAATCAGTATGCCTGTAACATTTGGTTTCTGGGGTTTTGTCTTTAACCACCTCCTGACCGCCTAACGCAGGGATGCGTCCTGCGGGCGGCCGGGTTATTCCTCCTGGACGCATCGGCACATCATCTCGCGAGATGCGAGATTTCCTGTGAACGCGCGCTCACAGGACCACGCGTTCACAGGAGTGCGGGTTCACAGGATCGCGAGGTAAACGAGTTGATCTACAGCCTGCCAGCGACGAATATTCACTGGCAGGCTGTAGATGCGATTTTTTTAACTCCAAAAAGGTATATTAGACGCTGTTTTGTTAACAGTGTCTAATATACCTGCTACCTGGTCCTCTGGTGGTCCCTTTTGCTTGAATCGACCACCAGAGGACACAGGCAGCTATGTAAGTAGCACCAATCACCACACTACACTACACCCTCCCCCTGTCCCTTATTAACCCCTTATTAACCCCTGATCACCCCATATAGACTCCCTGATCACCCCGTCATTGATCACCCCCCTGTAAGGCTCCATTCAGACGTCCTTATGTGTTTTGCGGAGCAGCGGATCTGCAGAACACGGACACTGGCAATGTGCTTTCCGCATTTTGCGGATCCGCACATTGCCAGAACTATATAGAAAATGCCTTTTCTTGTCTGCAATTGCGGACAAGAATAGGACATGTTCTATAGTCTCTACAAAAAACCCAGTGTTTGCCCGATCAGGCCTGATCTTGTGCGCACACTTGCGTTCAGTCCGCCCCACCGCAGTGACAATTTTTTTTTTCTGATCACTGCAAAAACACGGTAAATTCGCTGCAGTACTATAAAGATCACTTTTGAGGGGCATGGCGAGTTCATAGAAGATTAGCAGAAATTAATTTTAGTTTTTTTTTTTTCTTACAATATTCCACTAACTTGTGACAAAAAATAAAATTTTACATGAACTCACCATACCCCTCATGGAATCCAAATGCGTAAAAAATGCCCTGTGAAATCCTAAAGGTACTCATTGGAATTTGGGCCCCTTTGCGCATCTTGGCTGTGGTATTGCCGTACTCAGGAGAAGTAGAACAATGTGGTTTGGGGTGTATTTTCACATATACCCATGATGGGTGAGAGAAATATCTCAGTAAATTGCCAACTTTGCATAAAAAAATGTAAAAAGTTGTCATTTACAGAGATATTTCTCACACACAGTATAGGTATATGTAAAAATACACCCCAAAACACATTGCCCTACTTCTCTCGATTTCGGTGATACCGCATGTGTGACACTTTTTTGCAGCCTAGGTGCGCAAAGGGGCCCAAATTCCAATGAGTACCTTTTTAGGAGGGCATTTTTAGGCATTTGGATTCCAAACTACTTACTTCTCACACTTTAGGGCCCCTAAAATGCCAGGGCAGTATAAATACCCCACAAGTGACACCATTTTGGAAAGAAGACACCCCAAGGTTTTCAGTGAGGTGCATGGCGAGTTCATGTAAAATTTAATTTTTTGTCACAAGTTAGTGGAATATGAGACTTTGCAGGAAAAAAAAAACATTTTCCGCTAACTTGTGCCCAAAAAAAAAACTTCTATGAACTCTCCATGCCCCTCACAGAATACCTTGGGGTGTCTTCTTTCCAAAATGGTGTCACTTGTGGGGTATTTATACTGCCCTGGCATTTTAGGGGCCCTAAAGTGTGAGAAGTAAGTAGTTTGGAATCCAAATGCCTAAAAATGCCCTCCTAAAAGGTACTCATTGGAATTTGGGCCCCTTTGTGCATCTACGGCGATACCACATGTGTGACACTTTTTTGCAGCCTAGGTGCCCAAAGGGGCCCAAATTCCAATGAGTACTTTTAGGATTTCACAGGCTATTGTTTACGCATTTGGATTCCAAACTACTTCTCACACTTTAGGGCCTCTAAAATGCAAGGGCAGTATGAATACCCCACATGTGACCCCATTTTGGAAAGAAGACACCCCAGAGTATTCCGTGAGGGGTATGGTGAGTTCATGTAAAATTTTATTTTTTGTCACAAGTTAGTGGAATATGAGACTTTGTAAGAAAAACAAAACAAAAACATTTTCCGCTAACTTGTGACAAAAAATGTAAACTTCCATGAACTCACTATGCCCATCAGCGAAGACCTTAGGGTGTCTACTTTCCGAAATGGGGTAATTTGTGGGGTGTTTCTACTGTCTGGGCATTGTAGAACCTCAGGAAACATGACAGGTGCTCAGAAAGTCAAAGTGCGTAAATTAATTTTTTTGCACCATAGTTTGTAAACGCTATAACTTTTACCCAAACCAATAAATATACACTTATTGCAATTTTTTTTATCAAAGACATGTAGAACAATAAATTTAGATAAAAATTTATATATAAATGTAGTTTTATTTTAAAAAGTTTACAACAGAAAGTGAAAAATGTCACTTTTTTTTGTCAATTTCGATTAATATAAAAAAAAAGTAAAAATGTCAGCAGCAATGAAATACCACCAAATGAAACCTCTATTAGTGGGAAGAAAAGGAGGTAAAATTTATTTGGGTGGTAAGTTGTATGACCGTGCAATAAGCCGTGAAAGTAGTGTAGTGCAGAATTGTAAAAAGTGGTCTGGTCATTAAGGGGGTTTAAGCTAGGGGAGCTGACGTGGTTAATATGCATTTTGGGTCTGGGTTTTAATAGTGAACAGAGACATTGGGTGGGACAGGTCCCACCCGTACTCCATCCTGGGTTCTCATAACGGTATGGTTAAAAAAGCTGTTAAGATACAATCTGAGAGGGGAACCAGACCTGTCACAGACTGTAAAGAGTGTTGCGATAGTACTGTTTTGTTACCCTACTTGTAATGAACTGTAATGTGGGACTTTATGTTATCCAATATGACTAAACTGATGTGTGTGTGTGTGTGTGAATGAGTTAAAACAGCAACAGCACATATTTACCCTGTGGGGTGGTCACTAGTCCTTCCTCCTCCTCCTCGTCAAAAACGGGGGGATGAAGCGGGTTGGGGTCCATCCTGTTGTTCCTCCCTTAGCTCCCCCTCCTGTGGTGGGGTAGGGGCATTTGATTGCCCTGAGGGTCCTGCCTGCTCCTCCTCCTGTGACACAGAGAGTTCCCAAGAATCCCTTCTGGAAGTCCTGTGTCTGACCGAGGGAAGGCGAACACCTATAATAACAAATTAGACTAATAAAATAAAATAAAAATCACAAAACATAAATGTACATAAGTATTACGTTACTTTTGTATCTTTCACCAACACTTAGTAATCATTGTACCTGGACAGTTTTGGTCCCGGATCTGGCGAATTCGTTCCAGATGCCTCCGCTTGAGGTCGGACCATTTTTTTTAAAAATGGCCAGCCACCTGTGCTGTCCGCCGTGATCCTACCACAGCTCAAATTGGATACGACGGACTATTGTTGTTGTTTTTTTTGTTCATTGGAGTGGGTCTCGTCATACCCGTGCTGCAACATGCACTGCAGGATTTTAAAAACTGAAGCATCTAATCCTAAATATTTAATAAACTAAGATTAGGCGACTTTAACATTAGTGGCAGGGGAGTATGTCAGGCTATTCCAGGAAGGTGAACAGCTTGTCGGATGCGTCCTGCGGCTAGTTCACCTATGCCCCCAGACATTGGTGTAGCTAGAAATGACTGGGCCCCACAGCAAATTTTTGAATGGGGCCACCCTACCCCAGTAATTCCTTTCATGCCACCCCAGTCCTGTGGCTAGTAAAGATCGTTCTGGTGAAGTGAGTAAAAATCTGTATGGATGCATGTTTTTAAAATTTGGAGCAGAATTTTGTGTCAATAGCATTGTTTTTAATATATCTTGTTTTTGTATATATCTTTGTTTCTATTGAGCATGTGCAGCTGTAGAAATAGGCGTTAACAGCACCACACTTTTATTCTATTATTATAACATCCACTCTGGGACCAACCATCCTGACACTAGTATCCATATGAATATCTGTCCTCTGGCACTCCACAGATTTATTTTTTTCTCTCACTCTTATATCCTATAGAAGGGAATTATGGGAGTTGAAGTTGGACAACAGCTGGAGGGCGGCAGTTTGAGGATGTCTGCTATAAAATGTGTGTGTGTGTTGGGGGTGGGGGGTGGTCGGAGGGGGTGTGGGTTTGAGGAGGGGGTTTGGTGGTATGTAGTGTGGGTATATTGTGTGAGGCAGGAAATTAGATGTGCAATGTGCATCTGATATATATTTGTCTGCTATCCATACATAATGACATGTCGTCCACATGTATGAATGGATAGCATATAAAGATATATCAGATACCAGTGAGATAGTGCTTTGATAGCAGACAAACAGTTTATTGTGATATTGAAAATGCTTAACTATTAGAGTTGAGCGAACACCTGGATGTTCGGGTTCGAGAAGTTCGGCCGAACTTCCCGGAAATGTTTGGGTTTGGGATCCGAACCCGAACCGAACTTCGTCCCGAACCCGAACCCCATTGAAGTCAATGGGGACCCGAACTTTTCGGCACTAAAAAGGCTGTAAAACAGCCCAGGAAAGAGCTAGAGGGCTGCAAAAGGCAGCAACATGTAGGTAAACCCCCTGCAAACAAATGTGGATAGGGAAATGAATAAAAATAAAAATAAAATATATAAAAATTAACCAATATCAATTGGAGAGAGGTACTATAGCAGAGAATCTGGCTTCACGTCACCCACCACTGTAACAGTCCATTGTCAGATATTTAGTCCCAGGCACCCAGGCAGAGGAGAGAGGTCCCGTAACAGAGAATCTGGCTTCATGTCAGCAGAGAATCAGTCTTCATGTCATAGCAGAGAATCATGCTTCACGTCACCCAACACTGGAACAGTCCATTGTCATATATTTAGGCCCCGGCACCCAGACAGAGTAGAGTTTCATTCAACTTTGGGTTGCCTCGCAATATAACAGTAAAATGAAAATAAGAATAGGATTGAATGAGGAAGTGCCCTGGAGTACAATAATATATGGTTAAGGGGAGGTAGTTAATGTCTAATCTGCACAAGGGATGGACAGATCCTGTGGGATCCATGCCTGGTTCATTTTTATGAACGTCAGCTTGTCCACATTGGCTGTAGACAGGCGGCTGCGTTTATCTGTAATGACGCCCCCTGCCGTGCTGAATACACGTTCAGACAAAACGCTGGCCGCCGGGCAGGCCAGCACCTCCAAGGCATAAAAGGCTAGCTCTGGCCACGTGGACAATTTAGAGACCCAGAAGTTGAATGGGGCCGAACCATCAGTCAGTACGTGGAGGGGTGTGCACACGTACTGTTCCACCATGTTAGTGAAATTTGCCTCCTGCTAACACGTTGCGTATCAGGTGGTGGAGCAGTTAGCTGTGGCGTGTTGACAAAACTTTTCCATATCTCTGCCATGCTAACCCTGCCCTCAGAGGAGTTGGCCGTGACACATCTGCCTTGGCGACCTCTTGCTCCTCCTCTGCCTTGGCCTTGGGCTTCCACTTGTTCCCCTGTGACATTTCGGAATGCTCTCAGTAGCGCGTCTACCAATGTGCGCTTGTACTCGCGCATCTTCCTATCACGCTCCAGTGCAGGAAGTAAGGTGGGCACATTGTCTTTGTACCGTGGATCCAGCAGGGTGGCAACCCAGTAGTCCGCACACGTTAAAATGTGGGCATCTCTGCTGTCGTTGCGCAGGCACTGCAGCATGTAGTGGCTCATGTGTGCCAGGCTGCCCAGGGGTAAGGACAAGCTGTCCTCTGTGGGAGGCGTATCGTCATCGTCCTGCGTTTCCCCCCAGCCACGCATCAGTGATGGGCCCGAGCTGCGTTGGGTGCCACCCCGCTGTGACCATGCTTCATCCTCATCCTCCTCCACCTCCTCCTCATCCTCATCCTCGTCCTCCTCATCCTCATCTTCGTCCTCCTCGTCCACCAGTAGTGGGCCCTGGCTGGCCACATTTGTACCTGGCTTCTGCTGTTGCAAAAAACCTCCCTCTGAGTCACTTCGAAGAGACTGGCCTGAAAGTGCTAAAAATGACCCCTCTTCCTCCTCCTCCTCCTGGGCCACCTCCTCTTCCATCATCGCCCTAAGTGTTTTCTCAAGGAGACATAGAAGTGGTATTGTAACGCTGATAATGGCGTCATCGCCATGTTGGTGGAGTACTCGAAACAGCGCAACAGGGCACACAGGTCTCGCATGGAGGCCCAGTCATTGGTGAAGTGGTGCTGTTCCGCAGTGCGACTGACCCGTGCGTGCTGCAGCTGAAACTCCACTATGGCCTGCTGCTGCTCGCACAGTCTGTCCAGCATGTGCAAGGTGGAGTTCCACCTGGTGGGCACGTCGCATATGAGGCGGTGAGCGGGAAGGCCGAAGTTACGCTGTAGCGCAGACAGGCGAGCAGCGGCAGGATGTGAACGCCGGAAGCGCGAACAGACGGCCCGCACTTTATGCAGCAGCTCTGACATGTCGGGGTAGTTGTGAATGAACTTCTGCACCACCAAATTCAGCACATGCGCCAAGCAAGGGATGTGCGTCAAACCGGCTAGTCCCAGAGCTGCAACGAGATTTCGCCCATTATCGCACACCACCAGGCCGGGCTTGAGGCTTACCGGCAGCAACCACTCATCGGTTTGTTGTTCTATACCCGCCACAATTCCTGTGCGGTGTGGGGCCTGTCCCCCATACATATGAGTTTCAGAATGGCCTGCTGACGTTTACCCCGGGCTGTGCTGAAGTTGGTGGTGAAGGTGTGTGGCTGACTGGATGAGCAGGTGGAAGAAGAGGAGGAGGAAGCTGAGTAGGAGGAGGTGGCAACAGGAGGCAAAGAATGTTACCCTGCGATCCTTGGCGGCAGAAGGACGTGCGCCAAACAGCTCTCCGCTTGGGGCCCAGCCGCCACCACATTTACCCAGTGTGCAGTTAGGGAGATATAGCGTCCCTGGCCGTGCTTACTTGTCCACGTATCTGTGGTTAGGTGGACCTTGCCACAGATGGCGTTGCGCAGTGCACACTTGATGTTGTCGGATACTTGGTTGTGCAGGGAAGGCACGGCTCTCTTGGAGAAGTAGTGCCGGCTGGGAACTACATACTGTGGGACAGCAAGCGACATGAGCTGTTTGAAGCTGTCTGTGTCCACCAGCCTAAATGACAGCATTTCATAGGCCAGTAGTTTAGAAATGCTGGCATTCAGGGCCAGGGATCGAGGGTGGCTAGGTTGGAATTTACGCTTTCTCTCAAATGTTTGTGAGATGGAGAGCTGAATGCTGCCGTGTGACATGGTTGAGATGCTTGGTGACGGAGGTGGTGGTGTTGGTGGTACATCCCCTGTTTGCTGGGCGGCAGGTGCCAACGTTCTTCCAGAGGAGGAGGAAGAGGCCGAGGCGGCAGCAGCAGAAGAGGCCAAGGCGGCAGCAGCAGAAGAGGCCGAGGCGGCAGCAGCAGAAGAGGTAGCAGGGGGAGCCTGAGTGACTTCCTTGTTTTTAAGGTGTTTACTCCGCTGCAGTTCATGCTTTGCATGCAGGTGCCTGGTCATGCAGGTTGTGCTAAGGTTCAGAACGTTAATGCCTCGCTTCAGGCTCTGATGGCACAGCGTGCAAACCACTCGGGTCTTGTCGTCAGCACATTGTTTGAAGAAGTGCCATGCCAGGGAACTCTTGAAGCTGCCTTTGGGGTGCTCGGTCCCAGATGGCGGCGGTCAGTAGAAGGCCGAGTCTCTTGGTGGCGGGTGTTCTGCTTTTGCCCACTGCTCCCTCTTTTGCTACGCTGTTGGCTCGGTCTCACCACTGCCTTTTCCTCCGAACTGTGAAAGTCAGTGGCACGACCTTCATTCCATGTGGCGTCTAGGACCTCATCGTCCCCTGCATCGTCTTCCACCCAGTCTTGATCCCTGACCACCTGTTCAGTCTGCACACTGCAGAAAGACGCAGCAGTTGGCAGAGACGTGCTGAGGTGGTATTCCCATGTCCTCATCATCAGAAAACATAAGTGGTTGTGCATCAGTGCATTGTAGGTCTTCCACCGCTGGGAAAGGGCTAGGTGGATGCCCTTGGAAAACCCTGCCAGCGGAGTCTTCAAACAGCATAAGAAACTGCTGCATAACTTGAGGCTCAGACAGTTTCCCTGGTATGCCTGGGGGTTATGTGACAGACTGATGGGGTTGGTTTTCAGGCGCCATCTGTGCGCTTTCTGCATAAGACTGGGTGGGAGATAATGTGAACGTGCTGGATCCACTGTCGGCCACCCAATTGACTAATGCCTGTACCTGCTCAGGCCTTACCATCCTTAGAACGGCATTGGGCCCCAACAAATATCGCTGTAAATTATGGCGGCTACTGGGACCTTAGGTAGTTGGTTCACTAAGACGTGTGGCTGTGGCATAACTGCCACGTCCTCTCCCAGCACCAGAGGGTCCACTAACACCACCACGACCATGTCCGCATCCTTTACTAGATGTTTTGCACATTGTTATCATTCACCACAACAACAAAAATATTATTTGGCCCAATGTATTGAATTCAAATTCAGGCCTTTTTTTACAGACACCTAACACTATCTGGCTATCTATTTAGGTACCGTATTACACCAATACAGGCACAGCAGTAACCACAGATTTAGCTGACTATAAATTTGAGGCCTATTATTTAGGCGCTGGGTGACAGGTATACATTTACGGACAGAATTAGACTGGGATATGCACAGTAGCGTGTGTGTGAAGTTATTGAGAATGACCCTATCAGCACCTTGAATCTAATATACCCTTTTAGAGATAAATTTAAAGTAGGCCTGATACAGCAGAAACCACTAATTTAGAGAATTGCTAAATTGGGAATTGTATTTCAACCCAGAACAAAAACTGTGCTTTGATGGACACTAAATAACTTGCCCAGCCACAGCAATAACCACAGATTTAGACTACAAATTTGAGGCCTATTATTTAGGCGCTAGGTGACAGGTATAGGTTTACAGACAGAATTAGACTGGGATATGGCCAAAAAATAACCACACTATTGATGGTTAAATGCACTTGGTGTGACAGCTTGACCAACCACACTATTGAGGGTTAAATGCACTTGGTGACAGGCTCAGCTTGCCCCTGATGTAGTATATGGCCAAAAAATAACCACACTATTGATGGTGAAATGCACTTGGTGTGATAGCTTGACCAACCACACTATTGAGGGTTAAACGCACTTGGTGACAGGCTCAGCTTGCCCCTGATGTAGTATATGGCCAAAAAATAACCACACTATTGATGGTTAAATGCACTTGGTGGCAGCTTGTGCAGGCGCACCACAAGACACAAAATGTCCGCCGATCACCCCAGAAAAAAGTGAATGAAAAACACTCTGGGCAGCCTAAAAACAGTGAGCAGTTGAATAGCAGCAGTTCAATGATCCACAGCTGCAGATCGATCACTGAATGAAGTCTTTTGGATGAGTTAATCACTGCCTAATCTCGCCCTAACGTCGCAGCTGCAACCTCTCCCTACACTGATCAGAGCAGAGTGACGTGCGGCACTATGTGACTCCAGCTTAAATAGAGGCTGGGTCACATGCTGCACTGGCCAATCACAGCCATGCCAATAGTAGGCATGGCTGTGACGGCCTCTTGGGGCAAGCAGTAGGACGCTTGTTGATTAGCTGCTTTGCAGCCTTTCAAAAAGCGCCAAGAAAGCAACGAAAACCAAACCCGAGCCCGGACTTTTACGAAAATGTTCGGGTTCGGGTCCATGTCACAGACACCCCAAAATTCGGTACGGTTCGGGTTCGCTCATCTCTATTAACTATCTATTTTAGTAATACAAATAAAATCCCATTTTATCTTGAGTAGATGTTAATGATTAGGGGAAATTATTTTTGAATGTCAATAATACTTGTTTCCACAAATCATTTATATCTAATCAAAATATGTGGCATGCGAATTTCAATGTCATACGAAAATAGTTTTCACATACAAGAATATTTCCGAAAACTTTAATTCTATAAACCTACCTAAGAAAATTAATAATATAATAGTAAACAAGCGTCTGAGATGTAATAGCTAGAGTTGAGTGAACTCGAAATAGTTCGAGTTCGGGACCCAAACTTGACCCCGAACCCGAAACCCATTGAAGTCAATGGGGACCCGAACTTGAGCACTAAAATGGCTGTAAAAAAGTCATGGAAAGGGCTAGAGGGCTGCAAATGGCATCAAAAAGGGGTAAGAGCATGGCAAGTGCCCTACAAACAAATGTGGATAGGGAAATTACTTTAACATAAAATATGTAAAAATAAAAAATAATCTTGCTCTAGGAGGACGAGGTCCATATGGAGTAGGAGGTTGAGGAGGCGGTGGATGTGGCGGTGTAGGTGGAAGCTGTGGTGGAGGAGGAGGAGGCAGCCTACCCTGCTTTTTGGTTTTAAATTAGGGTACACCCCAAAACATTGGGAAAAACAACCTGTGAGATAACCCCCTCCATTCATGCTAAACACACGTTCAGACAATACACTAGCTGCATGGCAGGCCAGACCTCCAAGGCATAAAGGGGAAACTCAGGCCATGTGCCCAATTTGGAGACCCAGAAGTTGAATGGGGCAGACCCATCATTAGGTACGTGTAGGCATGTGCATACATACTGCTCCACCATGTCGCACGTTCCCGTGATGTCCACGATCCAATTAGATATCTTCTCTATCAACTTTCTCTATCAACTTTTTGACTTTTATGCGCCTACCATGGTAATCACGGGTAGTGAGAAAGGGATACCACATCCAAGTGAGGTCAAAGGATGAAATTAAATGTAATCGAGTGGAAATTTGGGACAAAGTATTGAAGCATAAGCTTCCAAGTTAATGAGGGGGTGCGTGGCAATTACCCACTCCCGATTCGGGGAGGTAGTGACGATAATACAGGACTCTTAAGATGCCCTGTTATTTGAATGATTAATGATTAATAAAAAATTACAGGGAATGTCACAGAGGTATTTTGGATTAGGAAACTTTAGACAGGAGTAGCCCTGCTGCCGCTTTGTTGACTCTAGATAACTTCTGCCTGATCACACATCTCTGTGACGTCCACCATCCAGGTGGATATCTTGTCTATCAACTTTTGATGTTCTTTTCTGAGCCTACCATGTTGATCACGTTTATCGGCAAATCAGGGTTCCACGCCGAAGAGGGAGCATGAGAAAGAGAGACCACATCCAAGGGAGGTTAATTGTTTTAAATTAAATATGATAGAGCGCAAATGTGGGACAACTTGTTAAAGTTTAAGCATTCAATGAAAGGAGGTGGCGCGCATCAATTAAAGAAGAATTTCTGAAATTTAATTTCCTGTCACCTATACAGAGCAGGGGTCTCTATCCAGCAAAATTTATAAAATGTCACCTGACAATGTAACAGACGATTTTTTGAAATTTATGTGCCTGTCACCTATGCAGAGGTGCACTTGTGTCGTCCACCATCCATTTGGATATCTTTTCTATCAACTTTCAAGGTTCTTTTCTGAGCCTACCATGTTGATCTCAGTTATCAGCGAATCAGGGTTCCACGCCAGAGAGGGAGCATGAGAAAGGGAGACCTCATCCAAGAGAGGTCAATGGCTGCAATGGGATGAAGCAGAAATGTGGGACAAATTATTAAAGCAGAAGGATTGAAGGAAAGGGCTAATTAAAGATGAATTTTAGAAATTTAAAGTCCCTGTCACCTATCCAGAGGAGGGGTTTCTATCCGGAAGAATTGGTAAAATGTCACCTGACAATGTAACAGGCGATTTTTTTTAAATGTATGTTTCTGTCACCTATGTAGAAGTGCCCCCATGACGTCCACCATCCATTTGCATATCTTCTCTATCAACTTTCGATGTTCTTTTCTGAGCCTACCATGTTGATCACAGTTATCGACGAATCAGGGTTCCATGCTGGAGAGGGAGCGTGAGAAAGAGAGACCACATCCAAGGGAGATGAAGGGATTAAATTAAATTTTGATCGAGCAGAAATATGAGAAAAGTTATTAAAGCAGAAGGATCGAAGGAAAGGGCCAAGTAAAGACGAATTTTAGAAATTTAAGTCCCTGTCACCTATGCAGAGCAGGGGGTTTTCATCGCCAGAAATGGGTTAATGTCACCCACCAATGGAACAAATTATTTATTTATTTTTTTGGTCCCTGTCACCTATGCAGAGCAGGGGTTTATTCATGTAAAAAATAGTAAAATGTCAATCCAAGAATGTAACGGAAAAATTTGTGAAATTTATTAACCTGTCTACTAGGTAGAGCAGGGTTCTATCACAGCCCCAAATTTTTGAATGTCACCCGAAAATATAAAATACAAATTATGTATACCCCCAGCTACATACCAGTGATGGCTATGAGCTGGTCTGGGTGCCACCCTGCTGTAAATAAAGGTTCCTCCTCCTCCATCTCCTCCTCCTCATCCTCTACCTCGTCATCTTCCAGAATTGTGCCCTGGCTGGAAAATTGTGTACCTGACATTTGTGGGTGCAGGAACCCACGCTCGGAGCTACTTGTGAATGACTGGCCGGAAACCCTACGAAATGATCCCTCTTCCTTCTCCTCCTGTGCCACATCCTCTTCCATCATAGCCAGCTGCGTTTTTTCAAGGAGGCATTCAAGGTGCGTTATCGGCACTGGCCATGTTGGTGGAGTACTCCAAACAGCTCAAAAAGGAACACAGGTCTCGCATGGAGGCCCAGTCATTTGTGGTGAAGTGGTGCTGTTCCGCCGAGCGACTTATCCTTGCGTGCTGCAACTGAAATTCCACTATCGCCTGCTGCTGCTCGCACAGTTTGGCCAGCATGTGCAAGGTGGAGTTCCACCTTGTGGGCACGTCTCATATGAGGCGCTGAGCGGGAAGGCCTAAGTTACACTGCAGCGCTGACAGGGAGGGTGAGAACATTGAAAGTGCGCACAGACAGCCCACACTTTATGCAGTAGCTCTGACATATCGGGGTAAATTTTAAGGAATCTCTGCACTATCAAATTCAGCACATGCGCCAGGCAAGGAATGTGCATCAAACCGGATAGTCCCAGAGCTGCTACGAGATTTTGCCCATTATCGCACACTACCAGGCCTGGCTTGAGGATCACTGGCACCAACCACTCATTGGTCTGTTTTTCAAGGCCCGTCCATAGCTCCTGTGCGGTGTGGGGTTTGTCCCTCAAATAGATAAGTTTTAAAACTTCCTGCTGTCGTTTACCCCTGGCTGTGCTGAAGTTCGTGGTGAAGGTGTTAAGCTGACCGGATGAGGAGCCAGTAGAGGATGAGGAAGCGGAGTAGGAGGCAAACTTAAGCGCCCTGCAATCCTCGGTGGTGGAAGAACATGTACCAAACTGCTATCCGCCTCAGGCCCAGCCGGCACTGCATTTACTCAGTGTGCTATTATGGAGATATAACGTCCCTGACCATGCTTACTGGTCCACGTATCCGTAATCAGGTTCACCTTGCCACAGATGGCATTGGGCAGTGCACACATGATTTTGTCCCCTACTTGGTTGTGAAGGGAAGGGATGGCTCGCCTGGAAAAGTAGTGGCGGCTGAGCATGACGTACTGTGGGATAGCCACCGCCATAAGGCCTTTAAAACTCTCCGTCTCCACCAGACGGAATGACAGCATATTAAAGCCAGTAATTTAGAATTGCTGGCATTCAGGACTAGGGATCGCAGGTGGGAGATGGAGTTGGCACCTTTACAGTTCGGGTTCCCTCAACCCTACATAGAACAATTTTTCTGTTGGCCAGTTAAATTACAGGCCCCAAAAATGATGCATTAAACTTACAGAAAAGATCAAATCATTATGTGGCTGGAGGTATATTAAGCAGTCAGCGTATAACAATTTTTCTGTTGGCCAGTTAGATTACAGGCCCCAAAATGTATGCATTCACCATAAAGAAAAGATCAAGTGATTATGTGGCTGGAGGTACTGTACATTAGGCGGTCACCGTATAACAATTTTACTGTTGGCCAGTTACATTATAGGTCCCAAAAATAATGCATTCAATGTACAGGAAAGATCAAGTCATTATGTGGCTAGAGGTACATTAGGTGGTCACCGTATAACAATTTTAACTGTTGGCCACTTAGATTACAGTCCCCAAAAATTGTGCATTCACCTGACAGAACAGATCAAGTGATTTTGTGGCTGGAGGTAAATTAGGCAGTCACCGTATAACAATTTTGCTGTTGGCCAGTTAGATTGCAATCCCCCAAAAATATGCATTCACCGTACAGAAAAGATCAAGTGATTATGTGGATGGAGGTACATTAGGCGGTCACCATATAACAATTTTACTATTGGCTAGTTAGACTACAGGACCCATAAATTATGCATTCACTGTACAGAAAAGATCCAGTCATTATGTGGCTGGAGGTATATTAGACGGTCATTGGATATCAATTTAACTGCAGGCCAGTGGAGTATAAGCCCCAAACATTAGGCATTTACTGTACAGAAAAGAACAAGTGATTATTAGTGATGAGCGAGCACCAATGTGTTTGGGTGTTCGGTCTGAACACATCGTGATATTTGTGCGCTCGGCCGAGCACCTAAATATAATGGAAGTCATTGGGAGACAACCAGGCACCCCCTGCTTGGATGAGGGGAGGGTGCCTGGACCATAGGAAAAGGTCTGAAAGTGATGGAAACACCTTTGAAATTGATCAGGAACAGCAGGGGGACCATGTCTGGATGCATCTTGGACACCAATATCGCTGCTGGGAACCATGTTGTCTAAGTTGTACACAACTTTAACAGACTGAGAAAAAAGCGGACAAAACCCCGCCCCCACAAAGAAAAATCCTTTTTAGAGGAAAAATTGTTAGGAAACATTCATTCCTGTAGATTCAATTGTATATACAGTGTAAGTGCTGCCAAAAATTACAAGGAAGAAAAGATACAGCCTATATATCACATAAAGGAGGGCCTCATTCACATGGTGCTACAATTGTTCAGGTAGTGGGACTCCTACACTCATAAAGCCTATGCACTGAGTGAAAGGGCTGCCAAAAATTACAAGGAGATGGCACTACAATGCACCCTTTATTACACATAAAGGAGGGCAATATACACACCCTTTAAACATTATGATTGATGGCCTGCTGGTGACCCTCAAAACATTAGGAGCAAAGGCCTGCTGATCTGACCACCTAAGAAGTTAATTGACCCAGTCAGCCCAGGCTACCAAGAAAGAATGACCAATTTCTAATTGTAATGTTCCTTTGGGTTCCAGAGAACGTCACATAGCAGAGTTAGCGCAGGGAATGGCGGTCAGCATTTGTTGCCTCTTCACATTATGGAACTGTACCACAATTACAAGCTACTATCTGACTATCCTGGAATTATATTGTCTACCCCAAAGAAAGATCTAGGGAAATACAATGAAAAAAAGGAATACAATAAGTAATTCCTCCAGGTGCGGTATGACAGACCAAGCAGGGGAATTATGTGTGAGGTAACGGTGTGAGCAATAAGTGGGCCGAGGTAAATACAGTTCTGGTTACTGATAGGAATCTCAACGTCCCACTTGGTACCCCTGGCACCAAACTTCTAGTATCGGCTTGGTTTGAGTCCTTTTCTGACGTCAGGAATCTCAACGTCCCACTTGGTACCCCTGGCACCAAACTTCTAGTATCGGCTTGGTTTGAGTCCTTTTCTGACGTCAGGAGAGTGCTTCACTCAGTAGGTAATAAAAGACACAACAGTGATGTACTGAATGAACACTCTGAGGTTTATTTTTAATGCACACAGGTTATATAGAGGGGGCTTTACCCCCTTTATTAGCATATCATCGTAAGTTATGTATTCAACCTATCATATTAACACGCTCTATTCTACAGACAGAGAAAGAGAAACAAAAACGGAACTTCCATATTAGGAATATTGTCCGGGAGTAGTGCCAAAGAGATAAAATTCAGGGTTACAGAGAATAGAAACTTAACAGCAATTAGTTTGACAGCAATCAGAGCTATTTCCTAACAGAGAAACAAAACTTCAGCAAAATGCAGAATTTGTTTTTGACATTAAAAAGAACATGGATTCCTTTCAAATCCCCTCTTAGAACCTTTAGTGTATCACACTACATGGTTCTTTCCTTTCTTGTCCTTTTTCTCTCTATATGATATTAGGTAATTCTTATACCCATCTGGGCTTCGATCCTCCTGGGGTAGAGTAGTCTGATGTAATGACACATTAGAGAGCCCTTTTTCTATCATTCGTTTCACACAAGGAATAACACATAATGCTACTACACCTATTACTACAATTACTATTAGTATGACAATCCCTAGTTGTATGAGACCTTGTTTCCAACTTGTGAACCACCCAGAGTATTGATCCCATGGATTATTTATACCTGAGTTCTTTTTCAGTTCTATTGACAGATCTTCAAGCTTTTTTATAGCTATTGGGACCTTACCAGTGGGGCCAGTATTATTTGGTATGTATGTGCAACAGGAGGTTGGATCAGTCAGTACTCAGCACACTCCACCCTTCTCTGCAAGAATCATATCCAACACCATTCAATTCTGGAATGTCATGATTGAGTCTGCTTGTAGTTCTTCTGCTACCCCTTGTAATGCATCTCTGGTATAGTTTACAAACCTTTGCTGATTGTAGTATATGTAATTTATCCAATACACATTTTTATTCACAAATATGGAAATATTGATTCAAATCCGGCGGCTACTTGATCTCTAGCTTTGAACTCATCTGGGACCCCTCTTGGAACACCTATTGCATCTATATACACATGGGGATCAAAACTTGAAAGGGGGCTGCTTCTTTTGTTGATCTTTAGCACCCCTTTTTCTATAATATCTGATTCAGTAAAAATGTGCATGTTCATTATAACTTTGGCAAGCGCACATTCACCTTTCCAGGCACCGTCCAGTCTGGATCTTATTTTTCCATCTCCACAGATCCAGTACACATCTCCTATGGAGTATACTTGGTTCTGAGTGAGGGATATGTTCAGATTGCTGTATTTGTGACAATAACCTTTGGTGAAATTCTGTACATTCCTCCCATGTGTACTACCTTTGTAACATGTGTAGTTACCTGGATTCCTGCCCCAGGGCGAGGATTTTTTAACAACAGAGGGTATTTTGATTTCCATTCTTTACATGCACTGTGGTTATAAGACATATTAACAAAAAGAGTCAAAAAACATTCTTCAACACTTTCTGGTAACACTAGGGGTACGGTACCTAGGTGTGGCTTGGCAGAGGTAACACTAGGGGTACGGTACCTAGGTGTGGCTTGGCAGCACCACATATGTAACAGTTACTTTTATTCACAGAGGCTGCACTATACTTCATCCACTCCAGCCACAAATTAACATCAGAAAAACCCGTCCCCTTGGCCAAAGTATCCTCATATGTGGGATCAGATATGGCCCTTAGGTTTTTTAAAGAAACTATATGTGGGGCTAGTGGGTTTTTGGGGACACCTGTGATGGGTTGGTATTCCTTAGACTTATACATATCTCTAAGTCTGAACATTTGTGTTACCCGGGAAGTCGCAGCTCCCCACATTTTATGGAAGTACCATCCCAATACATAATCTCCTTCATCATATTTACCAGGGTTTTCTATTGTCAATACAATTTTCATTTCCACTGACCTTTTTTTGCAATAATTCAATGAGGAGGTGTCCTCATAACACGTCCCTCTCTCAAGGAGTGTCATTCTAGTCAAAAGGGACTTAGAATCTTTATCCCTCCTTTTGAGGGCGCTTTCTGGTTTATATCCCCATTCAGTCCCTGTATTCCATCCCACTGATCCTCAAGTATGCACAACCTTTTCCCCAGTATGAGTCTGTTACACATATATAGGCCTGTCCTTCTACATAGTTGTTGGAACAGTAGTTATAATATGAACATGTTTTCAATATATCACAAAGACAAAAGGTGTAGGTAGCTACGTGAGGGTTAGATGAATTATACCAAAAGGTGATGACGCCGCCCTTGCTAGTTGCGGCTACTTCTCCCATACTGCTAATTGGTAAAATCAACAAGATTATTGAAGCAATCTTAGTCAGTACATTCAGCCATTTTCCAGAAAAGAGTGAGGAGCTCATCATGTTGGAGGTCAGGGCCGTCTGCCTCCGTTAGTACCTCTGGGCCTTGTTGGAGGTCAGGGCTGTCTGCCCCCGTTAGTACCTCTTGTCCTTCTTCAAGGCCAAGGCTGTCTGCCTCCGTTCCTGCCTCCTCTCTTGCTCTCACAAGCTTCACTCGGGTGGCGTGGATCCAAGTTGAAGATTGTTTAGTCAGCACGGCTGTTCTGGTTACTGCGACCACGGTAGTGGGTGGGCCATATGCAAAGTCACCTTGGGATTTTCCTTTCTTCAGTGTTTTGATCACTACCTCATCCCCCACCCTGTATGGGTGGGTGGGTTCCTGTGGAAGAGAGGGGGACTTACAAGCAACTTTTTTCTCAGTTTTATTAAGTACCTGGTACTTGGGCGGGTGGGGAAAGGCCTTCCTATGAGTATCTGTAAGGATTCTCAATGCTGTTATATCCTACCCCCTCTTTGCAGACTAATCCTGTCTTAGGATTTTTCTGCAATACTGGATAACACCAGTCTTGCTGTTCCTGTTCAGTGGCATATCTTTGAAGATAAGTAAGCATTTGTGACATCTCAGGGGTTGGAGGTGCCAAACATGGCATCTACCAATGGTTACACAAACCTGTGGGGTTGCATTTGGCCACTCGTTTCGCCACCTTATCTGCCAGCGCATTGCCCTGTGAGACATGATCCTTACCATCTGCTGCCGTGAATCCTCTCCTCTGTCAAATCATACCATGGTCCCACACTACCCCATGTGCGTATCTACTCTCAGTATAGATGGTGACAGGTTTATCAGTATGTAGAATACATGCTCTAGTGAGTGCAATGAGCTCAGCTGCCTGCTGTGTTGAGTGTGGATGTCCTTGAGTAGGCCTACAACATCATGTGTAGTGTGCAAAAATGGTGTAACGTCACATTGTGAAAGGAGTTGCCAACTCTACCATCATAGCACAGGCTGCAAGAGAACACAGACATGCCGGCATCCCTTGAACAGGGGTGGGCATTACCTTTGAGAAAAATACACAAGGACGCAACTTGCCTCCGTGTTCTTGTGTCAGTACACCCGCCATGGTTTTACAATTTTGTCGTGCAAACATGTGGAAGGGCAGTTTGTAGTCAGGGAGGCCCAATCCTGGACTTGACATTAATGAACATTTCAGATAATCAAATGCATTGTACATTTCTGAAGACCATTTATTAAATCAGGTTTGTCCTGTAGTGTTGCCTCAAGATATTGTCATAGTAGGAACAGTCTGGGATCCATTGTCTGCAGTAGTTTATCATTCCAAGGAAGGATAGCATTTCCTTCTTGGAGAGCGGGGTGACCAGGCCCGCTACAGACTGAACTCTCCCTGGACTGATCCTCCTTTCCCCCTTTGTGAGGACAAACCCCAAGTATTCGACTTGCTGTTTACACCATTGCATTTTCCCTAATGACACTTTGTGTCCACATTCAAACAACCATTGTAACAGTGTTATACCATCCTCAATGTTGGCCTCCACTGACATACTGCACAACAGTAAATCATCCACGTATTGCAACAACACGGAACCTTGGGGGGGGGTGCCATGGTTTTAACGTGGCTTGGAGGACTATGCTGTACACTACAGGTGAATCAGCATATCCCTGGGGTCTGCCCCAGGTCAGTTGACGTCTGACAAAGGAAAAAGCAAAAATTAGTCTGGTCTTCTTGTCAACTGGGACAGAAAAGAATGCATTTTTCAGATCTATCACACTGAACCAAACAGCGTCTGCTGGAATGGCAGATAGTAATTGAGTGATGTCAGGTACAATAGGGGCTATTAGGCACAATGATGTTGTTGATGGCCCTTAAATCCTGTACAAAGCGGGTAGCACCATCTGCCTTTGTCACTGGATTTACAGGCATGCTGTAGGGTGAAATCACCTCTTCCAGGATTCCCTTTTTGTAGGAATTCTTTTATCATTGGCCTAAGTCCATCGAGTTTCTCTTTTGGCAGTAGGTATTGTTTTGGAAGACGGAAATGACACTTGGTTTTACAGTAGCTTTGTAAGGTGTGCAATCTATGAATCCTGTGTCATATTCATGTGAAGACCATAATGCAGGGTTAATGTTGTTAAGTTCTGGGTGGTTCTGTATGTTTGCAAGAATCAGTGGCACTGGTGTAGAGATTGGAATGAGATCTGAGTGTACTCTTATGCCCAGATTTTTGGCTGACACTTGTAAGTCAAGCTTAATGAACAAATCTTTACTTAACACACTTGAGGTTGCACTGCTATCTACCATGAATCCTACTCTCAGTCATCTAAGTCCACCCCTTTTAGTCGGACGCTGTGGTCCTCCTACTCTCTGTCATTAGATTCCCAGCTGCCCATGAGGACAGAGCTCTGATGTCCAGCACAACACTTAACATGTAACACATAACTTCAAACATTGAAACAAACAGATCTGACAATACAGACATAAACAAACAAAAGGCCCATAAAAACTTTTCTTTGACTTCAATAATAATAAAAAATGTACAGCTTGATCAATGCTGTTGGCACCAATAAAAACCAAAAACTTCCAAGAAAAATAAAATTCTCAATGCGCATATTATATGAAAACAGATATCGTACTCCATACACATTCATATACAGCTCTTCTAAAAGCATCCATTAGGGCTCTTTCACACTTTCAACTCCACTACAACTCAGAGCCACACCCATTCACATACCACTGAATCATTTGTCTTCCAACCTAATCACACAATTGTCTTTGTTTCATCCCAAAACTTGCAGCACAGACAAACACAGCTTTCCTGGAAACAGATAGCCACACCACACACAGAATTGATAATAGTATATCTCGTTGTTGTGCTGTTTTCCAATGTTTTCTGATCTTCACTCTGTGATTAATCAACTCTTATAAGAAGACAATATACATGTTTTAATCATACAGTCATTTTTGTTAAACCCAAATCATTTTATATGCCAGGTGGTCTTAGTTAATGTTGTACATATATAATAATTCTTGTTAAAAGCTGGATTCTCACATTACACTGCTGGGGAAAGAAAATTATTGAACAATTTTTTTTTTCTATAATAATATTACACATATAACATCACTTACTCTGCAGGATTCCCTACCCCTTTGTATCATGTAATCCATATCCTAGGACCGGTCATGGTCAAAATGTGGCCATGCTTCTTTGTCTCCCAGACAAAGACCCTTTATCATGTCCATGTAGTACGGGCTATTATCGCCGTCCCTGGGAAAAGGGGCTAGCAGCTTGCATGAACTCAGTCCATCCAGCTAAATTATCCACCCATGGGTTAACTAGGAAGTAATTTATGGGACTACACCGTGCAACATAAACTTTGCATGTTTCTCCCGTCTCAGGTTTGGGATAATTTGTTTTAGACTCTTGTGACCCCATTCCGTCTGATATTTTAATGATGCTACTTTCCTAGGACTAGCTGTACTGAAGCGTTAAGGATTCGACAAATTAATCCTGTCAACTAGGCAAAGGACTCAGGTCTGATCACAAAATATCAGAGAGTTTCATCAAACATATAATTTGTTGCTTTGGTCTGCCACTTGTGTTCACCTATCCCCGGGTTAATGGATTGCTCCTAGCCGGGGGTGGGGCATATTGCAGACCTCCGCAACACAGTAAAACAACAATGCAATGTCCTTAAAACTCTATGCAAATAGTGAACTTCAGTCCGTACACTTACCACCCGGACATCAGTATCCTTATATCAACTCTAATATTCTTATACTTTAAAACCGCTTTAAAAGAGTCAAACCAAGCTCCATCCTTGTCTCCCTGAGACAATATTATCTAGTGCACACTATATTTTCTCTGAGTGATCCTCACGGCGGACTCCCGGAGTCCCCGGGTCACTCCCCCAGACTCCAGGAGTCTGTTCCCTGTATCCCTGATACAGTAATTATACTAGAAGTTGTAGGTTCTACTTACTAGATCGAGACGTGGTCGTCGGATCGGCCAGAGGACACTAACAGATGCCTTTCTTACCGAAACTCAATGAACCTTCTCGATCCCCGGACACGAGCCCCCAAACTGATAGGAATCTCAACGTCCCACTTGGTACCCCTGGCACCAAACTTCTAGTAATCGGCTTGGTTTGAGTCCTTTTCTGACGTCAGGAGAGCGCTTCACTCAGTAGGTAATAAAAGACACAACAGTGATGTACTGAATGAACACTCTGAGGTTTATTTTTAATGCACACAGGTTATATAGAGGGGGCTTTACCCCCTTTATTAGCATATCATCGTAAGTTATGTATTCAACCTATCATATTAACACGCTTCTATTCTACAGACAGTGAAAGAGAAACAAAAACGGAACTTCCATATTAGGAATATTGTCCGGGAGTAGTGCCAAAGAGATAAAATTCAGGGTTACAGAGAATAGAAACTTAACAGCAATTAGTTTGACAGTAATCAGAGCTATTTCCTAACAGAGAAACAAAACTTCAGCAAAATGCAGAATTTTTTTTTGACATTAAAAAGAACATGGATTCCTTTCAGTTACTAACGGTTATATCATCCCAGGGCAGGCTCGCATAAGTGAAAAGGAGAACGGCACAAAGATTCTCTGGGGCACATTCTGGTGTAAGGGACACTGGCCAGATGTTGGTTCAAGGTTCCCTTGATGGTCTGTATTAATGTGCCTATTGCAAGGTCCCTTGTAGTTGTGACGCCAGTAACTTTTGTATGGAGGTACAACCATTTACTGTAGTGTTAATTGAGGAACTTGAGACTGAGGCAAGCAGGATGAAATTCAAGGTGGAACTTTACTGAAGATGACTTCTGCTAACAGTACCTCCAATGCATTAAGACAGTCTCTTAGGAGTGGATTGCTCACCTCTAGGTAGAATAGTTGCAGGCTTTAACCCTGGACTGTGAAGCCGACAGGGACAGAGCAGAGAGGCTAGGAATATGCCTCCCTCCAGGTATTCAGCTACATTGCTGTTGCTTTCTGAGTAAGTTCATGAGATAACTGCTTTGAACGGAACTCTCACTTGGATTGACCTGAGCTCATCTGATCTGGTTTGAACTTGACTCAACTGAACTGAACTGCCTAACTTAGGTCTGAGCTAAGCTATATATACACACTGAAACTGCTCCATCTTGTGGAAAAACAAGTGTAGTGCACCCTGACTAGCCCTGTGTAAAGGATATTTGCATGTAGAATCACATTGTAACATGGGAGAATATGACGGGAGATAAAATACAAAATGCAGGCATATTACATGACTTGAATACATAATTAAAACACGTTTGCGGTGCCCACGGTCATGTAGTGTGACACTGCACAGGCCCCAAATGTAAAAGGGTCTAATATCTCCTGAAAAGGAGAGAGGAGAAAATGGAGTCAAGCCTGACATATAAAAAAAAAAACATTGAAATATTTACCCCTGTGCCACTATTTAAAAAACAGAATCCTGTAAAAAAAACACATGCGTGAAAGATTTACCACTGAAGGAAACCAAAACTATGTTTCCTTCCAAGTTTGAAACATAGAAAATAATATACCATGTCAGCTGACCCCCCAAAAAATTGTAGGTGAGGGCATGCAGGTGAGCTGACCCTCCCCGAAGAGGGACATGAATTTATACTATGCACTGATCCCCAAAACTCTTAAGCCTCCAAAGTCAGAAGAAGATAATGGGAGGGAATGGCAATTAGTATTTCACTTGGTGGATGATGGGGATGAGACACAGTTGTCAATAAGTAGGGTCTTGTTAGGTCAACACAAGTCAGGAGGATGACCAGAGTGAGGAAGTGGATTTGGAGATGGGGGACGATGACATCACTGACCTAACCCGGGAAGGTGGAAAGCCAAGCAAGGAACGCAGGACAGCGGGGGAGGGATCCACAGCACTGCAACAGGCTAGAAGAGGCTGTGTGGTGGCAAAAGGGAGAAGGCAGGCCACAATAAACAGGCCTGCAACTGTTCCCCCTTATTTTACATCATATTAATAAACTAACTAAAAACATAACAATAAACACTCAAACACAGGAACATAATGGGGGAAGACTGTACACTGGAGGATAAATGAGTAGGGGTGGGAACAGTAGAAACATGAACCCCACCAGCATGATCTGCCACATGGCATCACAGCACCCTAATCGGTGGTTTATATAATAATAATAAAGTTTAAAATAGCCTCAAAAAGTATGTTGCTTAATAGTGTTGCAGGTCCCAATTGTGAAGTGGGTGCAGTTCACATAGGAAAATGTGAAGAAATTATTCCAACCCCTTGCACTTTAGGAACTATGAGAATTTGGGGAAATTTCCCAACAGGTCGAACAAGTGAATAGAATAGAAGATAGGGAACCGCCGAATGCGGAGCATAGCCGTACTTCAGAGAAGCAAAATTTTCCCCACCAGGCAATGAGGGGTGTCCAAAGAACTGTAACAGGGAAACAGGGTACCCCACACAAAAGAAGTCATGCAGAGGAAAGCGCGGGAGAAAGAAACACAAGTCCAACCCCCCAAAAAAGCAGGGGGATATAGTGGGGATTTTCAACCACACGTCCTAACACAACCCGAGAAAGAAGTTTTGGGAAAAGGCCTGAAGTTTGCCCCCACTGTTGGGATTAACAAATTTGAGGCCTTTTTGGACGTACATAAATTTGTGCGTAAATTGAATATGCCAAATATTGTTTAACCAATCAGGCTCCATGTTGAAATTTTGAGGAGGAAGGCAATATTGTACTTACCCAACTTAGGGAGAAATAAAAAAATAAATAAAAAAATAAATAAAATTTGTGTATAGAGGCTTTTAAAAGGGGAGTCCTTAAGGAGATCGAGGGAATTGGCACTAAACCCAGGAGACAGAATTTAACATCAGAACAAAGACTTTAAAACAGCTTGAAAACAACAAGAGGATAGCGATTAAACCAGCAGATAGGGGGGGGTCGTTATTATGGATATTGATATGTATGAGATGGAGTTGTCCAGATTGTTGGCAGATGTGGGAATTTACCAAATACTTAAGAAAAATCGCACTTTGGAGTTTTAAGCAAAGTTAGAACAATTGCTAACTAGGGGCCTCAAGGACGGGATTATTAACAAGAAGGAATTTGATTGTTTGAACAATAAACATCCAGTAACCCCTGTTATATATTTCCTGCCTAAGATCCATAAGAGTCAGACGAATCCGCCGGGTAGGCCAATTGTTTCTGGTATTAATTCACTAACTAGTCGTTTGGGAGAATATGTAGATTTTTTTTTTCTCCAAAAGTATGTCCCTTTAATGCCATCCTTTTTAAAGTACACTGGTAGTGTCCTGGAATTTTTCAGAGACCTTGACAGTTGCCCTGTAAATTTATGGTTGACCACTATTGATGTGGCTTCATGATATACGGTGATTCCTAAACAATTGGGGCTCAAGGCTATTGAGCAAGCACTGAATAATGATCACTTTTTTTGAAGATAATCAGCTCAAAACGAAAACATTCTTTGAAGAGACAGATGTCAACGGCTATATAGATACCTCCAGCTGTCACAACACACTGTGGTTGAAAAACATTCCTCAAGGGCAAATAAAAAGGGTCTTTAGAAATTGTACTAAACTGGAGGATTTTAGGACACAAAGTGAGATAATTAAGGAGCGTCTTATGGAAAAAGGATATCAGGTAGAGGAATTAGCCCAATGCAGCAGGGTGGTAGTGGAAGAAAGAAGAAAAAAAGGGAAAAAGGTGGAGACTGAGAAAGATTTTCGCTTTTCTCCTTTTTAACCCAATTTAATACACAAGCAGGCTTGATAAAGGATGCGATTAGGAAGAATTGGTCCACTTTGAAAAATGATCTTGTGCTAGGGAAGGATATTCCACAGCTACCTGTTGTGATTTTCAAAAAGGCTTCCTGTCTACGTACTAAATTAGTGCATAGCTCCAATCACAAAGAAAAAATAATAAAAGGGAATAAGTTTAGCTGGTGTGGGTTTTGTTTGCCATGTAGAAATCGTAAAGGGAAGATAAGAAAATGAGTACTCAATCTGTTCACTCAAATGAAAAAAATATAGATATAAAGGTTAAAGGGCAGATCACCTGTGAGAGTTTAGGAGTTGTTTACATGTTGGAGTGCCCGTGTGGCCTCCAATATGTGGGACGTACCCTAAGGAAACTCAAATTAAGAATTCAGGAACATGTGAGAAATATTAGGAAGTGGCTTGAAACACACAGTGTTTCGATGCACTTTAAAATGGTGCACCCCAAAAATCCCAGTGGCCTATTTTTTGTGGGGTTGGAACAGGTTAAACCATATTGGCGTGGAGGGGATGGAGTTAAACAGATAAACAAGCGAGAAGTTGAATGGATATACAGAATGGGAACGCTGCAGCCAAGAGGTTTGAACGCTGAATTTGATTTAAAACCGTGCCTTACCTGAATGATGTAGTTTACCCAGTTGATCTAGGACCTTTGAGAGTATAGGATCAAATTGGCTGATTAATATCATATGGTGGGGGGGAGTTGCCGTTTTTATGAAGGGAGGAGGGTGGTCTAAGGCAGTGTTTCCCAACCAGTGTGCCTCCAGCTGTTGCAAAACTACAACTCCCAGCATGCCCGGACAGCCTTTGGCTGGAGGCACACTGGTTGGGAAACACTGGTCTAAGGGATGTGTAACCTGTGATTGGTTAGGATGTATATCAGAGAAAGAAGGTGGCTAGGAGGAATGTGGTCATGTGTTAAATGACGTAGAAGGAGTAGAATGAATGAAGTCAGTTTAATCCGTGTGGTCTAAGATCGGTGTAGAAGTTTATATATCGATATATGGTAGATTAATGTGAAATGCCATGTTTTTATGTATTTGTATTTTTATGTATTTGACATGGTATTGATGGATATGTATTTAAATTACTGGATGTTTTAAATATTTAATTTTATAATAAATTGAATAATTTGTGAGCAGGGAGGTGGGTGTGAACCAACCTGACCCCTTATAAAACCACCCTGGAAGGGGCAGGATGAATACCCCTGACGAAGCTCGAATGAGCGAAACCCGGGTCGGATGATTGATCCTTTGTATATTGCTTGTTTATACCTGTATATTCTGAGTATAATATACCCAATTTTACTCCAATTTGCATGACGGTATTTAACTATTGGCTGCATTTTTTGGGTTCCATTGAAGCTTCGAAGAGGAGAGGCTTTGATTGGCCTGTTTGCTTTCCCATGTTCGCAATTATTTGACTGGCTTTGAATGTGGAATTTCTGCGACTACTGAGGCAGTGCGGTCCAACAAAAAGAAACCCTAATCGGTGGGCCTAACCCCTGGATCCACAATCAGTGTCTGTGGGTCACACCACTGCCTCCTCTTCCTCCCCTGTGTTACATGCTGGCCAATCCTCTGTCCTAGATGTAGGCCTGGATGACTCCCGCCCTGCAGCTGTGCCTTTGCAAGCACCATCGGCTACACACCCCTTTCTGTGTCCAAGCACAACGTATAGATGTGATCGTAAGCGCCAATACCCCACCACCCTTAGACTATAGGACTAAATGCGCACATTTCAAAATTTGTAGGCATGGAAATGTTACCATCTAGGCCTGTGGACACTGAGGCTTTCCTCAGCATCATGGCGGCGGCCATCCTTCGTTACTCAGTCCCCAGCTGCCGCTATTTTTCACGGTGTGTCATCCCCGCATTACACCAGCAATTGTGTGTGTGTCCCATGCCCTGACCAACGCAGTTAACGACAGACACATGGACAAGTGCTTTTGGCCAGGGACGCTACATTTCTGTTACGGCACACTGGGTGAACCTTGTGTAGGCCGTTAGCTAGTTGGACCCTGGGATGGCACATATACCACCGACGCCAAGGATTGAAAGGGCACTACTGTCATCAGGATTTCTGCCACCACCTATATTAGTGGCAGCAACCCCCCCCCCCCTCTTCTTCTCCTCCTCCACTGCAAACTCTGAATTCTCATGTGGAAGCTGCAACAGGCCCTGCAGAAATTAATTTGCTTAGGTGACAAAAAGCACACCGTTGCGAAAGTGGGGCAGGGTATAAATGACCAGGTTGGCTGTGTCTGATAATGGCCATAAGTTGTCGGCAGCTTTGTAGCTCGGCAAGCTCACACACATGGCAATCATACAGCATATATGTACCATGCACAACAAACATCCCAAACTTATACACTAATATAACTAAAAACCTAACAAACAAGAGTGGAGTTAAACCAATGGCATGAACTTTTTAAGAACTCATAAACAACCAAATATCCATAACATATTTTACAACAATAGACCATAATACCAATTATAATGCCAACTATAATACAAACAAAAAACTATAATAATAGCAGAACAGAATGTCATTGCAGAAATATTTACAGCTGACAACGCTGGTGGCAGAGTACGTAGTTCCTTGGCCAACCCAGGAGGGGAGATGAGGGGGACACACCACAGTTCCAACAGAGGCAGGACAGCACTCTACAAGGCCTGGGACAGTTTCATGACACCCCGCCAGCACCCTCACCCTGATGCACGGCCTAGTGTCACAAGGAGGGAAACATTGTGGAAGATTGTGAAGGAGTAAATAGCAGACTGTGTCAGCGTCCTCGGTGATCCCTCTGTGCCTTACAACTATTGGGTGTCCAAGCTGGACACGTGGCACAAACTTGCACTCTATGCCTCAGAGGTGCTAGGATGCCCTGCCGCCAGCGTTTTGTCAGAGCGGGTATATAGTGTTGCTGGGGACATAATAACTGATAAGCGCATCCGTCTGTCAACTGAAAATGCTGACAGGTTGACTCTTAAAAAATGAACAAGGCCTGGATTGCCCCTGACTTCTCTACTCCACTAGAGGAAAGCGGGTGAACAACAAGGCACTTTAAATGTGTTGTTTGTAAAGTACTCAATACACTGTATTCACATAAACCACCACCAAAAAGGTTATATGGTTCAATCTTCCTTTTCTCGTCCTTCTCCTCCTCCTCCATCATATCAACATGCTTTTTAGGTTGACCTCACTCATAATGTTTTATAGGGTCAGCGAAACCCTTGCATAGGTGCCAGGGGCGACACTCAGAGCCATCTCTGTGGGCACCCTTACTCTTGAAAAAGTCTATGGTACACCAAAATGCCTTAGTTTTCCTAGGTATAGAGAGAGAGAAAAAAATGTGAGGGTTAATCCAATCTAATGGAGGATACCAAAAAGATATGATATAACTAGAGGCGCCAGTGGATGGAGAACAGGAAAAAAGTTGTGGTGAGACAGAACCAGTGTATTAGGGTAGGCAGCTGGAAGGGGTGTAAACACTGAAAGAATTCAGTGTGTGTAGGGAGTAAACAAAAAGACATCAAGTCCGAGAAATTACACCCCTATGAGAAGCGCCAAAACCCAAAATGTATATCAGAGAGAAAATTAGTTATATAAACATTAGACGTTCACCCTAATTAGGGTGACTAAAAGGTAGAGTAAATGATAGACACACCACTAAAACGTACCTATAATTAGTAGGTGGAAATAGTCACATAGAATAGCCACATAAAATAGCCGTATAACGGTATGTTAAAATAGCCAAGGGTAATAATTATTAACTCACTTCATGGGGGGTGGCCAGCTGGATAAACTCAAGACACCAGCATGAACCATAAACCCCCCAGCCAGGAGCGCCCGTAGAGTCTTCAAAACTGATGATTGCCCAATAGGATGGAAAGAAGGGAACTTCACCTCAGGCTTTGGCTTCTTTATTGATGCATAAAAGGCTTTTCGCGTTTCGGGGTATGCCAACCCCTTCATCAGGAGCAGGTACAAATAAAAAAAAATATATATATGCTTGTGATAACAATAGTGGTATTTACCTGATAGCCCTATATAGGGTTATGAACATGCCAATAGGGTGTATTTTGGCGCCAAGGAGGAGCGCATGGGACGCCGAGAACACGGGACCGCCCCCCTCAAAAGCCCGCTCCCGGCTTTTACCAGGGAGAGAGTAGACGGAGACCCAGCTTCTGGTCTACCATGCGCTTCACCCCGGAACTCATCCAGGACTTCCGGTCCAACATGCGCTCCAACCTGGAACGCACCAGGAACCTCCGATTCCTCCCACAGGATGCGTGGACTTCCGGCTCCCCTCGTGCGTCCCACGCTGGACCGCACATGTGGAGAAACTTCCGGTCCGGCGGTGAAACCGCTGGGTGATATAGAATTAGGTAGAGAAGGGAATCAATATAAATACTTAAAAATCACATAAGAGGGGGCTGGATATGAATGTAAAGTGGAAAAAACAAAGGGATATATGTCATAATGTGAAGAAACACATTATGGTCGTGTGTATGAATATACACATCTACATCTAAAATATACATGGATAAAAAACATATAAATATATAAAAAAAACATATAGATGTATAAAAATTTATATAAAATGTATCAGAAAGGGAAGGAGGGGAATAGTAAATGGGAGGGGTGGGGGGGAGGAGGGGTTGGCCACATTATTATGATCAGAAGTACATCTTATATAAAAGTGTGATTACGTAAAAGAGTGGGATAGGATTATAAAGTTATAAAATCATAGGGTAGGGTTGTAAACATGTTATATTGCTGTAATACTGGATACCTAAAAGAACGTATAATAGTGAAATAGTCTATCTGGAAAGAAAGGGGGAGGGGGAGGGTAGGAAGGGGGAAACTCCCATCAGTAATTTACATATTCAAGTGCCTCATTAAGGCCAAAGGGTGTTAATGTATTAAGGTGATATATCCAAAACATCTCTTTTAGACTAAGATGCTGGAAAGAGGAAGATACATGTTCTAGAGGAATCATTTTTAACATACTCGGATTGCCCTCGTGTCTAAGGGCAAAATGGCGTGATACACTGTGGGTTCCGATTTTTCTATTAATGTTGGAGCGGTGCTCATTCATGCGCTCTCTTAAAGTTTGGGTAGTACGGCCTACATAATGGAGACCACAGGGGCACATCAGTAAATATATGACGTTTGTTGTGCCACAGTTCATGTGGTGTTTGAAGGTAATTTTATTGTTAGAGGATGGTAGTTGGAATTCACCTATCGCACATTGTAACATAGCACAACACTTGCATCTTCGTACTCCACATTTGAATACGCCTTTGGTAGTTTCTAATCTGTTATCGTGGCATGTTGGGATGGTCTTCTCGCCAGTTAGCTTAGGACAAGAGGGGGCTACTATGTCATGTGTTTCTTCACATTATTACATATATCCCTTTGTTTTTTCCACTTTACATTCATATCCAGCCCCCTCTTATGTGATTTTTAAGTATTTATATTGATTCCCTTCTCTACCTAATTCTATATCACCCAGCGGTTTCACCGCCGGACCGGAAGTTTCCCCACATGTGCGGTCCAGCGTGGGATGCACAAGGGGAGCCGGAAGTCCACGCATCCTGTGGGAGGAATCGGAGGTTCCTGGTGCATTCCAGGTTGGAGCGCATGTTGGACCGGAAGTCCTGGATGCGTTCCGGGTGAAGCGCATGGTAGACCGGAAGCTGGGTCTCCGTCTACTCTCTCACTGGTAGAAGCCGGGAGCGGGCTTTTGAGGGGGGCGGTCCCGTGTTCTCGGCGTCCCATGCGCTCCTCCTTGGCGCCAAAATACACCCTATTGGCATGTTCATAACCCTATATAGGGCTATCAGGTAAATACCACTATTGTTATCACAAGCATATATATATTTTTATTTATTTGTACCTGCTCCTGATGAAGGGGTTTGCATACCCCGAAACACGTTGAGCCTTTTTTGCATCAATAAAGAAGCCAAAGCCTTCAACAACAACACTGAGGTGAAGTTCCCTTCTTTCCATCCTATTGGGCAACCATCAGTTTTGAAGACTCTATGGGTGCTCCTGGCTGGGGGGTTTATGGTTCATGCTGGTGTCTTGAGTTTTTACCAGCTGGCCACCCCCCGTGAAGTGAGTTAATAATTATTACCCTTGGCTATTTTAACATACCGTTATACGGCTATTTTATGTGGCTATTCTATGTGACTATTTCCACCTACTTTTACTCACCCCTCTACCTTTTAGTCACCCTAATTAGGGTGAACGTCTAATGTTTATATAACTAATTTTCTCTCTGATATACATTTTGGGTTTTTGGCGCTTCTCATAGGGGTGTAATTTCTCGGACTTGATAAGTCTTTTTGTTTACGTACAGTTTTCCTGCCATTCATCAGCGTCGGGTATGCCATGAATGGCACAGGCAGCACATTGACTGTAGGCAGGCCACTATAGCTAAATAATAAGGAACATGGAAGATATACTACATTGGACTGTAGTATTCAGGGTAAATGATCGTGTGGGCACTTTGCGATAAATAAATGTGTTTGTGGCTGCAGTTTGGGCAATCAGTCTCTAAAAGGTTTGCCATAGGCTTCACTGTTTTAGAGGGTTAGCGCACCTGGAGGCCCTCATCTACATTATTTTTGTCTGTTTCATTGAACCCAGGGCCACAGCCTCTGTGTGAACCATCAACATCAAGGCCACTTCCACGTCCCATACTGGCCGCCTTCTTAATATGAAATGTTATATATGCTTAACAGTATCTAGCACCTACAGTATTGTAGGATATGTATGTGTACGTGCCAATCAATTAAAACAGGTATTTTGGATGCACACAGGGGCTGTAGCGCTGATAATGTCACAGACTACCATACACCGTCTGCGGATGAAGTACAGTATATGTTAGTAATATGTATTAAATGCACACACAGCAGATGTGGCACAAATATTTTACTTCTCACAAAAATACACTGTTTTCACATGTAGTACTGTATTTGAAAAAGAGAGCCATGCGCTATGGACAGATTATTTATTTTGTCGCTAGACACACAAATTTTTAATTTGACTCAGTATATGCCACAGTAATGAACAGAATATGGACACTAGATCATGCACAGATTATTTAGATTGGTGCAACAGACACTCTTTTCAAATGTGACAGTATATTTGGCACAATATGTAGAATTACTGTATATAAGGTTGCGGTCTAAATTCACACACACACGAGACACAAAATACTGAAATTTGTATATATGGTTGCCTAAACACAGACACAGATGTGACCAAAACTAGTGAAATGTGTCCCAAATATTAATTAATTTATGCTGAATTACTGTATATAACGGTTGCGGCCTAAATTCACACACAGATGAAACCCACACTAGGGATTTTTGTCCCAAATAGAAAGAGTTCTCTGCTGAATTACTGTATATATGGTTGCAGTCTAAATTCACGCACAGAAGTCACACAAACTAGGGATATTTGTCCCAAATAGAAAGAATTCTCTGCTGAATTATTGTATATATGGTTGTTGCCTAAATTCACGCACAGATGTGACCAAAACTAGTGAAATTTGTCCCAAATAGAAATGAATTTATGGTGAATTGCTGTATATAATGGTTGCGGCCTAAATTCACACACAGATAAAACCCACACTAGGGATTTTTGTCCCAAATAGAAAGAATTCTCTGCTGAATTACTGTATATATAGATGCAGTCTAAATTCACGCACAAAAGTCACCCAAACTAGGGATATTTGTCACAAATAGAAAGAATTCTCTGCTGAATTATTGTATATATGGTTGTTGCCTAAATTCACACACAGATGTGACCAAAACTAGTGAAATTTGTCCCAAATAGAAATTAATTTATGCTGAATTGCTGTATATAATGGTTGCGGCTTAAATTCACACACAGATGAAACCCACACTAAGGATTTTTGTCCCAAATAGAAAGAATTCTCTGCTGAATTACTGTATATATAGTTGCTGCCTAAATTCACGCACAGATGTGACCAAAACTAGCGAAATTTGTCCCAAATAGAAATAAATCTATGCTGAATTACTCTATATAATGGTTGCAGCCTAAATTCACGCACAGATGTGACCCAAACTATGGAAATTTGTCCCAAATAGAAAGAATTCTGTGCTGAATTATTGTATATATGGTTGCGGCCTAAATACACACACAGATGAAACCCACACTAAGGATGTTTGTCCCAAATAAAAATACTTCTCTCCTGAATTACTGTATATATGGTTGTGGCCTAAATGCAGACACAGATGTGAACCAAACTAGTGAAATTTGTCCCAAATAAAAAATGATTCTAGGCTGGAATACTGTATATAGCGTTTGTGGATTGGGCGTGCACACAAATGTGGCACAAATTAGGTTAATTTCCCCAGAAAAATACATTTCTATGATGGAACGGTGTATAGCTCACTAGCAGGCACACTCTAGTGAATAAGCCCCTTTTTAGAATTTCTGCTAAACACACTGCTTTCTGATGGTGTACTGTAGATCTCACTGATATGTAATATTTCTTTCTTTTGAAAGCTTTTTGGTACTGAATACAGCGATTTTCCAGCCCTGCACTATCTGTACCTTCCTGCAGATGCCAATCCCTAATACTTCTGAATTTACCCCTTGTTAAAAAAAAAAAAAATGGTGTACTGCTGTCAAACACACACTTTAGTCCTGAAGAGGACTATTTTGTCTTGAAAGAGCTTTTTGGGAGTTCAATCATTGTAATTTCAGCAAACCGCTATATGTCCCTGCCTACTGTTGGCTCTTCCTGACGCTGAATGATCCAAGCACGGGACGTTGGCTCCTATATAAACTAGTACCACATGTTCCGGCCAGCCAACCAGTGCAAGGCTTATAGCTAACATGGCTATGGCATTACACTGGAGGGAATTACTTACCTGAACACTGATTGGATGCTTCAGAAGGCGCTAAACGTGCAGGGTGGAGACTCGAGCAATGCAACGAGCACACGTGGCAGTCGAGTACTGCCACGTGCCGAGGATAGCGATGCTTGAGCCGAACCTGTACTCGGCCGTGCATGCTCGCTCATCACTAGTGATTATGTGGCTAAAGGTACATTAGGCGGTCACCGTATAACTATTTTACTGTTGGCCATTTACTTTAAAGGCCCCAAAAATTGCACATTCAACGTACAGAAAAGATCAAGTCATTATGTGGCTGGAGGTACATTAGGCTGTCACTGTATAACTGTTTTTTACTGTTGGATAGTTACATTACAGGCCCCAAAAATTATGCATTTACCATACAGAAAAGATCAAGTAAATATGTGGCTGGAGGTATATTAGATGGTCATTGTATATCAATTTTACTGCAGGCCAGTCGAGTACAGGCCCCAAACATTAGGCATTCTTCAGACAGAAAAGATCAAGTCATTATGTGGCTGTAAGTACATTAGGCGGTCACCGTATAACAATTTTACTGTTGGCCAGTTAGATTAAAGGCCCCAAACATTAGGCATTCACCGGACAGAAAAGTTCAAGTCGTTATCTGGCTGGAGGTACATTAGGTGGTCACCGTATAACAATTTTACTGTTGGTCAGTTGGACTACAGGCCCCAAAAATTATACATTCAAAGGACTGGAGGTATATTAGACAGTCATTGTATTATTGCAGGCCAATACAAATACATGTCAAATACATATGTTTAAAAAAACGAAAAATATAAAATTGGATTAAAAACATGGCAAAAGTAATCCCCCCTCTTGAAAAAAAAAACTATGGTAATAGGTGAAATTCAATTACAGGTGTTGAATTCCTCCGAGATCCATGCCTCATTCATTTTTAAAAATGTGAGGTAGTCCACACTGTCGTGAGCTAGGCGAGTGTGCTTGTCGGTTACGATTCTCACTTCTTCGCTGAACGTCCTTTTGGACAGGACACTCGACGAGTGGCAAGCCAAGAGTTCCATGGCAAATTGCGCCAGCTCTGACCACAGGTCAAGCCTTCACACACTGTAGTCCAGGGGTTCCTCACTTCTCAGAGCGTCCACATCGGCCGTTAACCCGATGCAGTCGAACACCTGTCGGTCTAGGCATTCCCTGAGGCTGGATCTGGGGGGCGGCTGTCGAAGGGTTGGCTGCAAGAATGATCTCATATCCGAAGTGACCAACACATCTTCAAACCGCCCTCTTCTTGCCGGCGCGGTAGGATTGGTACCCGCACCTGTTACGATGTGGGTGGAAATTCCTCTGCCAGCACCCGCAACAGAAGAATGCAGCATCTCTCGCAGCAAGGCCTGGAAATGCTGCATTCTGTCAGTCCTCTGTGATGCTGGTAACATGTCTGCCATTTTGTGTTTGTACCGGGGGTCTAAGTACATTGCCACCCAGTACTGGTCCTTGCCCTTAATGCTTTTTATACAGGGGTCCCTCTTCAAACATTGGAGCATGAAGGACCCCATTTGCACTAAATTGGAAGTGGTGGAGCGGCCTGGCTCCTGCTTATTGCCCAGGCGAACATAGTTCATGGTCTCCTCGCCCCATCCACGGATAACACCAGGGATCCCAGAAAAGTTTAATGCCTGCTCTTCTTGCGCCTCCTCCTCCTTCCCCCAGGAACCATCCTCCTCTGACTCCTCTTCAGACACTTGCTGACTTGTCTCAGATGGAGTAGCCCCCATGGGAATTCATTCAGCATTGCAACAGAAAGAAGGCTTAAGGTACGATGTCACTGATGGTGCCCTGGCTGTGACTGACCAGTTTGGTGATCTCATCAAATGGTCGCAGAAGTCTGCATGTGTCGTGCATGAGCAGCCACTGGCATGGTGAAAAAAACCAAGCTCCCAGAACCTGTTCTCCCACAGAGTTTGTACAGGTAGTCGTTAACGGCAGGTTTCTGCTGGAGAAGCCTATCAAGCATATACAAGGTGGAGTTCCAGCGCGTCGGGCAGTCACAAATCAGACATCTGACGGGAAAGTGGTGTCGCCGCTGAACATCAGCAAGGCGAGCCATGGCTGTATAGGATCTTCTAAAATGGTCAGAGATTTTCCTGGCCTACCGCAAGACGCCCTGGACCCGTGGTATTTGGCAATGAATCACTGCACGACTAAGTTCAGGACGTGTGCCATACACGGTACGTGTGTCATTTTGCCCTGTTTCAGCGAGCTCAGCAGATTGGCACCATTGTCGCACACCACTTTACCAACTGTCAAATTGAGCGGGGTTAGCAAATGATCGGCCTGTGACCGCAGAGCTAAAAGCAGTGCAGGACCGGTCTGGCCCTTGGCTTCCAGGCACAACAGCCGCAGCACAGCATGGAAATGTCTTACCTGGCAAGTCGAATAGGTTCTGGGGAGTTGGGGGCGGTGCAACGGAAGAGGCGGTAGCAGTGGAAAAGGAGGAGTCAGCCGAGGAGGAGACGGGGGATGGAGTAGGAGGATGAGAAGAAGAGGCAGGTATGCATGTGGTGATAAGACCAAATCCATATGGGTGCCACGGGTTGCATGCTTGACAGCTGTCAAAAGGTTCGCCCAGTGGGAAGTAAAAGTTATGTACCTTCCCTGCCCGTGTTTGCTAGACCAAGTGTCTGTGGTGAGATGTATCTTGTGTGGGAGATTAGCTCATGGGGATCACCTTTTTCTGAAACAGACAGTCCGTAAGCAGGCAGTTTCCTTAAAAATCTGTCTGGTTGCCAGGTTTATTTAGGCAAAAAGGTTTGTACAGCAGAAAACAAACAAACAGAAAAGTAAATCCTTGCCGTCCGGCACTAAGCTATACAGTCGTGTCCTGACTATATACAAATGGTAAAGCAAACCTTTTGTTTTTCTCGCATCCATACATAGCTCTCTCTTCAGCAACACAGGTTACAGTCCTGAGACTCAGCACATGAGAGCCCTGTTGTGCTCTCTTCCTGTTTATTTAAAGTCCACCTGGAGGTGAACTCCAGTGGACCACAATCTCTGGACCGGAACCAAGCCTGCCACAGAGGCTGGAAAAACCCGGCCCGGATTCCGGTTCAGTCCCTGACAACAGAGCGCATGCGAGGTGAAACATCCACCACCTCGCCTCGCATACCGTCACACTTGGCACCAACACTGTGTCCCAGAGATACATTCACTTGCCGCTGAACATGGCCATATAGCTCTGAGATGTCCTTCTGGGAGAAATGTTTTCTTCCGGGGACCTTCCATTGTGGTATGCCAATGGCCACAAATTTTCTAAAGGCCTCCGAGTCCACCAGTTTATATGGCAGTAGTTGGCTGACTAGCAGTTCCGACAAGCTGGCGGTCAGCCATTGGCCAAGAGAGTTATCCGGCATCATAAACTTTTTACATTCAAACATTTGGGCCACTGCCTTTTTAAAGCTGCGGTATCGCAGCAGAACCGCACACAACTGCTGCACAATACAAATGCACTATATAGAAAGTATATTATAGGTATATCACACCCCTGCCTCAATCAGTATTTTTTGGGGGGCAACTGGTATATCACACTAGTTGCAATTAGTTGTTCCAATAGCATTTGGCCCTCTGTATAGCTGCATTATCTCAGCAGAACCAAACACAACAACTGCTGCACAATACAAATGCACTATATAGAAAGTATATTATAGGTATATCCAGGGGTGTATCTATCACAAGGCAAACAAGGCATTTGCCTAGGGCGGCACTTGCCAATGGGGCAGCAAAATGCCTTGTTTGCTTAGTGATAGTTACACAATATGCTAAATATTTTTTTGCACCTTGTCCGATCCGATCCTTCACTATGCGAGCGGCATTGCTGGCGCCGCATAGTGAAGAAGTTGAAAGACTTACTTCCTCCTCCTCCTGACCTCCCGTGCCTTTTGCGTCCGCACGTTGACGTTGTGACGTCACACGGAGGTGGAGTCACGGGCCGGCAACCCTAGGGTGAGCCTTATCTCCTCCAAGTGGAGAACGGATCCTGCACATGGTCACCGTGAAAACTGAGGCCAGGCCCCAGCCACCAATGCACTGATCCCTGAGCCTGCTGTCTTCAAAAACTGTAAGTACTTAAATTACAGTAATTCACAAAACATTAATTACTTAGTTGTTTTATGGGGTAAGGGGGGTTGGGACCCGTTAGGTGGTTAGAGGAGGGAGAATTAGGGAGGGGTTAATACTGTACTATCGCTAGCTCTAACAGGAAAGAGTGGAGCCTAAAGAGGAAGGGATGGGGTTTACAGAGTAAGGGGTTTGGCCTTGACAGGAAGGGGTGGGTCAAATTTATATTAGGGGGCTGCCCGAGTTTAGTCTCGCCTAGGGCAGCACAAAACCAAGATACACCACTGGGTATATCACACCCCTGCCTCAATCAGTATTTTTTGGGGGGCAACTGGTATATCACACTAGTTGCAATTAGTTGTTCCAATAGCATTTGGCCCTCTGTATAGCTGCATTATCTCAGCAGAACCAAACACAACAACTGCTGCACAATACAAATGCACTATATAGAAAGTATATTATAGGTATATCACACCCCTGCCTCAATCAGTTTTTTTGGGGGGCAACTGGTATATCACACTAGTTGCAATTAGTTGTTCCAATAGAGTTTGTCCCTCTTTATAACTATGGTATCATTGTAGAACCGCACACAACTGCTGCACAATACAAATGCACTATATAGAAAGTATATTATAGGTATATCACACCCCTGCCTCAATCAGTTTTTTGGGGGGGGCAACTGGTATATCACACTAGTTGCAATTAGTTGTTCCAATAGTATTTGTCCCTCTGTATAGCTGCGTTTTCTCAGCAGAACCGAACACAACTGCTGCACAATACAAATGCACTATATAGAAAGTATACAGGGAGTGCAGAATTATTAGGCAAGTTGTATTTTTGAGGATTAATTTTATTATTGAACAACAACCATGTTCTCAATGAACCCAAAAAACTCATTAATATCAAAGCTGAATATTTTTGGAAGTAGTTTTTAGTTTGTTTTTAGTTTTAGCTATTTTAGGGGGATATCTGTGTGTGCAGGTGACTATTACTGTACATAATTATTAGGCAACTTAACAAAAAACAAATATATACCCATTTCAATTATTTATTTTTACCAGTGAAACCAATATAACATCTCAACATTCACAAATATACATTTCTGACATTCAAAAACAAAACAAAAACAAATCAGTGACCAATATAGCCACCTTTCTTTGCAAGGACACTCAAAAGCCTGCCATCCATGGATTCTGTCAGTGTTTTGATCTGTTCACCATCAACATTGCGTGCAGCAGCAACCACAGCCTCCCAGACACTGTTCAGAGAGGTGTACTGTTTTCCCTCCTTGTAAATCTCACATTTGATGATGGACCACAGGTTCTCAATGGGGTTCAGATCAGGTGAACAAGGAGGCCATGTCATTAGATTTTCTTCTTTTATACCCTTTCTTGCCAGCCACGTTGTGGAGTACTTGGACGCGTGTGATGGAGCATTGTCCTGCATGAAAATCATGTTTTTCTTACCTTGCAGACTTCTTCCTGTACCACTGCTTGAAGAAGGTGTCTTCCAGAAACTGGCAGTAGGACTGGGAGTTGAGCTTGACTCCATCCTCAACCCAAAAAGGCCCCACAAGCTCATCTTTGATGATACCAGCCCAAACCAGTACTCCACCTCCACCTTGCTGGCGCCTGAGTCGGACTGGAGCTCTCTGCCCTTTACCAATCCAGCCATCTGGCCCATCAAGACTCACTCTCATTTCATCAGTCCATAAAACCTTAGAAAAATCAGTCTTGAGATATTTCTTGGCCCAGTCTTGACGGTTCAGCTTGTGTGTCTTGTTCAGTGGTGGTCGTCTTTCAGCCTTTCTTACCTTGGCCATGTCTCTGAGTATTGCACACCTTGTGCTTTTGGGCACTCCAGTGATGTTGCAGCTCTGAAATATGGCCAAACTGGTGGCAAGTGGCATCTTGGCAGCTGCACGCTTGACTTTTCTCAGTTCATGGGCAGTTATTTTGCGCCTTGGTTTTTCCACACGCTTCTTGCGACCCTGTTGACTATTTTGAATGAAACACTTGATTGTTCGATGATCACGCTTCAGAAGCTTTGCAATTTTAAGAGTGCTGCATCCCTCTGCAAGATATCTCTCTATTTTTGACTTTTCTGAGCCTGTCAAGTCCTTCTTTTGACCCATTTTGCCAAAGGAAAGGAAGTTGCCTAATAATTATGCACACCTGATATAGGGTGTTGATGTCATTAGACCACACCCCTTCTCATTAGAGAGATGCACATCACCTAATATGCTTAATTGGTAGTAGGCTTTCGAGCCTATACAGCTTGGAGTAAGACAACATTCATAAAGAGGATGATGTGGTCAAAATACTCATTTGCCTAATAATTCTGCACGTAGTGTATTATAGGTATATCACACCCCTGCATCAATCAGTTTTTTTTGGGGGGGCAACTGGTATATCACACTAGTTGCTATTAGCGTTTGTCCCTCTTTATAACTATGGCATCATTGCAGAACCGCACACAACTGCTGCACAATACAAATGCACTACATAGAAAGTATATTATAGGTTGTGGAGAAAGGGAGGTTTCTGCAAATTTTTACTTGTTCTATGCGAATTCAACTCCGTTCGTGAGTTTCTGCCCTGCTATTGCTACCATGTGGCTAATGGAATCTTGCCTCTGTCCTTGGGAAATAAGTGGATCACTTCTCAATTGTCTCCAGTACAAAAGACTGTGTAGAACCGGTTTTGGACAGAAAAGCCATGAGTACGGCTAGGTCCAAGAGACTTTTGCAACTAATTTGTGCTATATTGGGATGTTAAATGTCTATGTGTATTGTAAAGTGTGGGACATTGTATACGTCTAGTAGTGAGGTCTGTTCCATTGTCTCTCTGTGTGTATTGGAGATTGCCCTCTGTCCTGAGAGATAATTGAATTACAACTCGGTTGTCTCCAGGACAGAGGACATTGTGTATTCTCCTGCCTGTGGTGATTATGTTAACCATGGTGTATCATGATTATATCACAGGTAGAGGGGAGGATTCTATGTGGGTTGTAGCCTTTGTGTTATTGGTTAATGTATATTTGTTGTGGGTGTCTCCATTGCATGGGAGCAGGGAATAAAATAAATGATTCAACTGCTAATAAAGTGCCACTGATTTTACCCCTTCATGTAGTCTCTGCGTATGTTTGGGGGACTGGGATCTTCCATTCGCTTTATTACGGATTATTGGCTGTTTGTTCAGGAGTAGGCTGCATAAGGGCTCATCTGTATTATATGGGTTCTTTTACACTGGTGACAGCAGCGTGATTTCTCCCGAATGGATTTACTTCATTTAACTGAAAAGAAAGTGAATGGCACATAGATATGAATGGCTGAAACGAACAACACTTAAACGGAACCTGTCACTGGGATTTTGGGTACAGAGCTGAGGACATGGGTTGCTAGATGGCCGCTAGCACATCCGCAATAACCAGTCCCCATAGCTCTGTGTGCTTTTATTGTGTAAAAAAAAACAATTTGATACATATGCAAATAAACCTGAGATGAGTCCTGTCCCTGACTCATCTCACGTACAGGACTCATCGCAGGTTAGTTTACATATGTATCAAATCGTTTTTTGTACACAATAAAAGCACACAGAGCTATGGGGACTGGGTATTGCGGATGTGCTAGCGGTCATCTAGCAGCCCACGTCCTCAGCTCTATACACAAAACCCCGGTGACAGGTTCCCTTTAAAGAACTGCTGGAAGCTTGAGGCATAGTGGCAAGCAACAAGCCGAAAGCCACGATAATAGCCGAATCACTGGAGAGTGACCAAAACAGCAAGGTGCAAATGGCGAACACAGAGGAATCTGAGTTTCAGAAAGATGTGAGATGGAGACTCAGTGTCAGAAACCACCCTGATATAGTTTACTTTGCCCTCAAGTTTGCCCTCAGTCAAGATGGTGGATTATGTGTTTCCTGGTTGCCATCTCACTTCCTGTTCCTGTCAGAAACTACCCTGATATAGTTTACTTTGCCCTCAAGTTTGCCCTCAGTCAAGATGGTGGATTATATGTTTCCTGCTTGCCATCTCACTTCCTGTTCCTGTTCCTTCTTAAACTGGCCAGACCTTCCTGTCTTTGTTGGAGTATTGTGTTTGGCTTTTAGTCCGCAATCCTCTTGCTGGAACTCACTCCTCCGTGTGTTCTGTGCCCTAGCGGTTCTCCCTGCTACCTCCTGTTGCTGACCCGGACTGTTCTTGGACCTTCGTACCTGCTTGCTGCCCGCCCTGACCTTCTGCTCGTCTATCTTCCTGCCAGCTTGACGCCTGCCCTGACTTCTGCTATCCTGACCTCAGTTCTCGTCTACAGACTCTGCCTCACCTGTGCGGAGCACAACAACGTGGGTTCTGCTACATCCGTATTATATATACTCTGCTCCCAAGTTCTGGCCATCGGATTCCAGTTCTGTTGCACCAGTATCGTGACGCTCAGTTTGGTAGGACCGAATCCTACACCAGAAATTGTGGTACAGATTATGGCACAAGCTTCGGAAGCAGAAAGCCACCGGGAAGCACGGGAGGCCAGTGATCACTACCAGAATCGATCATCTATGGGGTGGTCACGTAAGATAAATTATGCTGCTTTTAAAAGTTTCATAGAAAGTGAAATGGATATTGACAATTATCTGCAGGACTTTGAAAGACAGTCTGTATTAGAAGATGTGGATAACACTAATTGGGCTGCGATATTGAGCAGCAAGCTTTCAGACAGAGCAGCAGAAGCCTTTAGAGTGGTACCTGATGCAGACATACAAAATTATGAGAAAGTGAAGGAGATATTGCTGGCCCGTTATGCAGTTACCCCAGAGGCACACCGGAGAAAATTTTGGTCCCTCCGGAAACATGGCAAAGACTCTTACACAGAGTGGGCATTCTGCATGCACCGCACTGCCAGTAATTTGATGCAGGGATGCCAGGCGACTACACTGGAGGATGCATTACAATTAATATTGTTGGAGCAGTTTTTTGACCACACTCCTACAGATACCAGGGATTGGGTCAAGGACAGAAAACCACCATCAGTAGAAGAAGCCACACGTTTAGCAGACAAATTACACGAAAGCAGACAGGCAGATAACAACCGGGGAGCCTCAGGATTTCGACCACAGTATCACACTCCTGCCCCAACACAGCAACCGAAAGAAGTACCACCGGTGAGACAACCGCTACCGCCACTGGGGTTCAGAAAACTGCACCGATGTGTTTTGAGTGTAAGTAAGTGGGACACATCAGACCTAATTGTCCCCACCGTAATAATGATCGATGGGGGCGAGCACCAACTCCTCCAACGAGAGCAGCTGCTCATTGTGTACAAGAGGATTACAACTATTCTACACAAGGGGGGGACCGCATTCCGTCTGAGAATTGGTCCACGCTACATGAGGTCAATCTAGTGCAAGCAGCACATGACAACCGGGTACACCATCGACAGACCGTGACCCTTAATGGGCAGGAAGCCAGAGGACTGAGAGACACTGGAGCTACGATCACCCTAGTACAACCTCATCGTGTTAAGCCGTCCCAACATACCGGGCGATCTGTGGCTGTAAGGGTGGCGGGAGGGGCTATTCACAAGTTACCCACTGCCATAGTACACATGGACTGGGGTACTGGGGCTAAGGCTGTGGAGGTGGGAATCATGCCAGAGTTACCAGAAGAGGTTTTGCTGGGAAACGACTTGGGGTGCTTGACGTCTCAATTTGTACAGCCGACTACAGCAGGAGCACTCCCAGTCTCAACCAGACAACAGGAACGCGCTATGGGTACCTCACACTCCTCGGATGACCAGATAGACACTGATAATGCTGCTGTAAGTTCTAGTCCTAACATGTATTGGGGCACCCCCACAGACTTTGGGCAAGCGCAGAGGGAGGATAGCACGTTAAGTGGGTACAGGAGGGAGGCGTATAATCCCCAGGGAGACATAGGACAGGAAAAGTTCCAGTGGGAGAAAGGTTTACTATATCGGTTAACAGAGGGGGCAGGGGGAGGAGCCCGACAAGCAATAAAGAAACAGTTAGTGGTACCCCGCAAATATAGGGCAGAGCTATTACGGATTAGCCATGACATACCGTTAGCAGGACATTTAGGGATCAAGAAAACCTGGGATAGGTTGACCCAGACATTATTTTGGCCAGGTGTTACCCGAGATTTGCAAAATTATTGTAGAACCTGCGACGTATGTAAGAAAGTAGGAAAGAGGGGTGACCACCCGAAAGCGAAACTACGCCCATTACCCATAATAAAGGAACCTTTCTTTGGAGTAGCAGTAGATTTGGTAGGACCCCTTAGTAAGCCTAGTCCATCAGGTAAGAAGTATATTCTTACAGTGGTGGACTATGTTACTCGCTACCCGGAAGCTATAGCCCTACCTAATATCACTGCTGAAACCGTAGCTGAAGCTTTCATCCAGGCATTTACTAGAGTGGGGTTCCCTAGGGAAATAGTATCTAACAAAGGGACCCAATTCATGGCGGTAGTTTCTCAGCAGCTCTGGCAGAGCTGCGGAGTAAAACCCATACTAAGTTCTCCATATCATCCCCAAATAAACGGGCTCTGCTAACGTTTTAATGGCACTCTGAAATAGATTCTAATCACGTTCACAGAGACCTGTCGGAAGTGGGAAAAATTCCATCCCCACCTACTGTTCGCCTACCGGGAAGTACCCCAGGCATCCACCGGATTCTCTCCTTTCAAACTATTATATGGAAAGAGAGTCCGAGGACCTCTGGACCTGGTCCGCGAACACTGGGAAGGGAATATGGGGGAATCAGGCACGCCTATAGTGCCATTTGTTTTGGAGTTGAGAGACCGACTGCAGGCCCTTACTCAATCGGTAAGAGAAAACCTGCAGGCGGCTCAACAGCGACAAAAACACTGGTACGATAGGGGAGCTAGAGATCGTATCCTAGAGATAGATCAAAAGGTGCTAGTCCTCAAACCGGCAAACAAACAATAAGTTGCAGGCCTCTTGGCAAGGGCCCTACAAAGTATTAGCCAGGGTCAGCGATACCACGTACATAGTAACAGATTGTAACAACGAAAGGATTCGCAGGTCATTTCATGTCAATATGTTTAAACCCTACTTAAAGAGACCAGAGGAGGTCACTGCAGTATGCGCTCTGACGTTTGAGGATAGCGAGGGTATACCCTTACCCAATTTGCTCCACAAAGAACCCACGGGGGTGGAGCAGGTTGGATTAAGGCCAGAGTTAAAGCCAGAGGAAAGGGCACAGGCTACCCAGCTATTGCAGGAATTTTGAGATATGTTCTCTGCTCTTCCAGGCTACACCACCCTGGCTGTACACCGGGTAGAGACCCCAGGTCAGGTACCTTTGATACAGCAACCATACAGAATTCCTGAGGCAGTTAGAGATAGCATGTTAAAGGAAATTCAGGAGATGCTAGACCTAAGGGTTATAGAACCCTCTCAGAGCCCCTGGGCCTCCCCATTGGTGTTAGTACCAAGGAAAGACGGTACCATGCGGTTTTGCGTGGATTACCGCAGGCTTAATGACCAAACAGTTACGGATGCCTACCCCATGCCCAGGGTAGATGAACTATTAGACCATATGGCAGGAGGGAATTACTTGACCACAATTGACTTGTGCAAGGGTTATTGGCAAATCCCCTTGGAGCCTGATGCTATTCCTAAGTCGGCATTCGTCACCCCTTTTGGCTTGTACCAATTAAAGGTCATGCCATTTGAGATGAAGAATGCCCCTGCCACTTTTCAAAGGATGGCAGACCGGCTCCTAGAGGGATTTCAGGGCTTCGTCTGTGCTTATTTAGATGACATAGCTATCTACAGCAGCACGTGGGAGGACCAACTGGAGCACATTTCGGTAGTACTCAAGAGAATTCAAGAGGCCGGATTAACCTTGAAACCAGAAAAGTGTCAGGTGGGCATGGCGGAGGTCCAATATCTAGGCCATAGGGTAGGGTCCGGCAAGCAGAGGCCTGTACCCGCTAAAATTGAGGCTATCACTCAGTGGCCTCAACCACGCACCAAGACTAAGGTTATGGCTTTCTTAGGGACCACTGGCTATTATAGGAAATTTGTGTCAGATTATAGCACCATAGTCAAACCCCTGACTGACCTTACCAAAAAGTCCTTACCTAGGCAGGTAGTATGGTCTCCAGAGTGTGAGGAAGCTTTCCAGAAACTCAAGCTTGCATTAAGTAAAACCCCTGTATTGGCGGCACCGGATCATGCTAAAAGATTTCTCGTTCACACAGATGCCTCAATGTTTGGACTGGGAGCCGTGCTAAGCCAAGTGGGCGATGATGGACTGGAGCATTCGGTGGCATATCGGAGCAGAAAACGTATACCCAGAGAGGTCAGTTATGCCACCGTTGAGAAAGAATGTTTAGCATTGGTCTAGGCCCTCAAGAAATTACAGCCTTATTTATACGGACGATCTTTCACCGTTATGAAGGATCATAACCCCCTCATCTGGCTCAACAGGGTGGCCGGAGATAACACCAGACTGCTTAGATGGAGCTTGGCACTGCAACCCTATAATTTTACAATGCAGTACCGGCCAGGGAAGCAGAATGCCAATGCAGATGGGCTATCTCGGCAAACAGAACTGGAAAAACTATGCATAAAACCGGACATCCCCAAGCCAACCCGTTAGGGTGTAGGCGGGTTTGCCGTCCCATAGAACTAAGGGGGAGCTATGTGGAGAAAGGGAGGTTTCTGCTTATTTTTACTTGTTCTATGCGAATTCAACTCTGTTTGTATGTTCCTGCCCTGCTATTGCTACCATGTGGCTAATGGAGTCTGTCCTCTGTTTTTGGGAGATAAGTGGATCACTTCTCAATTGTCTCCAGGACAAAAGACTGTGTAGAACCGGTTTTGGACAGAAAAGCCATGAGTACGGCCAGGCCCAAGAGACTTTTACAACTAATTTGTGCTATATTGGGATGTTAAATGTCTATGTGTATTGTAAAGGGTGGGTGGGACATTGTATACATCTAGTAGTGAGGTCTGTTCCATTGTCTCTCTGTGTGTATTGGCGATTGCCCTCTGGCCTGAGAGATAATTGAATTACAACTCGGTTGTCTCCAGGACAGAGGACATTGTGTAGTCTCCTGCATGTGGTGATTATGTTAACCATGGTGTATCATGATTATATCACAGGCAGAAGGGAGGATTCTATGTGGGTTGTAGCCTTTGTGTTATTGGTTAATGTATATTTGTTGTGGGTGTCTCTCTTGCATGGGAGCAGGGAATAAAAGAAATGATTTAACTGCTAAAAAAGCGTCACTGATTTTCCCCCTTCATGTAGTCTCGGCGCATGTTTGGGGGACTGGGATCTTCCATTTGCTTTATTATGGATTATTGGCTGTTTGTTTGGGAGTAGGCTGCATAAGGGCTCATCTGTATTATATGGGTTCCTTTACATAGGTATATCACACCCCTGCCTCGATCATTTTTTTGGGGGGGCAACTGGTATATCACACCAGTTAAATTAGTAATTCCAATAGCGTTTGTCCCTCTGTATAGATGCAGTATCGCAGCAGAACTGCACACAACTGTTGCACAATTCAAATGCACTATAATATACTTTCTATGTTGTAATATATTTATAATATACTTTCTACCACTCAGTATGTCACACCTATCGATAGCACACCTATACCAGTCCTTAAAAGGACTTTTTTGGCCCTATTAGTTAGTGTTTGGTGTCCCTAACAGTCTAAAGACTGGCAAAAGACTGAATGTAAAATGGCGGCCAGATCGGGTTTATTTATAGGTTAGGGGGTGTGTCCATGTACTGGAACTTCTCAATTGGCTGTTCTGTCCCACCTTATGGATGTGTCATAGATCAAAGTTCTGCACAATGCAAAAGAATATGGCACCGGCGGACATCATTTATTTGTCACTTTGGTGAGGGCAGTTTCTATAGAATGTAAGGTGCGGAAAACAGATTGTAATAGATCAAGGAGAGACTGAACAGAGACATAATGCATTAGGCAAGAGTAGGCCAGACACCCCAGGAGTTTAGAGATGAAGGGAAGAATGGAGACTGGTCTGTAGTTAGTTGTGAAGGACAGCTTAAGAGAAGGTGTTTTTTTTTTAAAATAATGGAGTGATGATAAAGTGTTTGAAAGACAAAAGGAAGATACTATATGAGAGAGAGAGACAAAAAGAAAGAGGTAGGTGTGCTCAAACCCTGTTGCACCGAGCACGGACAATGCTGGGAGCCACAGCGCAACTTGAGTAAAGAAAAAGAGGAAAAGTCCAGCTCGATTAAATGTTACCTTTATTTTTCAGTGTGGATTAAAAGCCAGTTACACTCCAGTCAACATGTTTCGGATCAAAGACAATAGCGATCCTTCCTCATGACCTAGGAAGGATCGCTATTGTCTTTGATCCAAAACATGTTGACTGGAGTGTAACTGGCTTTTAATCCACACTGAAAAATAAAGGTAACATTTAATCGAGCTGGACTTTTCCTCTTTTTCTATATGAGAGAGAGAGAGGTTGAAGATTTTTGTTAGGTGAGTGATGACAGCCGGAGAGAGAGACTGGAGTTGGTGTGAGGAAATGGATTCAGAAGTGCATTTGGTAGGATGAGAAGAAGATAGGTGCCTGGAGACTTCCTCTATGACTGGGTCAAACATAGACAATGTGCCAGAGGAGATGCAGGGGGAAGGGGGTTGATAATACTTAGTGGCTGGGAGCTGATTTCGGATGTTTTCCATTTTCTCTGTGAAGAAGGTGGCCAGATCTTCAGCATAGAGGTCTGTGATAGGCGCCTGCACTTTATGACTGAGGAGGGAGTGAAAAGAGTCACAGTTTTTTTGGGTTGTTGGACAGTCAGGAGATTAGGGTGGTGAAGTAGGTCTGTTTTGCAAGGTGAAGGGGATAGTTATAGGTTCTTAGCATGAATTTGTAATTAAGGAAATTTTCCCGTGTGTGAGTTATTCTCCATAGGCGTTCAACATTCCTGGAGCAATGGTGGAGAAACCGAGTTTGCAGTGGATTGTAGTGTAAGCCAGGGCTGCTTTGGTCTCTGTTTGGAGGTCCTAAGGGTCGGGGTGCTACTTCATTCAGGGTGCTTCTGAGGGCGTCTTTATAGTGATTTACAGCCAGATCAGGACAGGAGATGGAAAAGATTTGGTACAATTATGAGTTTAGAGTGTCTGTAAGTGTGTGAGGGTCAATGGCCTGTAGATTTCTGAATGTGTCATAAGTAGGTGTATGCTGGAATGGGTGAAGATTTGTGAGAGTGAAGGAGAGGATGTTGTGGTCAGAGAGTAAGAAAGTTGAGTTATTAAAGTTAGAAATGAACAAAGCCAGAAGAAGACCAGGTCAAGTGTGTTGGCGTCTTTATGTGTCTGAGAGTTAGAAAGTTGTGAAAGGCCAAAAGAGGAGGTTAGAGATTGAAGCTGGGAGGCAGATGGGGAAATGGGGCTGTTTATGGGGATATTGAAGTCTCCCAAGATAAGGCTTGTTAATTCTGAAGACAGGAAGTGTGGCAGTCAGACAGCAAAGTGATCCAGGAACTGGGTGGGTGAGCCAGGGGGGTGATATACAACCGCTACTTTGAGGGAAAATGGATAGAAGAGCCTGAGGGTCTGGGCCTCAAAAGAAGATAATTAGAATGAGGGAATGGGGGGATGACTGTCACCACCAGACATCTGAGAAGCTCTGTCAGACGTTCGTCAGAACCTCCTGCTTGAGGTTCCTTTTGCTTTCGTTTTCTCATCTCATTAGCCTCTCTCAGCTGTCATGTAGTTGCACCGATTGCATCCCTTTAAATCCCTTCCCATACTGCATCACTTTTCGGTTTATACAACTTCCTGGAGTGTGCTGATGCTAGAAGCTGTTACTACTGCATCCACAAGATAAGTCTGTTTTCTTTATTTCTGTTTGCCTGTGGGTTTGATCCTAGGTAACCCTGACTCCCTCCGTATTAAGTGTAGGGAGCCGGTGGTCGTCTCCCCTCACTATTATAGGGTGTTCAGGTGCATACAGTCGAGGAACGAGGATATGCAATTTTCTACCATTGAGATTTTTGCATAGGCTGAGCAGTAAGGAAGAGAGCTAGGGCTCTTACAGGGCTTACCCTCCTGTTCCTTAGTTTTGGATCAAGTCAGTCGGATCTTCATTTGTGTCTTCTAGTTTTCTGTACACCTTTCGTGACATTATAAACCGCCAAAACCATCTTAAGCATGAATCCGGTTTCAACCTTGATTGACTGCATGCAGGGTCTTTCACTGGAGGTAGCAAATCTCCGGGGAAACTGTCTCTTAGTTTGAGATGACCGTTTCTGCTTGCGTTCATGGAATTTGTTCTGAGCCTAAAATCTCGCTTCCGGATACGTTCTCCGGGGGTAGTGAGAATTTTGTTCGTTTTAGAGAGGCTTGCAAACTCCATTTTCGCCTACTTCCCCATTCCTCTGGTGATGAGGAGCGGAGGGTGGGGATCATCATCTCGCTGCTCAGGGATAACGCTCAGTCCTGGGCCTTTTCGCTGCCGGTGGGCGCACGTCCCCTCTGTTCAGTGGATGAATTTTTTTTTTTAGCCCTGGGTCAGATCTATGATGATCCGGATCGTATTGCTCTGGCTGAGTCTAGACTACGTCTTTTATGCCAGGGTAAACAGTCCGCAGAGATATACTGTTCAGAATTTCGGAGATTGGCAGCTGATACTGGTTGGAATGATGCTGCACTCCGAAGTCAATTTTGCCATGGTCTTTCAGAGGGATTGAAAGATGCATTTGCCTTTCATGAGAGACCTACCTCTTTGGACACTGCCATGTCTAGGGCCGTTCGTATTGACAGGCATCTTAGAGAGAGAGGAGAGATCACTCCTTCCTGTCATACTCAGTCCAAGGACAGTGCGGCGGTATCATTCAGTGCACAGGGGTCTCAGTCGCTCTCAATCCCTTCTGAGCAGGAACCCATGCAGCTGGGTTTGCTTGCCTCTGACAATAGAAGATTCAGCTCTCATAGGAAGGTTTGTTTCTGTTGTGGAGGTATAAATCATTTGGCAAATGTTTGTCCCTCTAGGAGATTCAGGCAGTTTTTTGAGAGTAATAAAGAAACAAAAAGAGAAAAGTCCTCTAAAAACATTCCATCTGTTACTATTGGCAAGGTTGATGCGGAAATTGAAGCTTTTCTGTTTGCTTGCAGTTCCCGTTTTGTCCTACCTACCCTTTGTGAGATTTTTGTAGATAGTGGAGTAGCTGTCAATCTCATTGATAATCAATTTGCTATAACTCATGGTTTCCAGGTATGCACTTTGGGAAAGGATATACCTGTTTTTGCTATTGATTCCGTTCCACTTTCTCAGAAATCGTTAAAGGGCATAGTTCACAATATCCGTTTGATTGTGAGTGATAGTCATGTTGAGGATGTGTCATGTTTCGTCCTAAGCGGGTTGCCTACTCCTCTAGTGTTGGGGCTACCCTGGCTCACTAAATATAACCCCACCATTGATTGGCAAGCGAGGCAAATAAATGGTTGGAGTGACTTTTGCAGAGAGAATTGCCTCACGACATCTGTTTCTGAGGTTTCTACTAAGACTGTACCATCTTTTCTCTCTGAATTTTCGGATGTGTTTTCTGAGAGTGGTGTTCAGGACTTGCCCCCACACAGGGAGTATGATTGCCCTATTAATCTCACCCCAGGCGCCAAGCTTCCTAAATCTCGTTTATACAATCTCTCCCAACCTGAAAGGGTCACTATGCGTGCTTATATCTCTGAGAGTCTGAGAAAGGGACACATATGACCCTCAAAGTCACCTGTTGCCGCTGTTTTTTTCTTTGTTAAGAAAAAAGATGGTTCTTTAAGACCATGTCTGGATTTCAGGGAGCTGAAGAGTATCACAATTCGTGACCCTTATCCGCTTCCTCTGATCCCGGACCTGTTTAGCCAGATTGTTGGGGCTAAAGTTTTTTCCAAGTTGGATCTAAGAGGGGCATACAACCTGGTCAGGGTCAGAGAAGGAGACGAATGGAAGACGGCCTTCAATACCCCTGAGGGCCATTTTGAGAATTTTGTTATGCCTTTTGGTTTGATGAATGCTCCAGCCGTCTTTCAGCATTTTGTGAACAGCATTTTTTATCATTTAATGGGGAAATTTGTATTAGTGTATCTAGATGACATTTTTATTTTTTTCTCCTGATTTTAAATCTCATAAGGACCACCTACGTCAGGTCTTGCTCATCCTGCGGGAGAATAAATTGTATGCTAAACTGGAAAAATGTGTGTTTGCGGTTCCAGAAATTCTATTTCTGGGGTTTCTTCTCTCCGCTTCTGGTTTTCGCATGGACCCCGAGAAGGTCCGTGCTGTGCTTGAGTGGGAGCTTCCTGAGAATCAGAAGGCGCTGATGCGTTTTTTGGGTTTTGCCAATTATTACAGGAAGTTTATTTTGAATTATTCCTCTATTGTTAAACCACTCACTGATATGACTAGAAAGGGGGTCGATTTTTCCTCCTGGTTGGTAGAGGCGCGTAAGGCCTTTTCTAGTATCAAGGAACGTTTTGCTTCCGCTCCCATCTTGGTACAACCTGATACCTCTCTGCCCTTCATAGTTGAGGTGGACGCTTCTGAGGTGGGTGTGGGTGCGGTCTTGTCTCAGGGTCCCTCTCCTGCCAAATGACGACCGTGTGCCTTTTTCTCAAAGAAACTCTCCTCCGCAGAGAGAAATTACAATGTGGGAGATAGGGAGTTGTTGGCCATCAAGTTAGCTTTTGAGGAATGGCGCCATTGGCTAGAGGGAGCCAGACACCCTATTACCGTGTTTACTGACCATAAGAATCTGGCCTACTTGGAGTCAGCCAAGCGTCTGAACCCGAGACAGGCCAGATGGTCTTTGATCTTTTCAAGGTTTAATTTTGTTGTTACGTTCCGCCCTGGGGTTAAGAATGTGAAGGTGGATGCCCTGTCACGTTGTTTTCTGGGAGGTGGGAATTTTGAAGACCCGCGCCCCATTTTGGCTGAAGGGGTGGTGGTCTCTGATCTTTATCTTGAATTGGAGGCAGAGGTTCAGGTAGCCCAGTCAGAGGCTCCTGATCTTTGTCCTCCTGGGAGGTTGTTTGTGCCTCTCGCTTTAAGACACAAGATTTTTAAGGAGCACCACGATACTGTCCTTGCTGGGCACCCGGGGGCAAGAGCCACAGTGGATCTCATCGCTCGGAGATTCTGGTGGCCGGCGCTTCGTAAGTCAGTTGAGGATTTTGTGGCAGCCTGCGAGACCTGCGCTCGTGCCAAGGTCCCTCATTCACGGCCATCAGGTCCTCTCCTTCCGTTACTTATTCCTTCCCATTCCTTCCCGTCCTTGAACACATCTGTCCATGGACTTCATTACGGACCTACCTCGTTCCTCGGGGAAGACTGTGATTCTGGTGGTGGTAGACCGTTTGGTTCTCTCCAGTACCTCGTTCATTGGGAGGGTTATGGTCCTGAGCAGAGGATGTGGGTCCCAGTGACGGACATTAAGGCCACTTGTCTTATCAGGGCTTTCCATAGGTCCCATCCTGAGAAGGTGGGCTCTGAGTGTCCGGAGTCCACTCGTAGAAGGAGGGGTACTGTCACCACCAGACATCTGAGAAGCTCTGTCAGACATTCGTCAGAACCTCCTGCTTGAGGTTCCTTTTTGTTTTGCTTTCGTTTTCTCATCTCGTTAGCCTCTCTCAGCTGTCATGTAGTTGCACTGATTTCACCCCTTTAAGTCCCTTCCCATACTGCATCACTTTGCGGTTTATACAACTTCCTGGAGTGTGCTGATGCTAGAAGCTGTTACTACTGCATCCACAAGATAAGTCTGTTTTCTTTATTTCTGTTTGCCTGTGGGTTTGATCCTAGGTGACCCTGACTCCCTCCGTATTAAGTGTAGGGAGCCGGTGGTCGTCTCCCCTCACTATTATAGGGTGTTCAGGTGCATACAGTCGAGGAACGAGGATATGCAATTTTCTACCATTGAGATTTTTGCATAGGCTGAGCAGTAAGGGAGAGAGCTAGGGCTCTTACAGGGCTTACCCTCCTGTTCCTTAGTTTTTGATCAGGTCAGTCGCATCTTCATTTGTGTCTTCTAGTTTTCTGTACAACTTCCGTGACAATGACCTGGAAAGTGAAATGTGGGGACTGGAGTTTTCTCAGGTCTGGGGGTTTGTCTGTTCTCAGGTCTGGGGGTTTGGCAGAAGTGTAGGCCACCATAGGAAAGAGAAGTAGGGGAGGCAGCAGCAGATTGCTGAATCCAGGTTTCCGTGAGGTCCAGCAGGTTAAGAGAGTTAATAAGAAAGAAGTTATGAATGTAGGGGAACTTGTTACAAACAGACCATGGATTCTAGAGCGAATTAAAAGAGGGGGAAAAAAGGCGGATAACAAATGTTAATAAGGTTAGCAGGGTATCTATGTGAGATGGGGTAGGAGTTGACGCTGGAAGAGGGTGGGCCGTGGTTAGGTGAGATATCCTCTTAAATAAAAAGTAAAAGTAAAGAGAGAAAGAGCCAATTGTTGTAGGATTTGTGAGAGAGCTTATTGTGCTGCACCCTGGGACATGATGGGATGAGATGATTCAGGAAGGTGAATAAAGCATGTAAGCTGTACATGAGGGAGTGAAGGAGAGGGGGGCTGATGTGGATAGAAGGTAAGGAGAAACAGTGCAGTGAATGTGAAGGTAAAAAGCACATGAGAGAATGCACATTGTTAAGGAAGAGTGTGAAAATGTGTAATTCTCATAACCTACCTGTCTCCTGCTCTGTCTAACTGCCATCACTTAGCGACAAAGACATTTTGCATTAGAAGGCCCACGCAAGAATCCCAGACCCCTTATGTTGTGTCCAGATTTATAGGACTGTGTATGAAGGGAACTTTAGTAGTCAGCTGGTTTAGGCTAATTAACAAGCTGATCAGCACACCAGAAGAGAAGGAACTAATCAAAGAAAAACAAAGTATAGCACCATGGCTGGCTCCAGCTACACACTAAGGATCACACATTTTAAAACAGATACATTCTACACTGAGGGACATAGACAGTCATAAATAGAACATCAGCAAGTGTTTGAAGATTGTGCAGGAGATTACATAATTACATATACAGCAAGCAGAGTTATTGTACCTGTATGTAGAGCGAAGAAATGGCTGTTAAATCCATGCTATGTTTAACTTTATGTTTTAGCGATGAAGACACTTTGGAGGTCATTTATCAAACTGGTGTAAAGTAGTACTGGCTTAGTTGCCCATAGCAACCAATCAAATGCTATCTTTCATTTTGGACAGCTCCTTTGGAAAATTAAAGGAAAAATCAGATTAGTTCCCATGGGCAACTAAGCCATTTCTACAGTCGTGGCCAAAAGTTTTGAGAATTACCGTATTTTTCGCTGTATAAGACGCACGTTTCCCCCCCAAAAGTGGGGGGAAAATAGCAGTGCGTCTTATTCGGCGAATGCTGCTGATTTTGCAGAGTTTTCAATGATACACCAGCCGCGATGCCGTGCGGTGGGTGTTTCAGCTGTGAGGGAGGAGGGGCTGGGGGCCGGCATCTGCTTTTATAATGACAGCGGGGCCTGTGCAGTGACTGTATTCTACTACACGGGCCCCGCTCACTGTATAATCGTATCTCTAATAGTAAATTGTTATGTACATAATCGCATAATGAGCGCTGTGTATTACTTACAACTACAAGCGCTCGCCGAGAGGAGAGAGGAGGCAGGCTGGGAGGACGGACGCTGGCAGTGTGAGTCATACGTCACGCGCCTGCGCCGCCCACTTTATGAATGAAGCAGGCGGTGTGGGCGCATGACGTATGACTCACGATGCCAGCGCCTGTCCTCCTGGCCTGCCTCCTTCCTCCTCCCTCCTCTCGGCGAGCGCTTGTAGTTGTAAGTAATACACAGCGTTCATTATGCGATTATATACATACCGTAACAATTTAACTATTAGAGATATGATTATACAGTGAGCGGGGCCCGTGTAGTAGAATACAGTCACTGCACGAACCCCGCTGTCATTATAAAACCAGATGCCGGCCCCCAGCCCTGTATTGAGGGTCATTCACTACAGGGACACTTATGGAGGGGATCTGTGGATGACACATAGCATAAGATGCTATATTTGTGTCATCCACAGATCCCCCCACAACTGTCATACACAGATCCTCATAACAGTGCCATCCAGAGAGCCCAATAAGAGCCACCCACAGATCCCCCATAAGTGTCACCCACAGATCCCCCATAAGTGTCACCCACAGATCCCCCATAAGTGTCACCCACAGATCCCCCATAAGTGTCACCCACAGATCCCCCATAAGCGTCACCCACAGATCCCCCATAAGCGTCACCCACAGATCCCCCATAAGCGTCACCCACAGATCCCCCATAAGCGTCACCCACAGATCCCCCATAAGCGTCACCCACAGATCCCCCATAAGCATCACCCACAGATCCCCCATAACAGTGCGTCACCCACAGATCCCCCATAACAGTGCGTCACCCACAGATCCCCCATAACAGTGCCACCCACAGACCACAATTGGTTCAAAATTGGTTCAAAATATATTTTTTCTTATTTTCCTCCTCAAAAACCTAGTTGCGTCTTATAGGCCGGTGTGTCTTATACGGCGAAAAATGCGGTACATAAATATTGGAAATTGGAAAAGTTGCTGCCTAAGTTTTTACAATAGCAATTTGCATATAGTCCAGAATGTTATGAAGAGTGATCAGATGAATTTCATAGTCCTTCTTTGCCATAAGAATTAACTTAATCCCCCCAAAAACGTTCCACTGCATTTCATTGCTGTTATTAACCGCAGAGAAAAAAGGGGGTCAGTCAGCATTAACCACCTCCGGACCGCCTAACGCAGATCTGCGGTCCGGAGGTGGCAGCTGTGCACTGAACGACGCATATACGCGTCATCTCGCGGGAGGCGAGATTTTCTGTGAACGCGCGCACACAGGAACAGAAGGTAAGCGAGTGGATCTCCAGCCTGCCAGCGGCGATCGATCGCTGGCAGGCTGGAGATGTGATTTTTTTAACTCCTAACAGGTATATTAGACGCTGTTTTGATAACAGCGTCTAATATACCTGCTACCTGGTCCTCTGGTGGTCCCTTTTGTTTGGATCGACCACCAGAGGACACAGGTAGCTGTGTAAAGTAGCACCAAACACCACTACACTACACCCCCCCCTGTCACTTATTAACCCCTTATGAACCCCTGATCACTTCATATACACTCCCTGATCACCCCCCCCCCCGTCATTGATCACCCCCCTGTCATTGATCACCCCCCTGTAAGGCTCCATTCAGACGTCCGTATGATTTTTACGGATCTATGGATACATGGATCGGATCCGCAAAACACATACAGACGTCTGAATGGAGCCTAACAGGGGGGTGATCAATGACAAGGGGGTGATCACGCATATAGACTTCCTGATCACTTCCCTGTCATTGATCACCCCCCTGTCATTGATCACCCCCCTGTAAGGCTCCATTCAGACGTCCGTATGATTTTTACGGATCCACGGATACATGGATCGGATCCGCAAAACACATACGGACGTCTGAATGGAGCCTTACAGGGGGGTGATCAATGACAAGGGGGTGATCAGGAAGTCTATATGCGTGATCACCCCCTTGTCATTGATCACCCCCCTGTAAGGCTCCATTCAGACGTCCGTATGTGTTTTGTGACCCATATAGACTTCCTGATCACCCCCCTGTCATTGATCACCCCCCGTAAGGCTCCATTCAGACGTCCGTATGCGTTTTATGCGGATCCGATCCATGTATCCGTGGATCCGTAAAAATCATACAGACGTCTGAATGGAGCCTTACAGGAAGGTGATCAATGACAGGGGGGTGATCACCCCATATAGACTCCCTAATCACCCCCCTGTCATTGATCACCCCCTGTAAGGCTCCATTCAGACATTTTTTGGGCCCAAGTTAGCGGAAATAGTTTTTTTTTTTTGTTGTTGTTTTTTTTTTTTCTTACTAAGTCTCATATTCCACTAACTTGTGTCAAAAAATAAAATCTCACATGAACTCACCATACCCCTCACAATCCAAATGCGTAAAAAATTTTAGACATTTATATTCCAGACTTCTCACGCTTCTTTCCAAAATGGGGTCACATGTGGGGTATTTATACTGCCCCGAAAGCGTGAGAAAAAGTCTGGGATCCAAATGTCTAAAAATGCCCTCCTAAAAGGAATTTGGGCCGCTTTGTGCATCTAGGCTGCAAAAAAGTGTCACACATCTGGTATCGCCGTACTCGGGAGAAGTTGGGCAATGTGTTTTGGGGTGTCATTTTACATATACCCATGCTGGGTGAGATAAATGTCTTGGTCAAATGCCAACTTTGTATAAAAAAAAAGGGAAAAGTTGTCTTTTGCCAAGATATTTCTCTCACCCAGCATGAGTATATGTAAAATGACACCCCAAAACACATTCCCCAACTTCTCCTGAGTACGGTGATACCAGATGTGTGACACTTTTTTGCAGGCTAGGTGGGCAAAGGGGCAGACATTCCAAAGATCACCTTTCGGATTTCACCGGTCATTTTTTACAGATTTTGATTTCAAACTACTTCTCACGCATTTGGGCCCCTAAAATGCCAGGGCAGTATAACTACCCCACAAGTGACCCCATTTTGGAACAAAGACACCCCAAGGTATTTCGTGATGGGCATAGTGAGTTCATGGAAGTTTTTATTTTTTGTCACAAGTTAGTGGAATATGAGACTTTGCAAGAAAAAAAAAAGAAAAAAAAATCATCATTTTCCGCTAACTTGTGACAAAAAATAAAAAGTTCTATGAACTCACTATGCCCATCATTGAATACCTTAGGGTGTCTACTTTCCGAAATGGGGTCATTTGTGGGGTGTTTGCACTGTCTGGGCATTGTAGAACCTCAGGAAACATGACAGGTGCTCAGAAAGTCAGAGCTGCTTCAAAAAGCGTAAATTCACATTTTTGTACCATAGTTTGTAAACACTATAACTTTTACCCAAACCATTTTTTTTTTGACCCAAACATTTTTTTTTAATCAAAGACATGTAGAACAATAAATTTAGCGAAAAATTTATATATGGATGTCGTTTTTTTTTAAAGTGAAAAATGTCATTTTTTTGCAAAAAAATCTTAAAATTTCGATTAATAACAAAAAAAGTAAAAATGTCAGCAGCAATGAATTACCACCAAATGAAAGCTCTATTAGTGAGAAGAAAAGGAGGTAAAATTCATTTGGGTGGTAAGTTGCATGACCGAGCAATAAACGGTGAAAGTAGTGTAGTGCAGAAGTGTAAAAAGTGGCCTGGTCATTAGGGGGGTTTCAGATAACGGGGTTGAAGTGGTTAAAGGACCTGCTGAGATCATTTCAGTAATCATCTTGTTAACTCAGGTGAGAATGTTGACGAGCACAAGGCTGGAGATCATTATGTCAGGCTGAAAATGGTTAAAATGGCAGACTTGACCTGTTAAAAGGAGGGTGATGCTTGAAATCATTGTTCTTCTATTGTTAACCATGGTGACCTGCAAAGAAATGCGTACAGCCATCATTGCGTTGCATAAAAATGGCTTCACAGGCAAGGATATTGTGGCTACTAAGATTGTACCTCAATCAACAATTTATAGGATCATCAAGAACTTCAAGGAAAGAGGTTCAATTATTGTTAAGAAGCCTTCAGGGCATCCAAGAAAGCCCAGCAAGCGCCAGGATAGTCTCCAAAAGAGGATTCAGCTGCGGGATCGGAGTGTCACCAGTGCAGAGCTTGCTTAGGAATGGCAGCAGGCAGGTGTGAGCGCATCTGCACGCACAGTGAGACAAAGACTTTTTGGCCTGGTGTCAAGAAGGGCAGCAAAGAAGTCACTTCTCTCAAAAAAAAAACATCAGGGACAGATTGATCTTCTGCAGAAAATATGGTGAGTGGACTGCTGAGGACTGAGGCAAAGTCATATTCTCCGATGAAGCCTCTTTCCGATTGCTTGGGGCATCAGGAAAAAGGCTTTTCCGGAGAAGAAAAGGTGAGCGCTACCATCAGTCCTGTGTCATGCCCACAGTAAAGCATCCTCAGACCATTCATGTGTGGGGTTGCTTCTCATCCAAGGGAGTGGGCTCACTCACAATTTTGCCCCAAAGCACAGGCGTGAATAAAGAATGGTACCAAAACACCCTCCAACAGCAACTTCTTCCAACAATCCAACAACAGTTTGGTGAAGAACAATGCATTTTCCAGCACGATGGAGCACCGTGCCATAAGGCAAAAATTATAACTAAGTGGCTCGGGGACCAAAACGTTGACATTTTGTGTCCATGGCCTGGAGACTCCCCGGATCTTAATACCATTGAGAACTTGTGGTCAATCCTCAAGAGGCGAGTGGACAAACAAAAACCCACTAATTCTGACAAACTCCAAGAAGTGATTATGAAAGAATGGGTTGCTATCAGTCAGTAATTGGCCCAGAAGTTGATTGAGAGCATGCCCGGTCGAATTGCAGAGGTCCTGAAAAAGAAGGGCCAACACTGCAAATACTGACTCTTTGCATAAATTTCATGTAATTGTCGATAAAAGCCTTTGAAACGTATGAAGTGCGTGTAATTATATTTCACTACATCACAGAAACAACTGAAACAAAGATCTAAAAGCAGTTTAGCAGCAAATTTTGTGAATACTAATATTTGTGTCATTCTCAAAACTTTTGGCCACCACTTTATGTTAAAAGGCCTGTGCAGGCAACCCGCATCCATAACCCCTCAACCCGGCCTGCTAATGAAATAAAATTTAGGACACCAAGTATTTTCTTGGATGGGAGTCGGTCAAAGCACTTTATTAAATATGCACCAAATAATGATTAAACCTTTCAACTGATCTGATTACATCCAACCACATCCCAAGAAGTTAGAAAACTGTATGCCGAGCAGTGGACTCCCAGTGGGCAAATATGCCTTCATTTCACTCCATTTTCTTACATACCGACCTCTACGGAAGTGCCTGCATATACCTACATGGAGCTCCGACCCCCACCCAACGAAAACCATGCTTGCTCCAAACCGTCCTGCAGGCCTGATATATAGATAGATATTGAGACCTGTCAGGTCTCATCAGATGTCTGTTATTGCTCTCCAACTGATGATGACAGATGACCACCCCGGAGCACAAATGTACCAATCGTCTAGCTCTCTCCACAGTGTCTGCGTCACTAGCCCCCTACCAGGTCACTCTGCGAATGATCTCTGACCAAACCAAAATAACTTCTTGAAATAAATTTAGAAGCCTCTCAAGGTCAGCTCAGAAGAGTGTAATGAGCTCGGCATGCTTGAGGAAGCAAAGATCATTGCCTATTGCATGGATAATCAAGACCACTTGCGGCTGAACTACTCTACTAAACTCCACAGCTTCTGTAATACCTGGGACCAGAAGAGGCCATGGATGTCTCTCCAAATGGCTTTGATGTTGGTAAACCCCAGCGTTCAGCCCCCGGGCCGACATTCGGCTCTCTGTGCGGCCTGGAAAATGTATGAATGGCCTAGGAAACAAACTGTTGGACGGTGGGCCTTTGCAGGGAAAATTAGAATGATCTGATTAACAAATCAGGATGAATACAGCTGGAAAAACAAGAGGACTTCCATCTCCCAATGCACTGAAAATCAGCTCTGGCCCCCCTAATTCTAAATGAATGGGTCCTAAAATCATCAAGATGAAAATCTAACGCAGCTAAACAGTGTTTAAAAATGGTATGAAATTGATAATGGGTCAGTGGTAAACCATCCACATGCGACAAAAAACGAACACCCGAACAACATACGGCAAGGTAGTCAGAAACCGCACAAAAATGACAAGTTGGGTCCAAAAAAATACTGTGGAGAGAGACCCATGCAGCAAAAAGTATCCTTCTTTGAACGATGAATATGAAGGTGTACCGCACCGTTGACCACTATCATGTCAGATGCCATAAAACATCAGTTAAGAAATGTTGAAGGAGCCACCAATTCACTTATCCTCAACACCCCAAAAAAGGCAAGCAAAAACTTGCCTGAAAAATTGAGAGCTTCGAATGGGGGAGGACAATCACCATCTGTGGCTTGCAGGAGGGCGACTAATAAGGGGTGGTAGACAAGGCGTCTACATTAGCCCAACTGCTAATACAGAAATAAAAACGAACACTTGCCAGCCTGCAGCAACTGGGCCGCAGGGGCAATATGTGAGTTATGGTGGGCCGATAGGTGCAGTAGTTGTTTACTCACTGTTCTGTAGAGCTCACTGGGCCTGCGTGCAGTGAATAGAAGGACAGCACCAGTTTCTTCAGGGAACACTCTGTTGTCCAGAGATCCCCGCCAGATGGTGGTTGAGCTGCCCGCAGTGGTGTAGTTTAAGGTGCGGGGGAGGCAATGTCCCTGGTGTTTGCTACCTTAGATGCAAAGGAGGTCTAGAAATGAAGAGGAGTTAGTTCTGATAAACAACTGGAACTTTTATTTAATTACCTTGAGGTAGTTGTATAGATCATTGGCATGGCAGAGGTAGTTATCATCCACATAAAGCATATTCACTTTAGATCTTTACTTGTGCTGCAATTCCAATTAACGGGCTCAGTTTCTGGTTAAAACAGGTTTCCAATGGCTGGTAAGAGAGTCCCTTTTCTCTCTACTCGCTGGGTCCACTTGCTAACACCCAGGCACTGGATATAATATAATTCTTACTTGTTTATTGAAGGGCGGTCTCCTGAGCGGCAGGCATCAATCCTCTGCTCCATTATTTATAAAGGCCACACACATCAGCTACTACATGGTGTTTCTTTCACTCCTCTTCTCACTCCTCAACTAACGTGACTTCCTGTAAATGGCCTGTTACTTATATGTGATGTTATGGCACCATCTACTGTTGAATAAAGTGCAGTGCAATGACCAGCCTGTTGTTAGGAATGTGCAGCTTAATACATACAAAACAGACAGTAGCATAAAATGACATTATACAGTTGCAAGAAAAAGTATGTGAACCCTTTGGATCGATATGGATTTCTGCACAAATTGGTCATAAAATGTGATCTGATCTTCATCTAAGTCACACCAATAGACAATCACAGTTTGCTTAAACACAAAGAATTAAATGTTACCATGTTTTTATTGAACACTCCATGTAAACATTCACAGTGCAGGTGGAAAAAGTATGCGAACCCTTGGATTTAATAACTGGTTGAACCTCCTTTGGGAGCAATAACTTCAACCAAGCGTTTCCTGTAGTTGCAGATCAGACGTGCACAATGGTCAGGAGTAATTTTTGACCATTCCTCTTTACAGAACTGTTTCAGTTCAGCAATATTCTTGGAATGTCTGGTGTGAATCACTTTCTTGAGGTCATGCCACAGCATCTCAATCGGGTTGACGTCAGGACTCTGACTGGGCCACTCCAGAAGGCAGGCGTATTTTCTTCTGTTTAAGCCATTCTCTTGTTGATTTACTTCTATGCTTTGGGTTATTGTCCTGTTGCAACATCCATCTTCTGTTGAGCTTCAGCTGGTGGACAGATGGCCTTAAGTTCTCCTGCAAAATGTTTTGATAAACTTGGGAATTCATTTTTCCTTCGATTAAAGCAATCGGTCCAGGCCCTGACGCAGGAAAAAATAGCCCAAAACCATGATATCCCCACCACCATGCTTCACAGTTGGGATGAGGTTTTGAGGTTGGTGTGCTGTGCCTCTTTTTCTCCACACATAGTGTTGTGTGTTTCTTCCAAACAACTCAACTTTGGTTTCATATGTCCACAGAATGTTTTGCCAGTACTGATGTGAAACATCCAGGTGCTCTTGTGCAAACTGTAAATGTGCAGCAATGTTTTTTTTGGACAGCAGTGACTTCCTCTGTGGTATCCTCCCATGAAATCCATTCTTGTTTAATGTTTTAAGTATTGTAGATTCGCTAACAGGGATGTTAGCATATGCCAGAGACTTTTGTATGTCTTTAGCTGACACTCTAGGATTTTTCTTCACCTCATTGAGCAGTCTGTGCTGTGCACTTGCAGTCATCTTTACAGGACAGCCACTTCTAGAGAGAGTAGCAGCAGTGCTGAACTTTCTCCATTTATAGACAATTTGTCTTACCGTGGACTGATGAACAGCAAGGCTTTTGGAGATACTTTTATAACCCTTTCCAGCTTTATGCAAGTCAACAATTCTTAATCGTAGGTCTTCTGAGAGCTCTTTTGTGCGAGGCATCATTCACATAGGCAATGCTTCTTGTGAAAAGCAAACCCAGAACTGGTGTGTGTTTTTTATAGGGCAGAGCAGCTGTAATCAACACCTCCAATCTCATCTCATTGATTGGACTCCAGTTGGCTGACACCTCACTCTAATTAGCTCTTGGAGATGTCATTAGTCTAGGGGGTTCACATAATTTTTCCACCTGCACTGTGAATGTTTACATGGTGTGTTCAATAAAAACATGGTAACATTTAATTATTTGTGTTATTAGTTTAAGCAGACTGTGATTGTCTATTGTTGTGACTTAGATGAAGATCAGATCACATTTTATGACCAATTTGTGCAGAAATCCATATCATTCCAAAGGGTTCACATACTTTTTCTTGCAACTGTAAAAGACTTAGGGACCCACTACTAGCACAGAGTGGGACACTGCAAGTCTACGCTGTGATACCACCACTGACACACCCTTCCCCCTTAGCCATAACAAATAGGACAACATAACGTTAAGGTACACTGAATCACAGGAATCTACCTCATTCTGCTCAACCAAAGCCCCCACACAGCTCATGGCTTACCATGACCAGTCCAAGGAGCATGTGAGACTGAACGTACCAGAGTCATGAGGAATTTGTTACCAGGTCCCATAGATGCAACAGGCACACACATCCTTCCTTCACAGCCCACAGCATAAGCATTTGAAATGTCTGCAAATTGAAACGGAAGGGAGTCAGCAATCATGTTGGAAAGACCCGGAACATGCCTGGCCCGAAACAAAATGTTTTTGCTGCAATAATTTAAGCACTAAGTAGCGCAGTAATTCTAGAACCAGGCGAGAATAAGAATTCAAGTTATTAATACAGTACACTACACTCATGTTGTCAGTCAAAAAGGAAACTTGCTGTTAGAAAACAAATGACTGCATAATTCCAATGACACAACGATGGGGAACAACTCAAATAATGTGAGGTTAGTACATAAAACCGCAGAACACCACAAATCTGGCCAGGAGGCGGTACACCATTCAAGATCTAAAACTTCTCAAAACTGGACAAGCCTACTGCATCCATAAAAAGCGATAAAAGCGATTTATACTCTCAGGGTATTGACAGCAGGCGTGTCTGTTATAGCATCGAAGAAAATTCCGCCACACAACAAAGTTCGCTTTGATCTGCTTCATCAATCTAATATGATGATCAGGTTTTTTAACACCGTGGGTAGACAGGGAAAGTCAATGTGAAAAAATTCTGCCCTGGACATGACTCTGCAGGTAAAAACGAAACTAAACCTAGCAGTGACTGCAATTGCTTGAGAGTACCAGATTTGACCAAACAAAAATCCTCCAGTAAGTCAAGCTGGTTGTGCAATTTCTCGTATGGCAAACGGAAAGCCATGGAAGAGGTGTCCATTTCAATACCCAAAGAAGTAGTTAGCCCTACTCTTTTTTTTTTCTTTGGAGAGGGGAACACCGAAACAGATCATGAAAAAACTAAATGAGCCCAATAAAAATTGGCAGGAAGTGTATTGCCCTGGGGAAACAAAAAAGGAAATCATCTAGAAAATTGATAATCGAGCTAATTCCAGTTTCAAAGTGATTGACACATTCCAAAAAGGTGCCAAACATCTAAAAAACAAATATGGCACAATAGTAAATGGCCCATTGACAAGAAAGTGTAAAAAATAAAATTCATCTAGCGTATGAACACGCCATCGGAGGGTTTTTTACCCAAGCTAGGGTGACCGGTGGGGGACAATAGATAAAATGCAGTGACTAAACTCTAATAGCCAACTTGAAAACCCCAAGCTGAAACTCTCCCCAAAATGAAACTCACCACCAGAGGTTGAAGGCACAGGATTCACCTGAGGTGCCGCTGTGCCTGTTCTGGAACCGTGGGACAACCTTATAGTCAAGTGACTAGGCTCCCACCTCTTGCGATATCTTCTGGAATGACGATCTAGAAGGATGGTAGAAATGCTTGGGATTAACCCCAGGCCTCCTACTGTAATAGCCCATGTACCTGAAAAAGGAACGCAAATGGGGATGTGGAGCATGAGTCTGGGTATAGATGGGGCAGTCAATAGTGGCTCCTGCGATGCAGGAGCCATCAGCTGAGCAGTTGCAAGGTCGCAGGCTGTGGGGTTAGTTTAATGGGGCATGAAATGCTCAGACTCTGATCCACAGTACTGGCCAGTGCAGGGACATCCGGCACAGTAGGCAAGTTGACAGTCTGGCCAGGAAAGGGAGAGGTAGGCTTCTCAGGAGAGGAGGAAGCAAATGGCTGATTGCCCATAATAGGACCTGGCAGCACTGTAGCTGGCCAGCTAAGACCTGCCCTAGGTTGCTAATATAGCTTATATGTTTATACAGCTAGACCTACCTGCTAGATTTGAGCGAACACCTGGATGTTCGGGTTCGAGAAGTTCGGCCGAACTTCCCGAAAATGTTCGGGTTCGGGATCCGAACCCGATCCGAACTTCGTCCCAAACCCGAACCCCATTGAAGTAAATGGGGACCCGAACTTTTCGGCACTAAAAAGGCTGTAAAACAGCCCAGGAAAGGGCTAGAGGGCTGCAAAAGGCAGCAACATGTAGGTAAATCCCCTGCAAACAAATGTGGATAGGGAAATGAATTAAAATAAAAATTAAATAAATAAAAATTAACCAAAATCAATTGGAGAGAGGTCCCATAGCAGAGAATCTAGCTTCCCGTCACCCACCACTGGAACAGTCCATTCTCAGATATTCAGGCCCCGGAACCCAGGCAGAGGAGAGAGGTCCCGTAACAGAGAATCTGGCTTCATGTCAGCAGAGAATTAGTCTGCATGTCATAGCAGAGAATGAGGCTTCACGTCAGCCACCACTGCAACAGTCCATTGGCATATATTTAGGCCCAGCACCCAGGCAGAGGAGAGAGGTCCCGTAACAGACAATCTGGCTTCATGTCAGCAGAGAATCAGTCTTCATGTCATAGCAGAGAATCAGGCTTCACGTCACCCACCACTGCAACAGTCCATTTTCATAAGTTTAGGCCAAGCACCCAGGCAGAGGAGAGAGGTCCCGTAACAGACAATCTGGCTTCATGTCAGCAGAGAATTAGTCTGCATGTCATAGCAGAGAATGAGGCTTCACGTCACCCACCACTGCAACAGTCCATTGGTATATATTTAGGCCCAGCACCCAGGCAGAGGAGAGAGGTCCCGTAACAGACAATCTGGCTTCATGTCAGCAGAGAATAAGTCTGCATGTCATAGCAGAGAATCAGGCTTCACGTCACCCACCACTGCAACAGTAAATTGTCATAAATTTAGGCCCAGCACCCAGGCAGAGGAGAGAGGTCCCGTAACAGACAATCTGGCTTCATGTCAGCAGAGAATTAGTCTGCATGTCATAGCAGAGAATGAGGCTTCACGTCACCCACCACTGTAAGAGTCCATTTTCATAAGTTTAGGCCCAGCACCCAGGCAGAGGAGAGAGGTCCCGTAACAGAGGATCTGACTTCATGTCAGCAGAGAATTAGTCTGCATGTCATAGCAGAGAATGAGGCTTCACGTCAGCCACCACTGCAACAGTCCATTGGCATATATTTAGGCCCAGCACCCGGGCAGAGGAGAGAGGTCCCGTAACAGACAATCTGGCTTCATGTCAGCAGAGAATTAGTCTGCATGTCATAGCAGAGAATGAGGCTTCACGTCACCCACCACTGTAAGAGTCCATTTTCATAAATTTAGGCCCAGCACCCAGGCAGAGGAGAGAGGTCCCGTAACAGAGGATCTGGCTTCATGTCAGCAGAGAATCAGTCTGCATGTCATAGCAGAGAATCAGGCTTCACGTCACCCAACATTGGAACAGTCCATTGGCATATATTTAGGCCCCGGCACCCAGACAGAGGAGAGGTTCATTCAACTTTGGGTAGCCTCGCAATATAATGGTAAAATGAAAATAAAAATAGGATTGAATGAGGAAGTGCCCTGGAGTCCAATAATATATGGTTAAGGGGAGGTAGTTACTGTCTAATCTGGACAAGGGACGGACAGATCCTGTGGGATCCATGCCTGGTTTATTTTTATGAACGTCAGCTTGTCCACATTGGCTGTAGACAGGTGGCTGCGTTTGTCTGTAATGACGCCCCCTGCCGTGCTGAATACACGTTCAGACAAAACGCTGGCCGCCGGGCAGGCCAGCACCTCCAAGGCATAAAAGGCTAGCTCTGGCCACGTGGACAATTTAGAGACCCAGAAGTTGAATGGGGCCGAACCATCAGTCAGTACGTGGAGGGGTGTGCACATGTACTGTTCCACCATGTTAGTGAAATGTTGCCTCCTGCTAACACGTTGCGTATCAGGTGGTGGTGCAGTTAGCTGTGGCGTGTTGACAAAAGTTTTCCACATCTCTGCCATGCTAACCCTGCCCTCAAAGGAGCTGTCATTGACACAGCTGCCTTGGCGACCTCTTGCTCCTCCTCTGCCTTGGCCTTGGGCTTCCACTTGTTCCCCTGTGACATTTGGGAATGCTCTCAGTAGCGCGTCTACCAACGTGCGCTTGTACTCGCGCATCTTCCTATCACGCTCCAGTGCAGGAAGTAAGGTGGGCACATTGTCTTTGTAGCGTGGATCCAGCAGGGTGGCAACCCAGTAGTCCGCACAGGTTAAAATGTGGGCAACTCTGCTGTCGTTGCGCAGGCACTGCAGCATGTAGTCGCTCATGTGTGCCAGGCTGCCCAGGGGTAAGGACAAGCTGTCCTCTGTGGGAGGCGTATCGTCATCGTCCCGCCTTTCCCCCCAGCCACGCACCAGTGATAGACCCGAGCTGCTTCGGGTGCCACCCCGCTGTGACCATGCTTCATCCTCATCCTCCTCATCCTCGTCCTCCTCGTCCTCCAGTAGTGGGCCCTGGCTGGCCACATTTGTACCTGGCCTCTGCTGTTGCCAAAAACCTCCCTCTGAGTCACTTCGAAGAGACTGGCCTGAAAGTGCTAAAAATGACCCCTCTTCCTCCTCCTCCTCCTCCTCCTGGGCCACCTCCTCTTCCATCATCGCCCTAAGTGTTTTCTCAAGGAGACATAGAAGTGGTATTGTAACGCTGATAACTGCGTCATCGCCACTGGCCATGTTGGTGGAGTACTCGAAACAGGGCACACAGGTCTCGCATGGAGGCCCAGTCATTGGTGGTGAAGTGGTGCTGTTCTGTAGTGCGACTGACCCGTGCGTGCTGCAGCTGAAACTCCACTATGGCCTGCTGCTTCTTGCACAGTCTGTTCAGCATGCGCAAGATGGAGTTCCACCTGGTGGGCACGTCGCATATGAGGCGGTGAGCGGGAAGGCCGAAGTTACGCTGTAGCGCAGACAGGCGAGCAGCAGCAGGATGTGAACGCCGGAAGCGCGAACAGACGGCCCGCACTTTATGCAGCAGCTCTGACATGTCGGGGTAGTTGTGTATGAACTTCTGCACCACCAAATTCAGCACATGCGCCAAGCAAGGGATGTGCATCAAATTGGCTAGTCCCAGAGCTGCAACGAGATTTCGCCCATTATCACACACCACCAGGCCGGGCTTGAGGCTCACCGGCAGCAACCACTCGTCGGTCTGTTGTTCTATACCCCGCCACAACTCCTGTGCGGTGTGGGGCCTGTCCCCCAAACATATGAGTTTCAGAATGGCCTGCTGACGTTTACCCCGGGCTGTGCTGAAGTTGGTGGTGAAGGTGTGTGGCTGACTGGATGAGCAGGTGGAAGAAGAGGAGGAGGAAGCCGAGAAGGAGGAGGTGGCAACAGGAGGCAAAGAATGTTGCCCTGCGATCCTTGGCGGCGGAAGGACGTGCGCCAAACAGCTCTCCGCCTGGGGCCCAGCTGCCACTACATTTACCCAGTGTGCAGTTAGGGAGATATAGCGTCCCTGGCCGTGCTTACTGGTCCACGTATCTGTGGTTAGGTGGACCTTGCTACAGATGGCGTTGCGCAGTGCACACTTGATTTTATCGGATACTTGGTTGTGCAGGGAAGGCACGGCTCTCTTGGAGAAGTAGTGGCGGCTGGGAACAACATACTGTGGGACAGCAAGCGACATGAGCTGTTTGAAGCTGTCTGTGTCCACCAGCCTAAATGACAGCATTTCATAGGCCAGTAGTTTAGAAATGCTGGCATTCAGGGCCAGGGATCGAGGGTGGCTAGGTGGGAATTTACGCTTTCTCTCAAATGTTTGTGAGATGGAGAGCTGAACGCTGGCGTGTGACATGGTTGAGACGCTTGGTGACGGAGGTGGTGGTGGTGGTGTTGGTGGTACATCCCCTGTTTGCTGGGCGGCAGGTGCCAACGTTCCTCCAGAGGCGGAGGAAGAGGCCAAGGCGGCAGCAGCAGAAGAGCCTGAGGCGGCAGCAGCAGAAGACGTAGCAGGTGGAGCCTGAGTGACTTCCTTGGTTTTAAGGTGTTTACTCCACTGCAGTTCATGCTTTGCATGCAGGTGCCTGGTCATGCAGGTTGTGCTCAGGTTCAGAACGTTAATGCCTCCCTTCAGGCTCTGATGGCACAGCGTGCAAACCACTCGGGTCTTGTCGTCAGCACATTGTTTGAAGAAGTGCCATGCCAGGGAACTCCTTGAAGCTGCCTTTGGGGTGCTCGGTCCCAGATGGCGGCGGTCAGTAGCAGGCGGAGTCTCTTGGCGGCGGGTGTTCTGCTTTTGCCCACTGCTCCCTCTTTTGCTACGCTGTTGGCTCGGTCTCACCACTGCCTCTTCCTCCGATCTGTGAAAGTCAGTGGCACGACCTTCATTCCATGTGGGGTCTAGGACCTCATCGTCCCCTGCATCGTCTTCCACCCAGTCTTGATCCCTGACCTCCTGTTCAGTCTGCACACTGCCGAAAGATGCAGCAGTTGGCACCTGTGTTTCGTCATCATCAGAGAAATGCTGAGGTGGTATTCCCATGTCCTCATCATCAGGAAACATAAGTGGTTGTGCATCAGTGCATTCTATGTCTTTCACCGCTGGGGAAGGGCTAGGTGGATGCCCTTGGGAAACCCTGCCAGCGGAGTCTTCAAACAGCATAAGAGACTGCTGCATAACTTGAGGCTGAGACAGTTTCCCTGGTATGCATGGGGGTGATGTGACAGACTGATGGGGTTGGTTTTCAGGCGCCATCTGTGCGCTTTCTGCAGAAGACTGGGTGGGAGATAATGTGAACGTGCTGGATCCACTGTCGGCCACCCAATTGACTAATGCCTGTACCTGCTCAGGCCTTACCATCCTTAGAACGGCATTGGGCCCCACCATATATCGCTGTAAATTCTGGCGGCTACTGGGACCTGAGGTAGTTGGTACACTAGGACGTGTGGATGTGGCAGAACGGCCACGTCCTCTCCCAGCACCAGAGGGTCCACTAACACCACCACGACCATGTCCACGACCGCGTCCCTTACTAGATGTTTTCCTCATTGTTATGGTTCACCACAACAACAAAAATATTATTTGGCCCAATGTATTGTATTCCAGTTCAGCGGGATATAAATTTGAGGCCTAGTATTTAGGCGCTGGGTGACCGGTATGGATTTACTAACAGAATTGGACTTGGAAATGCACAGTAGCGTGTGTGTGAAGTTATTCTGAATGACCCTATGCGCACCTTGAATATTATATACCCTTTTAGGGATAGATTTCAAATAGCTCTGATATAGCAGGAACCACTAAATTATGAAATTGCTAAATTGGGAATTGTATTTCAACCCAGAACAAAAAATGTGCTTTGACGGACACTAAATAACTTTCCCAGCCACAACAGGACAGCGGTAACGAGAGATTTAGCGGGATATAAATTTAAGGCCTAGTATTTAGGCGCTGGGTGACCGGTATGGATTTACTAACAGAATTAGACTTGGAAATGCACAGTAGCGTGTGTGTGAAGTTATTCTGAATGACCCTATGTGCACCTTGAATATTATATACCCTTTTAGGGATAGATTTCAAATAGCTCTGATTTAGCAGGAACCACTAAATTATGAAATTGCTAAATTGGGAATTGTATTTCAACCCAGAACAAAAAATGTGCTTTGACGGACACTAAATAACTTTCCCAGCCACAACAGGACAGCGGTAACGAGAGATTTAGTGGGATATAAATTTGAGGCCTAGTATTTAGGCGCTGGGTGACCGGTATGGATTTACTAACAGAATTGGACTTGGAAATGCACAGTAGCATGTGTGTGAAGTTATTCTGAATGACCCTATGTGCAGTTTGAATATTATATACCCTTTTAGGGATAGATTTCAAATAGCTCTGATATAGCAGAAACCACTAAATTATGAAATTGCTAAATTGGGAATTGTATTTCAACCCTGAACAAAAAATGTGCTTTGACGGACACTAAATAACTTGCCCAGCCACAACAGTACAGCGGTAACGACAGATTTAGCGGGATATAAATTTGAGGCCTAGTATTTAGGCGCTGGGTGACCGGTATGGATTTAGTGACAGAATTAGACTGGGATATGGCCAAAAAATAACCACACTATTGCTGGTTAAATGCACTTGGTGACGGGCGCAGCTTGCCCCTGATGTAGTATATGGCCAAAAAATGAACAGACTATTGCTGGTTAAATGCACTTGGTGTCACAGCTTGACCAACCACACTACTGAGGGTTAAATGCACTTGGTGACGGGCGCAGCTTGCCCCTGATGTAGTATATGGCCAAAAAATGAACAGACTATTGCTGGTTAAATGCACTTGGTGTTAAGTGACAGAATTAGACTGGGATATGGCCAAAAAATAACCACACTATTGCTGGTTAAATGCACTTGGTGACGGGCGCAGCTTGCCCCTAATGTAGTATATGGCCAAAAAATGAACAGACTATTGCTGGTTAAATGCACTTGGTGTCACAGCTTGACCAACCACACTACTGAGGGTTAAATGCACTTGGTGACGGGCGCAGCTTGCCCCTGATGTAGTATATGGCCAAAAAATGAACAGACTATTGCTGGTTAAATGCACTTGGTGTGATAGCTTGACCAACCACACTACTGAGGGTTAAATGCACTTGGTGACGGGCGCAGCTTGCCCCTGATGTAGTATATGGCCAAAAAATGAACAGACTATTGCTGGTTAAATGCACTTGGTGACGGGCGCAGCTTGCCCCTGATTTAGTATATGGCCAAAAAATGAACAGACTATTGCTGGTTAAATGCACTTGGTGTGATAGCTTGACCAACCACACTACTGAGGGTTAAATGCACTTGGTGACGGGCGCAGCTTGCCCCTGATTTAGTATATGGCCAAAAAATGAACAGACTATTGCTGGTTAAATGCACTTGGTGTGACAGCTTCACCCTGATGTAGGCTTTAGCCAAAAAACAACCACACCATTGAGGGTTAAATGCACCTGGTGACAGGCGCAGCTTGCCCCTGATGTAGTATATGGCCAAAAAATGAACAGACTATTGCTGTTTAAATGCACTTGGTGTCACAGCTTGACCAACCACACTACTGAGGGTTAAATGCACTTGGTGACGGGCGCAGCTTGCCCCTGATTTAGTATATGGCCAAAAAATGAACAGACTATTGCTGGTTAAATGCACTTGGTGTCACAGCTTGACCAACCACACTACTGAGGGTTAAATGCACTTGGTGACGGGCGCAGCTTGCCCCTGATTTAGTATATGGCCAAAAAATGAACAGACTATTGCTGGTTAAATGCACTTGGTGTGATAGCTTGACCAACCACACTACTGAGGGTTAAATGCACTTGGTGACGGGCGCAGCTTGCCCCTGATGTAGTATATGGCCAAAAAATGAACAGACTATTGCTGGTTAAATGCACTTGGCGTGATAGCTTGACCAACCACACTACTGAGGGTTAAATGCACTTGGTGACGGGCGCAGCTTGCCCCTGATGTAGTATATGGCCAAAAAATAAACAGACTATTGCTGGTTAAATGCACTTGGTGTCACAACTTGACCAACCACACTACTGAGGGTTAAATGCACTTGGTGACAGGCGCAGCTTGCCCCTGATGTAGTATATGGCCATAAAATGAACAGACTATTGCTGGTTAAATGCACTTGGTGACGGGCACAGCTTGCCCCTGATTTAGTATATGGCCAAAAAATGAACAGACTATTGCTGGTTAAATGCACTTGGTGTGATAGCCTGACCAACCACACTACTGAGGGTTAAATGCACTTGGTGACGGGCGCAGCTTGCCGCTGATGTAGTATATGGCCAAAAAATGAACAGACTATTGCTGGTTAAATGCACTTGGTGTGACAGCTTCACCCTGATGTAGGCTTTAGCCAAAAAACAACCACACCATTGAGGGTTAAATGCACTTGGTCGCAGCTTGTGCTGGCGCACCACAAGACACAAAATGGCCGCCGATCACCCCAGAAAAATGTGACTGACAAACGGTCTGGGCAGCCTAAAAACAGTGAGCAATTGAGTATCAGCAGCTCAATGATCCACAGCTGCAGATCGATCACTGGATGGAGTCTTTTGGAGGAGTTAATCAGCCTAATCTCGCCCTACTGTCGCAGCTGCAACCTCTCCCTACGCTAATCAGAGCAGAGTGACAGGCGGCGCTATTTGACTCCAGCTTAAATAGAGGCTGGGTCACATGGTGCTCTGGCCAATCACAGCCATGCCAATAGTAGGCATGGCTGTGATGGCCTCTTGGGGCAAGTAGTATGACGCTTGTTGATTGGCTGCTTTGCAGCCTTTCAAAAAGCGCCAAGAAAGCGTCACAAAAGCGCCAAGAAAGCGACGAACACCGAACCCGAACCCGGACTTTTACAAAAATGTCCGGGTTCGGGTCCGTGTCACGGACACCCCAAAATTCAGTACGAACCCGAACTATACAGTTCGAGTTCGATCATCCCTACTACCTGCCAATAACCTTAATACAGTTCCTATGTTTATATGTTAAAAACAAAAGCAGAGTTATTTACTGTGACTTCATGTTTTGCATGTCATATAACAGTTATACAGGGAGTGCAGAATTATTAGGCAAATGAGTATTTTGACCACATCATCCTCTTTATGCATGTTGTCTTACTCCAAGCTGTATAGGCACTAAAGCCTACTACCAATTAAGCATATTAGGTGATGTGCATCTCTTTAATGAGAAGGGGTGTGGTCTAATGACATCAACACCCTATATCAGGTGTGCATAATTATTAGGTAACTTCCTTTCCTTTGGCAAAATGGGTCAAAAGAAGGACTTGACAGACTCTGAAAAGTCAAAAATAGTGAGATATCTTGCAGAGAGATGCAGCACTCTTAAAATTGCAAAGCTTCTGAAGCGTGATCATCGAACAATCAAGCGTTTCATTCAAAATAGTCAACAGGGTCGCAAGAAGCGTGTGGCAAAACAAAGGTGCAAAATAACTGCCCATGAACTGAGAAAAGTCAAGCGTGCAGCTGCCAAGATGCCACTTGCCACCAGTTTGGCCATATTTCAGAGCTGCAACATCACTGGAGTGCCCAAAAGCACAAGGTATGCAATACTCAGAGACATGGCCAAGGTAAGAAAGGCTGAAAGACGACCACCACTGAACAAGACACACAAGCTGAAACGTCAAGACTGGGCCAAGAAATATCTCAAGACTGATTTTTCTAAGGTTTTATGGACTGATGAAATGAGAGTGAGTCTTGATGGGCCAGATGGATGGGCCCGTGGCTGGATTGGTAAAGGGCAGAGAGCTCCAGTCCGACTCAGACGCCAGCAAGGTGGAGGTGGAGTACTGGTTTGGGCTGGTATCATCAAAGATGAGCTTGTGGGGCCTTTTCGGGTTGAGGATGGAGTCAAGCTCAACTCCCAGTCCTACTGCCAGTTTCTGTAAGACACCTTCTTCAAGCAGTGGTACAGGAAGAAGTCTGCATCCTTCAAGAAAAACATGATTTTCATGCAGGACAATGCTCCATCACACGCGTCCAAGTACTCCACAGCGTGGCTGGCAAGAAAGGGTATAAAAGAAGAAAAACTAACGACATGGCCTCCTTGTTCACCTGATCTGAACCCCATTGAGAACCTGTGGTCCATCATCAAATGTGAGATTTACAAGGAGGGAAAACAGTACACCTCTCTGAACAGTGTCTGTGAGGCTGTGGTTGCTGCTGCACGCAATGTTGATGGTGAACAGATCAAAACACTGACAGAATCCATGGATGGCAGGCTTTTGAGTGTCCTTGCAAAGAAAGGTGGCTATATTGGTCACTGATTTGTTTTTGTTTTGTTTTTAAATGTCAGAAATGTATATTTGTGAATGTTAAGATGTTATATTGGTTTCACTGGTTAAAATAAATAATTGAAATGGGTATATATTTGTTTTTTGTTAAGTTGCCTAATAATTATGCACAGTATTAGTCACCTGCACACACAGATATCCCCCTAAAATAGCTAAAACTAAAAACAAACTAAAAACTACTTCCAAAAATATTCAGCTTTGATATTAATGAGTTTTTTTGGTTCATTGAGAACATGGTTGTTCAATAATAAAATTAATCCTCAAAAATACAACTTGCCTAATAATGCTGCACTCCCTGTATATTGTGTTCACAGAAGCAGGAAAGATAATATGCCTTTAAGATTCATTATATGAATGTCAAGTAAGCTCAATGACACAGCAGAAACAACAGAAAGCATAGAGTTAAACTGTCACTGCCCTAAGAGCTGTGTTTTAAGGAAGCAAGAGGCCAAAATAGGTATTTAGAACAGTTATATAATGTTCCTATTGATAATGTAGTGTTTAGAACTTTAAACTGAACCAGTTATATATGTGTTTACTTACAGTTCTACCAAATTGCATACAAACTATGAACTGCTCATATCAGATCATAAGCGATTGTATAGAGCAAATTGCAAACCAAGTTGAGCAAGTAGAACTATTGGTTAAACCTCAGATATACCTCTCAAATGACTTAAAGTGAGAGTACAGATACTAAAGAGAGAATTATATCCACCGTTTTATGTTAATTGACAAGCTTGAATAGTTGAACCACCATCTTATGCATACCACCATTTGTGATACTTTTTTCAACACGTGTTTTGTACATGGACTATCTGCTGCGGAGGCAGCAATGCTATATATAAAGAAAAGTTGAAGTTAATAAAGAAGTTATTTCAAGCATTTGGTGTGCTCTTTAAACCTACTGTTTCCATAGAATGGCACTTAAGGAATTACAGAGTGATAGACAGTCTGGCTAGACTAAAAAGTCAGAGATATCAAATTCTTCTAATGCCACAGTGCAAAAGGCACTTCATAATTAGAGATGTCGCAAACATAAAATTTTCCGTTCACGAACAGCGAACGCGAATTTTTGCAAATGTTTGCGAACCGGGCGAACCGCCATTGACTTCAATGGGCAGGCGAATTTTAAAACCCACAGGGACTCTTTCTGGCCACAAAAGTGATGGAAAAGTTGTTTCAAAGGGAGTAACACCTGGACTGTGGCATGCCGGAGGGGGATCCATGGCAAAACTCCCATGGAAAATTACATAGTTGACGCAGAGTTGGATTTTAATCCATAAAGGGCATAAATCACCTAACAATCCAATTTTTTTTAAACAACGTGGTTTAAAACATCCAGTGTGTGTATACGATCAGGTATAATGTTGTATAGATCAGGTAGTGTACGGGTTACGCCCGCTTCACAGACATTGACAGACCAAACTCCCCTTTTAATGCACCGCAAACCACCGCAAACAGTCCATTTGCTCAACCACAAACTTCCCATTTGCGCAAGGTTGGATACCAAGCTAGTCATGTCCCGTTGATGTCATTGAAGGTTTCTTTCTCCACCCAGCCACGTACAACACCAAGGGTCCCGGAAAGGTGAATTGAATAGATTTTTCGAATGGGGAGATGGTTAAAAAAACGCTGGCTCCCTCCCCTTTGTTTGAATCCACGGTCACTGCGACTGTGCCATGCAATTTACTGTCCCACCCGATATGAGTGCTATTTTCTATAGTTCTCTCATCTCATCAGTTTAATCCCTGTTATGTCCCCAATCTGGGGTCCATTTATTAAATAGATTTTTCGAATGGGGAGATGGTTAAAAAATTGCTGGCTCCCTCCCCTTTGTTTGAATCCACACCACGGTCACTGCGTCTGCGCCGTGCTATTTTCTGTAGTACTATTCTTATCAGTTTAATCCCTGTTACGTCCCATATGAGGGTGGGATTGCCTTTTGTGAAAAAATATTTAGGGCCGGGTATCTTCGACTGCCTTCACAGTGACAGACCAAACTCTGATACACCAAACTGAATTGATTTTAGGAACCGGGAGATGGAAAAAGCAGCTTGGTCGGTCCTCTTACTCCCAAGTTGGGGCACTGCGCGTGCACAGAGCAATGTGCTGTGACACCCTGAGTGGTGTCTTAACTAGTCCTATTCCTATCAGTTTAATCCCTGTAACGTCCCCTATCCGGGGACATGTGTCGAATTAAATAACCATTTTCGAATTAACGAACCATTACGACATCAATTTGTATTGGAATTGTTGGGGATTTTTTAAATTGTCTGCATTATTTCTAATAAACTATTAAGAGACTTTATTATCATTTTTTTTTTTACAAACCAGATTCCCAAAAAGTTGGGACTCTATACAAATCGTGACTAAAAACTGAATGCAATGATGTGGAGGTGCCAACTTCTAATATTTTATTCAGAATAGAACATAAATCACGGAACAAAAGTTTAAACTGAGAAAATGTACAATTTTTAGGGAAAAATATGTTGAATCAGAATTTCATGGTGTCAACAAATCCCCCAAAAGTTGGGACAAGGCCATTTTCACCACTGTGTGGCATCTCCCCTTCTTCTTACAACACTCAACAGACGTCTGGGGACCGAGGAGACCAGTTTCTCAAGTTTAGAAATAGGAACGCTCTCCCATTCTTGTCTAATACAGGCCTCTAACTGTTCAATCGTCTTGGGACTTCTTTGTTGCACCTTCCTCTTTATGATGCGCCAAATGTTCTCTATAGGTGAAAGATCTGGACTGCAGACTGGCCATTTCAGTACCCGGATCCTTCTCCTACGCAGCCATGATGTTGTGATTAATGCAGAATGTGGTCTGGCATTATCTTGTTGAAAAATGCAGGGTCTTGCCTGAAAGAGATGACGTTTGGATGGGAGCAGATGTTGTTCTAGAACCTGAATATATTTTTCTGCATTGATGGTGCCTTTCCAGACATGCAAACTGCCCATGCCACACGCACTCATGCAACCCCATACCATCAGAGATGCAGGCTTCTGAACTGAGCGTTGATAACAACTTGGGTTGTCCTTGTCCTCTTTGGTCCGGATGACATGGCGTCCCAGATTTTCAAAAAGAACTTTGAATCGTGACCACAGAACAGTCTTCCATTTTGCCACACTCCATTTTAAATGATCCCTGGCCCAGGGAAAACGCCTGAGCTTGAGGATCTTGCTTAGAAATGGCTTCTTCTTTGCACTGTAGAGTTTCAGCTGGCAACGGCGGATGGCACGGTGGATTGTGTTCACTGACAATGGTTTCTGGAAGTATTCCTGAGCCCATTCTGTGATTTCCTTTACAGTAGCATTCCTGTTTGTGGTGCAGTGTCGTTTAAGGGCCCGGAGATCACGGGCATCCAGTATGGTTTTACGGCCTTCACCCTTACGCACAGAGATTGTTCCAGATTCTCTGAATCTTCGGATGATGTTATGCACAGTTGATGATGATAGATGCAAAGTCTTTGCAATTTTTCGCTGGGTAGCACCTTTCTGATATTGCTCCACTATCTTTCTGCGCAACATTGTGGGAATTGGTGATCCTCTACCCATCTTGGCTTCTGAGAGACACTGCCACTCTGAGAAGCTCTTTTTATACCCAATCATGTTGCCAATTGACCTAATTTGTGTTAATTGGTCTTCCAGCTCTTCGTTATGCTCAAATTTACTTTTTCCAGCCTCTTATTGCTACTTGTCCCAACTTTTTGGGGATTTGTTGACACCGTGAAAATTTTAATCAACGTATTTTTCCTTTAAAATGATACATTTACTCGGATTAAACGTTTGATCTGTCATCTACGTTCTATTACAAATACAATATTGACATTTGCCATCTCCACATCATTGCATTCAGTTTTTATTCACAATTTGTTTAGTGTCCCAACTTTTTTGGAATCCGGTTTGTATTTTATGTATTAAAAACCCACCCATAGAACTTAAAAAAAGAAAAATAAATATAATTAAGTTTTTTCTATGAAAAAACACCCTGTAACAGTATGAGTGCAGGCCTAGCCAGTCACTAGCCAGTGGACACAATACAGTATGTGTGGGCGCCTGACACACACAGGCTTGCTAATCCAGGCCATTCTGAGATTGTTTTTTCGTCACATATTGTACTTCATGACACTGGTAAAATGAAATAAAAATTATTTATTTATTTTTGCATAAAAAATACCTAATTTACCAAAAATTTGGAAAAATTTGCATATTTCACAGTTTCAGTTTCTCTACTTCTGTAATACATAGTAATACCTCCAAAAATTGTGATGACTTTACATTCCCTATATGTCTACTTCATGTTTGAATTATTTTGGGAATGATATTTAATTTTTTGGGGATGTTACAAGGTTTAGAACTTTAGAAGCAAATATTGAAATTTTTCAGAAATTTACAAAAAAAAAAAATTTTAGGGGCCACTACAGCTCTGAAGTCACTTTGTGAGGCTTACATAATAAAAAGCACCCAAAAATGACCCCATTCTATTATCTACACCCTCAAGGTATTCAAAACTGATTTTACAAACTTCGTTAACCCTTTAGGTGTTGCACAAGAGTTATTGGCAAATGGGGACGAAATTTGAGAATTAAATTTTTTGCCTACTTTTCGATTTTAACCCATTTTTTCCACTACAAAGCAAGGGTTAACAGCCAAACATAACTGTATCTTTATTGCCCTGACTCTGCCGTTTACAGAAACACCCCATATGTGGCCGTAAACTACTGTACGGCCACACAGCGGGGCGTAGAGTGAAAGGTGCGCTGTTTGGTTTTTGGAAGGCAGATTTTTCTGGGCTGGTTTATTTACACCATGTCCCATTTGAAGCCCCCTGATGCACCCCTAGAGTAGAAACTCCCTAAAAGTGACCCCATCTAAGAAACTACACCCCCCAAGGTATTAAAAACTGAATTTACAAACTTTGTTCACCCTTTAGGTGTTGCACAAGAATTAATGGAAAATAGAGATACAATTTCAAAATTTCACTTTTTTGGCAGATTTTCCATTTTTTTTTTTTTTCAAGTAACAAAGCAAGGGTTAACAGCCAAACAAAACTCATTATTTATGGCCCTAATTCTGTAGTTTAGAGAAACACCTCATATGTGGTCGTAAACCGCTGTACGGGCACACGGCAGGGCGCAGAAGGAAAGGAATGCCATATGGTTTTTGGAAGGCAGATTTTGCTGGACTGTTTTTTTTTTTACACCATGGTCACATTTGAAGCCCCCCTGATGCACCCCTAGAGTAGAAACTCCAAAAATGTGACCCTATTTTAGAAACTACGGGATAGGGTGGCAGTTTTGTTGGTACTAGTTTAGGGTACATATGATTTTCGGTTGCTCTATATTACACTTTTAGTGCGGCAAGGTAACAAGAAATAGCTTTTTTGGCACTTTTTTTTGTTATTTACAACATTCATCTGACAGGTTAGATCATGTGGTAATTTTATAAAGCAGGTTGTCACGGATGCGGTGATACCTAATATGTATACAATTTTTATTTTATTTAAGTAAGTTTTATACAATGACTTCATTTTTAAAACCCCAAAAATGTTTTAGTGTCTCCATAGTCTAAGAGCCATAGTTTTTTTTTCAGTTTTTGGGCAATTATCTTAACTAGGGTCTCATTTTTTGCGGGAAGAGATAATTGTTTGATTGGCACTATTTTGGGTCGCATATGACTTTTTGATCGCTTGCTATTACACTTTTTGTGACGTAAGATGACAAGAAATGGCTTTTTTTAAACCGTTTTTTATTTTTATTTTTTTACGGTGATCACCTGAGGGGTTAACTCATGTGATATTTTTATAGAGCCGGTCGATATGGACACGGCAATACCTAATATGTATACTTTTTTTTATTTATGTAAGTTGTACACAGTGATTTCATTTTTGAAACAAAAAAAATCATGTTTTAGTGTTTCCATAGTCTAAGAGCCATAGTTTTTTCAGTTTTTGGGCGATTATCTTGGGTAGGGTCTCATTTTTTGCGGAATGAAATGACTGTTTGATTGGCACTATTTTGGCATACATGCAACTTTTTTGATCACTTTTATTACCTTTTTAGGGAAGTAAGGTGGGCAAAATTTAAATTTTCTCATAGTTTTTTATTTTTTATTTTTATGGCGTTTACCGTGCGGGGAAAGTAACATGACCGTTTTATAGATCAGGTCATTACAGACGCGGCGATACCAAACATGTGTAGGGAATTTTTTTTTTCATTTTTAACCAGTGATGAATGTGCTTTTTGATTTTTACATTTTTTTCACTTTTTTTAAACTTTTTTTTTACCCAGACCCACTTGGTTCTTGAAGATCCAGTGGGTCTGATGTCTGTATAATACAGTACAGTACAATATATATTGTACTGTACTGTATTTTACTTACACTGTGTCTGAACATATCTATGCCTTTAGCACAGATCTGTTCAGCACCATGGACAGCAGGACTCCTGAGAAGGCGTCCTGTTGTCATGGGAACCTTCCCAGATGGGGAAGGGTAAGGACTGGGGCTCCCTCCCTCTGTCACCCCATCCTGTAGGGGGGCTGCAAAGGCACAGCAGACCCCCGATGGGAGAGGGAGGGAGCCGCATCTTACTGTTAACTCTTTCCATACAGCGGTCCATATGGACCGCTGTATGGAAAGGGTTAAACGGCTGACATCCATTCACATCTATGTGCTGACACTCTGGTATACCACTGTACACCAACGATTATTCGTCGGGAGGCGGGCGGGGGATCGCGATCCCGCCTGCCGCACCGCCCGCCTCCCGCACCGCCCGCAACACCACCCGCTGCCATAAAACCATCCAAGGGTGCAGGGGGGGTTGGCATTTTGATGTTTTGAAGTTTGATCCCCGCGGTCAGGCACCGCAGGGATCAGATTCTGCCAAAAGTGCCGCAAACCGCAGGTCTGAATTGACCTGCGGTTTGCTGCGATCGTCGATACGGGGGGGGTCATATGACCCCCCCAGCGTTATGACAGGATGCGTCAAGGGTCCCTAAGGGGTTAATTTTATTTTTTATTTTTTCTGAAAGGTATTTGGGTGAATGACACCCTGTAACGGTATGAGTGCAGGCCTAACCAGTGGACACAATAGAGTATGTGTGGGCGCCTGAAACACACAGGCTTGCTAATGTGATTAGATCACTGTTAAATTTTAAATAGAATATTTTTTTTCTGAAAGGTATTTGGGCGAATGACACCCTGTAACGGTATGAGTGCAGGCCTAGCCAGCCACTAGCCAGTGGCCACAATACAGTATGTGTGGGCGCCTGACACACATGGGCTTGCTAATGTGATTAGATCACAGAAAAATATTAAATAGATTTTTTTTTTATCTGCAAGGTATTTTCGGTCACACAATGTATGAATGGTGTCCACTGTGCACACAGTGCTGTCTATGACTGAGCCTGCAGCCTCTCACACACGGGCAGCCAGGCAACTGCAATATATAAATATATATATATATATATATGGAAAAAAAAAAAAGCAGACTGATGTACCAGCCCTGAAAAGGGCTTTTTAGGGTGCTGTCTGGATGCTGTCCTTACAGCAGATGAGTCTGTGGACACAGAACAATGTCCAAGCTAACGCTTTCCCTATTGAATCAGCAGCAGCTACACTCTCCCTCCTCTCTCTGTGAAAGCAGATTCCGAATGAATCTAAAATGGATGCTGTCCTGGAGGTGGGAGGGTCTGGGAGGAAGGGTCTGCTGCTGATTGGCTGGAATGTGTGATTGGCTGACTGTGACGTAGAGGGTCAAAGTTTACTCAATGATGATGTATTGGGGGCGGACCGAACATCACATATGTTCGCCCACAGCGGCGAACGCGAACAAGCTATGTTAGCCGGGAACTATTCGCCGGAGAATAGTTCGGGACATCACTATTCAAAATGCTGCACCTGCCACAAGCACAGGCAACAATGTGGGAGCACAATACCGCTTTGGAGGCACAAGGCAACAGTAGACGGGACCACAGAATGCATGGCCAGAAGTAGATCAACACTCCCGACCAGCACACTGGAAACAGAGCTCATGTGGATGCGAGGATGCCTGGGTCTAGAAGGGCTGGGAGGGCTGGGACTTAGACGACAAGGTGCAACACGATGCCCCTACAACCATAATCTGTGGGAGAGGAGCAAGGGAAGGAATGAGTACAGAAGACTCCCCCAGCCTGACCAATATGCAGGAGAAGAAGCTGACACCTTCAGCCTGCACTCCAGAGTGAAGTGCAGAAAGGATTGAGCTCTCGTGAGTAGGGATGAGCAAACCCGAACTGTATAGTTCGGGTTTTGGACCGAATTTTGGGGTGTCCGTGACACGGACCCGAACACGAACATTTTCGTAAAAGTCCGAGTTCGGGTTCAGTGTTCGTCGCTTTCTTGGCGCTTTTTTGAAAGGCTGCAAAGCAGCCAATCAACAAGCGTCATACTACTTGCCCCAAGAGGCCGTCACAGCCATGCCTACTATTGGCATGGCTGTGATTGGCCAGTGCAGCATGTGACCCAGCCTCTATTTAAGCTGGAGTCACATAGCGCCACACGTCACTCTGCTCTGATCAGTGTAGGGAGAGGTTGCAGCTGCGACTGTTAGGGCGAGATTAGGCAGTGATTAACTCCTCAAAAACACTTAATTCAGTGATCGATCTACAGCTGTGGATCATTGAACTGCTGCTATTCAATTGCTCACTGTTTTTAGGCTGCCCTTTAGGCTGCCCAGAGCGTTTTGCAGTCACTTTTTTCTGGGGTGATCGGCGGACATTTTGTGTCTTGTGGTGCGCCAGCACAAGCTGCCACCAAGTCCATTTAACCATCAATAGTGTGGTTATTTTTTTGCTATATCCTACATCAGGGGCTTGGCTGTGCTTGCTATTTTATTGAGTGAAATACAATTGCCAAAATAGCAGTACCCTAAATCTGGTGTTTCAGCTGTGGCCAGCCAATTGTAATACTGTCTTCTGTCTGGCAAAGGATATATTTCTGTTCTGGGTTGAAATACAATTCCCAACTTAGCAATTCCCTAAATCACTGGTTTCTGCTGTATCAGGCCTACTTTAAATCTATCCATAAAAGGGTATATTAGATTGAAGGTGCAGATAGGGTCATTCTCAATAACTTCACACACAAGCTACCGTGCATTTCCAAGTCTAATTCTGTAACTTCTGTAACTTCGGTCTTCCCGCTCACCGCCTCATATGCAACGTGCCCACCAGGTGGAACTTCACCTTCCACATGCTGGACAGACTGTGCGAGCAGCAGCAGGCCATAGTGGAGTTTCAGCTGCAGCACGCACGGGTCAGTCGCACTGCGGAAAAGCACCACTTCACCACCAATGACTGGGCCTCCATGCGAGACCTGTGTGCTCTGTTGCGCTGTTTCGAGTACTCCACCAACATGGCCATTGGCGATGACGCCGTTATCAGCGTTACAATACCACTTCTATGTCTCCTTGAGAAAACACTTAGGGTGATGATGGAAGAGGAGGTGGCCCAGGAGGAGGAGGAAGAGGGGTCATTTTTAGCACTTTCAGGCCAGTCTCTTCGAAGTGACTCAGAGGGAGGTTTTTTGCAACAGCAGAGGCCAGGTACAAATGTGGCCAGCCAGGGCCTACTACTGGAGGACGAGGAGGATGAGGAGGAGGTGGAGGAGGATGAGGATGAAGCATGTTCACAGCGGGGTAGCACCCAGCGCAGCTCGGGCCCATCACTGGTGCGTGGCTGGGGGGAAACGCAGGACGATGACGATACACCTCCCACAGAGGACAGCTTGTCCTTACCTCTGGGCAGCCTGGCACACATGAGCGACTACATGCTGCAGTGCCTGCGCAACGACAGCAGAGTTGCCCACATTTTAACGTGTGCGGACTACTGGGTTGCCACCCTGCTGGATCCACGCTACAAAGACAATGTGCCCACCTTACTTCCTGCACTGGAGCGTGATAGGAAGATGCGCGAGTACAAGCGCACGTTGGTAGACGCGCTACTGAGAGCATTCCCAAATGTCACAGGGGAACAAGTGAAAGCCCAAGGCGAAGGCAGAGGAGGAGCAAGAGGTCGCCAACGCAGCTGTGTCACGGCCAGCTCCTCTGAGGGCAGGGCTAGCATGGCAGAGATGTGGAAAAGTTTTGTCAACACGCCACAGCTAACTGCACCACCACCTGATACGGAACGTGTTAGCAGGAGGCAACATTTCACTAACATGGTGGAACAGTACGTGTGCACACCCCTCCACGTACTGACTGATGGTTCGGCCCCATTTAACTTCTGGGTCTCCAAATTGTCCACGTGGCCAGAGCTAGCCTTTTATGCCTTGGAGGTGCTGGCCTGCCCGGCGGCCAGCGTTTTGTCTGAACGTGTATTCAGCACAGCAGGGGGCGTCATTACAGACAAACGCAGCCGCCTGTCTCCGGCTAATGTGGACAAGCTGACGTTCATAAAAATGAACCAGGCATGGATCCCACAGGACCTGTCCATCCCCTGTGCAGATTAGACATTTATAACTACCTCCCCTTAACCATATATTATTGTACTCCAGGGCACTTCCTCATTCAATTATATTTTTATTTTCATTTTACCATTATATTGCAGGGCAACCCAAAGTTGAATGAACCCTTTCCTCTGTCTGGGTGCCGGGGCCTAAAAATATCTGACAATGGACTGTTCCAGTGGTGGGTGACGTGAAGCCTGATTCTCTGCTATGACATGAAGACTGATTCTCTGCTGACATGAAGCCTGAATCTCTGTTATGGGACCTCTCTACTCTGCCTGGGTGCCGGGGCCAAAATATATGACAATGGACTGTTCCAGTGGTGGGTGACGTGAAGCATGATTCTCTGCTATGACATAAAGACTGATTCTCTGCTGACATGAAGCCTGAATCTCTGTTATGGGACCTCTCTCCTCTGTCTGGGTGCCGGGGCCTAAATATCTGACAATGGACTGTTCCAGTGTTGGGTGACGTGAAGCCTGATTCTCTTCTATGACATGAAGACTGATTCTCTGCTGACATGAAGCCTGAATCTCTGTTATGGGACCTCTCTCCTCTGCCTGGGTGCCGGGGCCTAAATATCTGACAATGGACTGTTCCAGTGTTGGGTGACGTGAAGCCTGATTCTTAGCTATGACATGAAGACTGATTCTCTGCTGACATGAAGCCTGAATCTCTGTTATGGGACCTCTCTCCTCTGCCTGGGTGCCGGGGCCTAAATATATGACAATTGACTGTTCCAGTGTTGGGTGACGTGAAGCCTGATTCTCTGCTATGACATGAAGACTGATTCTCTGCTGACATGAAGCCAGATTCTCTGCTATGGGACCTCTCTCTAATTGATATTGGTTCATTTTTATTTATTTTATTTGAATTTTTATTAATTTCCCTATCCACATTTGTTTGCAGGGGATTTAACTACATGTTGCTGCCTTTTGCAGCCCTCTAGCCCTTTCCTTTTCTGTTTTACAGCCTTTTTAGTGCCGAAAAGTTCGGGCCCCAATTGACTTCAATGGGGTTCGGGTTCGGGACGAAGTTCGGGTCGGATTCGGATCCCGAACCTGAACATTTCCGGGAAGTTCGGCCAAACTTCTCGAACCCGAACATCCAGTTGTACGCTCAACTCTACTCGTGAGCCATACCTTCAAGGTGAGATTCCTTCACAAGCAGCTGGTGTACAAGACCACATCCAGCTAAGATCAAACTATTTCAACCCTTCCCCAGATGGGAGGGGACAGAAACGACCATCCAAATACCAGCAAAAAGTGGGCGTGAGGAAGTATCCCTACACTCCTGCATAGGCTCTCTAACCCATGCAAATGAAAACACCCCTGCGGGGTATGCAGAACCCAACCACCCCTGCTCATTCAGTAGGCCCAACATACAGGTTCATACGGATTCACCTGCACAGGAGCCCATTGTGGGAGGGGGCCCTGCACTCACCTCTTACCATTGGTTTTCATTTTTTAGGCGATTGTCCTTATGTTGGGTTCATTTTTTCCGGGATAAGGTAACATTTTCATTGGTACCATTTTGGAGTACATAGGACTTTTTGATCACTTGATATTACACATTTTGTAAGGCGAGGTGACAAAAAATGACTATTCTGGCACTGCTTTTATTTATTTATTTTTACAGCATTCACCTGACAGGGTAGATCATGTGATATTTTTATGGCAATACCTAATATGTCTTTTTTTTTTTTCGTTTTACACAATTAAAGAATTTTTGAAAAATAAAAATATCTTGTTTTTGCTTTGCCATTTTCAGAGAGCCATATTTTTTTATATTTTTCTGGCAATTATAGGGGCTTATCTTTTTTGTGGAATGAGATGACTGTTAGGTTTGTTTAGGACACATACGACTTTTTGATCGCTTGGTATTACACCTTTTATGAGGAAAGGTGACCAAAATGGCTGTTTTGGCACTGTTTTAACATTTTTTGCGGCATTCACCTGAGGGGGTATATCATCTGGTATTTTTAACCTCTTTAGGACACAGGGCGTACAGGTACGCCCTGATGTCCTGGTACTTAAGGACACAGGGCGTACCATGCCTTAATCATTGAGCAGGCACCTTGGCTAAATGCGTGGGGATTCAGACCTGCGGTTTGCGGCTTTTCATGTTGCAGGAAGGCAGCGGCGGTGCCATCGGGTCCCCATGGGGCTGTAGGGGGGACCCGATGGCATGGAAGGCAGAGTGAAGGCAGAGTGATGCCTTCCTGAGGCATCGCCGCTGCCTTCCTGTGACGTGCCTGTGAGATCCAGAAGTATTGGAATGCATTGTAAAGGAATAGACCACCAAAAGTTTAAGTCCCAAAGTGGGACAAACAATAAAGTAAAAAAATAAATTGAAAAAATAAAGTTTCCCCCCCCAAAAAATTTTTTACGTTTCAAGTAGTAAAAATAAACCAAAAAGTCATTTCCCCCCAAAAAAGTTTAAAAAAAGTTCAAAAAATTAGGGGAAAAAAAATGAGTTGACATATTAGGTATTGCCGTGTCCATATCGCCCGGCTCTATAAACATATCACATGACCGAACCCCTCAGATGAACAGAGTAAAATAAAACTGTGCTAAATGAACCATTTTTTTTGTCACTTTACATCACAAAAAGTACAAAAGCAAGCGATCAAAAAGGCGTACGCCCACCAAAATAGTACCAATCTAACTGTCACCTCATTCCACAAAAAATTAGCCCCTACCTGAGACAATTTCCCAAAAAATAAAAAAAAACTATGGCTCCGAATATGGAGACACTAAAACATGATTATTTATTTTTGTTTCAAAAATGATATTATTGTGTAAAACTTACATAAATAAAATAAAGTGTACATATTAGGTATTGCCGCATCCGTATCAACCAGCTCTATAAAAATATCACATGACCTAACCCCTCAGATGAAGACCGTAAAAAATAAAAACTGTGCTAAATAAACATTTTTTTGTCATCTTACATCACAAAAAGTGTAATAGCAAGTGATCAAAAAGTCATATGCACCCAAAAATAGTGCTAATCAAACCATCATCTGGTCAAATGGTACCCTACCCAAGATAATCGCCCAAAAACTTTAAAAAAAACTATGGCTCTTAGACTAAGGAAACACTAAAACAGGATTTTTTTGTTTCAAAAATGAAATCATTGTGTAAAACTCACATAAATAAAAAAAATGTTATACATATTATGTATCGCCACGTCCGTGACAACCTGCTCTATAAAAATATTACATGATTTAAACTGTCAGATAAATGTTGTAAATAAAATAAAAAAAGTGCCAAAACTGCTATTTCTTGTTTCCTTGCCTCACAAAAAGTGTAATATAGAGCAACCAAAAATCATATGTACCCTAAACTAGTACCAACAAATCTTCTACCCTATTCTGTAGTTTCTAAAATGGGGTCACTTTTTTGGGAGTTTCTACTCTAAGGGTGCATCAGGGGGGCTTCAAATGCCAGTCAAAAAACCAGTCCAGCAAAATCTGGCTTCCAAAAACCGTATTGCATTCCTTTCCTTCTGTGCCCAGCCGTGTGCCCGTACAGCAGTTTACGGCCACCTATGGGGTGTTTCTGTAAACTACAGAATCAGGGCCATAAATATTGAGTTTTGTTTGGCTGTTAAACCTTGCTTTGTAACTGGAAAAAAAATATTAGAATGGAAAATCTGCCAAAAAAGTGAAATTTTGAAATCGTATCTCTATTTTCCATGAATTCTTGTGGAACATCTAAAGGGTTAATGACTTTAGTAAAACCAGTTTTGAATACCTTAAGGGATGTAGTTTCTTAGATGGGGTCACTTTTATGGAGTTTCTAATCTAAGGGTGCATCTGGGGGGCTTCAAATGGGACATGGGGTCAAAAAAACCAGTCCACCTATGTGGTGTTTCTGTAAACTACAGAATCAGGGCCATAAATATTGAGTTTTGTTTGGCTGTTAACCCTTGCTTTGTAACTGGAAAAAAAATATTAAATGGAAAATCTGCCAAAAAAGTGAAATTTTGAAATTGTATTTTTGAACTGGTCCTTAAAAAGTAGTTTTTTGCAAATTTTGGAGAAATTTTAAGATTTACTTCTAAACTGCTAAGCTTTGCAACGTCCCCCCAAAAATAAAATGTCATTCCCAAAATTATCCTAACATGAAGTAGACATATGGGAAATGTAAAGTAATAGCTATTTTTGTAAGTATTAATATGTATTATAAAAGTAGAGAATTTGAAACTTGGAAATTTGCCAATTTTTTCAAATTTTGGGCAAATTTTGTATTTTTTATAAATAAAAAAAGATTTATTTTTTTTTACTCCATTTTACCAGTGTTATGAAGTACAATATGTGACAAAAAAAACTATTTCAGAATGGCCTGGATAAGTCAAACCGTTTTAAAATTATCACCACATAAAGTGACCTGGTCCTGAAGGTGAAAATGAGGCCGGTCCTTAAAGAGTTAAAGGGCATGTTGGTAAAGAATGTGGCAATACCTAATAGTCTGGATACTGTTTACCAATGTGTTTGTGAGATGATTATATGGCATTTACTAATATAGCCTTTGTTGAAATTCTGCACAATTTTCTATATTTTAGAAGGTATTCTCACTTGTTTACAAAGCCTTTTGTGCTGTCCACACAGAAGTCCTGTCCATAAGATTACTGCTGATAGAGTGTCATGTGACCAGGCAATGTGATGCCTCCTCTATTCAAATACACTGAACCTGCCATCTCTACTTGTTCTTTTGGGAGTTTAATGCATGTGGAGTGTGTTTGAATGGAGGAGACATCACATGGAGATGATTTGCCTGGTCACATGACCCTCCATCAGCGGACATCTTATGGAAATTCCATTCCAAGTGACTATAATAGACAATATATTTATTGCTTCTTAAAAACAATACCCTATTTCTATAGTGCATTGTATTTTAATGTCTGTGCTATATTGACATTCACCAGCAGGCTGTGCCAGAGAGAAACACTGGATGCAGGCCTGGGGTCTAACTAAGAAACTTTATTAAAATGTTAGTTTCACTTCAGCAAATTCCAATTATCATGTAGACAAAATTAATACAATGCACTTGTAATGTTTTGGCATTGTCTATATTGCCTCCTTTGCTGGCTTAATTCAGTTTGCAGTTGCATTATACCTTCCAGGGGTTAAGGCCACCGCTGCAGCGCAGATATGAGGTGGTTGGGACAGGAGCTGCTGCGCATGTTTGTCTATGCGAGCTCAGCAGTCCTGGCCACCAGAGACCAGTGATTTTTTTTTCCTATAATGTGTAAGCACTGCTGGACTGCAGCGTGGTCATAACCCCTGGATACGAGCAGTGTGTAATGTGATGGAAAAATTGATCAAGCCAGAATGTGAAGCAATATGGACAATCACAATACTTTAGTAAGTCCCTTGCATTAACTTTGTCTGCATGATAAATGTGATTTGCTGAAGTGACACAACCCCTTTAATAAGGTTTCTTGGTTTAGGCCACTTTTATACTGTATTTTATTCTTCATATTGGTCGTTGGGACATTTTATCTAAAAACTGCCTTGCTCGATACAATATGTAATTGGAAAACATTTATTTGACTGCAGTACTAACATCATGGATTTAAATCTTATCAATGGATATACTGTATATGCATTCTATTTATATTTTGTTCCACATTGTTATTCAAATATGTTTCTTTAATTTACTCCATTTATCTCACACATAAAAAATAAATAAACAAAAATGTAATAACTCCCATAAAATTGTCCCAGTGGTACATTTGTGGTAGGCAAATGAGATTAAACTCCGCTGGAGCTAGGAGAAATATGAATGAATACATTCTTGTGATATGCTACAAAAATGCAACAATGCTCTTTAAATGAGTGGACTAATAAAATTATTCTTGCATGTATGCAGCAATATTACACCAGTTGTTCCAGCAATATCTGGTTACAAAAATCTGCTTTCAGTATATAAATATTACTAACTGGAGTTTTAATGGTACATCCTCATATTATGTCTCTGTCCTTGTTACAAGTAGACACCCTTCACCCCACTACATACACGCATACATTTTATTTTACAATGAACAAAAAATTGTATGTATGTATACATATATACATTATTCCCCCCTATAAATATGCTAATATAAATATCATTATAAAATAGTATGTGGCAAATCCTTTATTGTTGTCTGAATAATCTAAGCTTAAATTTTGAAGCTGTATCTAATTTATTAAGAAACTCACATACATATTTAAAGAAGAACATAAAACAATAAAGATATTACTTTCCCCAAACCACATTATAGAGGGCTCTGGCCTCCGCCTGCTAATATCAGCAACACGATTTGTGAGCATAGCAACTCTGGCTGTGTATATATTACTTGTGTTTAATACAGATAATCTCTTTATAGCAATCTGATTGGGTCCCAGGAGATTAGAAGCAAAACTCATAAAGCAAAATAGGATGGAATGGAAACCCATAAAGATATAAAGGCATAAATAAAAATACCTAAAAGATATGCACATGAAGGCAAAAAGAATACAGAAAACATACACTCAGAAAATATGTATTCATTGGGAGGATATAAAAACAAAATATTTGCTATCTATACTTAAAGTAACAGTGCCAGAAAACAATTATGTCCCCCCATCTAAGTGACATGGAATACATAATAATTTCTCAAACTTATATATTAATTTACTGATGTATTGTTAGCTTCTACGTTTCTCAGTTATACATACCTCCCAATCGTCCTAGATCCAACGGGACAGTCCCAGATCCTGCAGACAGTCCAGGATTTCAGTGGCTGTCCCGCATTCCCGGAACGGCTGAAGTATGGCCCATTTTCAGATGTCTGTCTCTGCGTCCTTAGGATGCAGGATGCTATCACACATTTCACTGCAGGGCTGTGTAGAAGGAACAGTACATGCCCAGGAATCAGACTCTGCTCCTCCTACACTGCCCTGCAAGCATGATGTGTAACAGTATCCTGCCTCCTGCTGCTGTGGAGAGCAGTGTGAGCTGTGATCATTGGAAAAACTAGGTGAGCATTTACTTTTCTTTATAACTTCCTAAGAAGGGGCACATATCTGGGCATAACTACTGTGAAGAGGGCACATATCTGGGTATAACTATACTGTGAGGCGGCATATCTGTGCATAGCTACTGTGAAGGTGCACACCTAGGCATAGCAACTGTGAAGGGGGCATATCTGGGCATAGCAACTATGAATCAGGCACATCTGGGCATAGCTACTATGTAGGGGGACATCTGGGCATAGCTACTGTGAAGGGGCACATCTGGGCATAGCAACTGTGAAGAGGGAACATCTGGGCATAGCTACTGGTAAGGGGCACATCTGGGCATAACTACTGGGAAGGGGCACATCTGGGCACATTCTTTTATTGGTCGGATGAAATATGCAATTTTTTTTAGATAGGAATTTGGAGTTTTCATGAGCTGTATGCCTTGATGGATTCATAAGAAAGCTGACAAGTTACATAGGTAGAGGTCTAAGGGGGACAGGTCTGTGGGTTATGGAGGTCTGTTGGCGTGTCCAGCGCTGGGACCCCCGCTGACTTCTATAAGCAGGAGTCTGAAGCGCTCAGCCACTTTTCCTCACTGCTGAGCGCCGTAGTGAAGACGGTCCCCTAGACCTTCTGTTGAGGCCGTCTTCAGTACCGCACTCAGCAGGGAGGAGAGATTGCGCTCGGCTGAGCGCTTCAGACTCATCATTAGAGAGGAAAACAAGGCACCCAGATCCGCAAGGCCACTTACCCCACCAGTAAGGATCGCGGGCCTCCTTCCTCACTTCAGAGTAGTGTGCCATAAGCTCCGGCAGCCCGCTCAGCCTGACCAATAACAAAGTTCCTCAATGTAAGGAGCCTTGTTGTTGGTTGTTTCAGGCAGCATCGCTGCTCTGCCTGTGCCGTTCACAGAGCTCACTGCACTGATGAATAGCAGTAAAAAGTAGAGATGGGAAGTTCGGATCTTTCACATGAATCGGTTCATTTGAATCAGTTCAATCAAATGAACCGATTCATGAATCGAATCTTCGGTTCACTCGTTGAGCTGACAAGAAGCAGAGGAACCGAAGCTTAGGTTGCGCATGCGCTGATGATGGAAGCTTTGATTCACTCGCTGACTCGCTGAGTCGGCTCTTGGTCAGAGTCAGGAAGTTTATTCTTTAGAACCCTGTGTGTAATTATCCCACTGTAAGGGGAAAAAACTAGCATCCAGGGGGTGTGAATTTAACACTGGGGTAAATAATATAATTAAAATGGAGGGTAAGGCTACTTTCACACTTGCGTTCGGAGCGGATCCGTCTGGTATTTGTACAGACGGATCCACTCCTATAATGCAAACAATGGTATCTGTTTTACTAATTTATATTCAGACGGATCCGTCCAGACTTTACATTGAAAGTCAATGGGGGGCGGATCCGTTTGAAAAATGCACCATATTGTGTCACCTTCGAACGGATCCGCCCCCATTGACTTCCATTGTAACTCTGGACGGATCCGTTTGCCTCCGCACGGCCAGGCGGACACCCGAACGCTGCAAGCAGCGTTCGGGTGTCCGGCTGCTGAGCAGTGTGGAGGACACACGGTGCCAGACTGATGCATTCTGAATGGATCCGCATCCACTCAGAATGCATTAGGGCTGGACGGATCTACTTGTGAGAGCCTTCAAACGGAACTCACAAGCGGAGCCCAGAACGCTAGTGTGAAAGTAGCCTTAAATGTGTAAAAGTATTTAAAAAACATACATCTCTCTCAATAGTTATATAGCTACTGAATGAGACAGAAGAAGGGATGCCTTTAACATGTATATCTCTTTGAGAAGCCAATTTGACACTAAAGGGTTAATTCAACCTGTGATCTAAACTCTGTGTCCTGTCACTTCTCTTATCTCTCTGCTGACTGCCCGCTGTCCCTTAACCTCATCACTGATGCAGCCTGGTTATCGGCCTCAGTGTAAACTGTTCTAGTGACTGACTGTTCTTTTAACTCAAAGAATCAAATGAGTCTCGAAGTCGGATCTTTAGATTCTTTTAACCTGTGACTCCTTCGATTCTTAGACTCTGTGTACAGTGTGTGACTCAGAGCTGCTTGCCTGAGCTCCGATTGGTTGCAGGCCGGGGTGGGTGGGGAGGGTAGGGGCTGGCAGAAGCCTGCTTCCACTCTAGGATCAGATTATGCTCCTCCCTGCTGCCAGCGTCACTCTGCTCTGCTATCTGACTGAGTTGCTTCACACGGATCAGCTCAGTCAGAGGAATCAACTCATTCATGAACCGGACATCACTAGTGAAAAGTCTAAGGTGTATCGGTACGCCTTAGACTTTTTCCAGGGAGTAAAATGGCAAAATGGCCTGAACAGGCGTCTATGACGCGTGTACAGTCGTTATTGCGACCTCTACATCTGACCATGACACTTGACCCTGACAGCTGACCCTGACACCTGACCTTGACACCTGACCTTGACACCTGACTCTAACATCTGAGTTTGACTTATGCTCTTCATAGGACAGGGTCAAAGTGAAAATGAGTTATATATGTTATGTTATACTATGTATTTGTATGCTAAAGCACACAACCAAAGCTTATAGCTCTGTGCCTGGGTTTCTGTGTTCAAAACCCCTTTCAGCCTCTAAAAAACTTTGCATTATATTAAGCCCTAGATAAGAGGCAAATTCAAATGATGTATGACGCTGATATCTGACTTCCTTCACTTGTCAGGGTCACAAACACTTTTAGGTTTACTGTGATTTTGTATGCTACATCACATAGATGAACAAAAATCCCAAGCTCATACAAGGCAAGCTGGTAGTTCAGTGGTGGTAATGCAGTTGCCCCATGTCCAGGGTTTCTGTGTTCAAAATACTTTTCAGCACCTAAAAAAAAAATACATTTTATTAAGCCCTAGATAAGAGGCAAATTCAAATGATGTGTGATGCTGATATCTGACTTCCTTCACTTGTCAGGGTCACAAACACTTTTAGGTTTACTGTGTTTTTGTATGCTACATCACATAGATGAACAAAAATCCCAAGCTCATACAAGGCAAGCTGGTAGTTCAGTGGTGGTAATGCAGTTGCCCCATGTCCAGGGTTTCTGTGTTCAAAATACTTTTCAGCACCTAAAAAAAAAAAATACATTTTATTAAGCCCTAGATAAGAGGCAAATTCAAATGATGTGTGATGCTGATATCTGACTTCCTTCACTTGTCAGGGTCACAAAGACTTTTAGGTTTACTATGATTTTGGTAAACTACATCTCATAGATAAAAATAAATCACCACCTTTGGTGTCTAAAGCTATAGTTCAGTGGTAGTGCATGTAGGGTTCATGGGTTCAAAACCCCTTTTTCGCTTTTAATAAAATTGACATTTTATATATTATTGAGCTCTAGATTAGAGACAAATTCAAGTAGTTTGTGATGTAAGTAGTCATTTTTTTTTTATTATTAAGAGTATATGGGCAGCATTATAGTGAAGAGGGCACAAATTTATTGTATCTTCATCTATTTCCAGGTGACTGACGTTTTTTAAAATATTTTGTTGTCTTGAAAAATATAATAATGTATACTTATTTCTTAGGAAGGAGTCTAATTATCAGATCTGTAAATCACTTTATTGCAATTATTTGTCAGCATCCACCCAAACATAAGCTGCAAAGATATGTCCACTAGAGGTCTCACTAGTCCACTGTGGTTAGGCATGGTCCAGCTCTCCCAGCAAATACAAGCAGGAGGAAGTGTGGGCGTGTTCTGGACTAGCTGATGAGGAGTTTCCCAGATTCACTGCCTCTTCACAGCAAACCAAATTATCTTACTGTAAGTCTGCTCTCCCTCCGCTATCTTACATGGCTTATACATTGATTCACCTCTCTCAAGTGTGTGTGCAGTTCCATATTAGTGTTGAGCGTGAATATTTGAATATCAAATTTTTTTTGCGAATATTGGCACTTCGCTAATTCGCGGATATTTCGAATATAGTGCTATAAATTTGCTATTTCGAATAATTTTTTTGTTTTGTTTTTTTATTGTTCTTTTTTTTCTTTCCCACTTCACAAAAGTAGCTCTTACCTGTCTTTAGGATTCCTGGCTGCTCCAGTCAGTGCCCGTTGCCGCTTCTGCAGACTTCCATGCTCATGGAGCGTCCCCATCACCATGGGAACGTCTCCATACTGGAATGTACTGTCGGATTAGAGAATTACGTTGAAATCGCAATGCGATTAATATAACTTGAATTAATCGCATTGCGATTTCAACTTTGACCCGATTTACTATGGTTGGCTTGGTAGAATTAGCGAATTTGACGAATGTATTCATCATATTCCTCAAAATGAAGATAACAAAGTATTCTCCATCTTCGTTTTAGCTTCATATTCAGCAACTTCGCTAATTCTAGCAATCAAATGGAAAAGTTGACTATAGAGACAGCTGTGTTTAATTTGCTATGCAATTATATTACTTTGCTTTTTTTAAATAAATAGAATAATTATAATACTTGATAATTATTATAATTATTCTATTTATTGAAAAGAATATAGATATACAGTACAGACCAAAAGTTTGGACTCACCTTTTCATTCAAAGAGTTTTCTTTATTTTCATAACTATGAAAATTGTAGATTCACACTGAAGGCATCAAAACTATGAATTAACACACGTGGAATTATATACATAACAAAAAAGTGTTAAACTGAAAATATGTCATATTCTAGGTTCTTCAAAGTAGCCACCTTTTGCTTTGATTATTGATCATCTGCTGGATGAAGTATAGCTACGTCATTGGGTGTGTAAATGATTATGGCACAAATTAAAGTGGTTACATCACACTACAATGTCTGTAACATGTATGGATAGCAGACAAATATCTCTCATATGCACATAGCACCTCTATTTACATGCTACACACTGTATATCCCACGCTATAAAACCCACACCATCCTCCCCCCTTAAACCCTCCACCACCTTAAACCCCCCTCCATCATGTCCCCCCACCTCCTCACTTACACACAGTTTATGAGAAGTAATGATTGACCTCCAGTATTTCAGTATTCGCTGGTTCTTTTACCATAACCCAGGGTGAACCAAGTAGAGGCGAACCAGCTGTACACCCCATACCGTACCATCACCTCACTACACAGGTACACCTCTCCTCAGATTGCCATTGGCCAATACCCCATTGCTCATACCCCACACACATGCAATTTAAATACAATGTAATGTTATAACGGTAACCTAAAATCTATTTTTTTCCATTTATAGCCTTCATTTTTTTTTTTTATTGATGAAATGATCACATTAAGTACTAATACTTGTATTTTCAAAGTTTTCGATTACATGTATGCATGTTGTACAATGTCTATGATTGGACCTGGTCCCGTCACGCGTGCTGCTAAGAGCGCCACAGTCCTGAGTATTCGGTTTGAATTGTGGCACACACATGACCACCGGCACAAGAAAATAGTCATAGTGAATAAGTGGTGCGACCATAAGCGGCGCCATGTCTATTAACCTGTTTCCATGTAACGGCAGCTGCTGTATGTAATGATAATCAATTATTACTTTGGCCCAGACCAGTGGCGTACCGCCAATATAGGCAGACCACGCAGCTGCTATGGGGCCCGTGGCACGGGGGGGCCCGGAGCGCATGGTAGGCCCCGCCCACTACATCTGCAGGCTCAGTTTATAATACATAACTGCTGTAAAGTTATCCTTATCTTGCTTCCCCTATGCTCAGTCAGGGCCCCCCTCTGAGCCGCCGCCCCCCATTGTGTGCACATAGGCAGCACACGTCACTGATGTCCCGACCTTCCCGGTCTTTGAGGGTGCGGCAGTTGTATACCACGCTCTACTCATGCACTGCCTGTCTGCTTCATCTCAGCCACCCACCGGGACCAGACAGGAGAAGTTGGATAATGGTCAGGTCAGTCACTGACTAAACACAGTCAGCCAGGCCACCCCCAGCATCACCGCCTCCGGTCCAGGAACACTGCTTGCCAGCTGCCCCTGTTGTAAGCTACACCTGCCCACAGCCGAGCCGCCCGAGCAGTGACTTGAGGTAAAAAAAAAAGTTCATGAGGGGATTCTTGATGGGGATGAGGGCAGCAGCAAGCAGAGTTCCTGCCTGCAGGGTTGTAGGCTCAGAGGACTCAGGACAGTGTGCTTTCCCTCATGAACTGTGCTTTAATAGACGACAGTGTGCCCATAAGCACATACCCACTCAGTCACCTTGCTGTGTTTGGGGGGGAGGGTTGAGTGGTGGATAGGCAGCGAGGAGTTAAAGGCGTTATACAACCCCAATAATGCCCCCCAAAATGCCCAGGCACCTAATACAGGTAATACTTAGCCTGCTCCCCGACACCTGCGTCGCTGATGCCCGCACGGCCGCCACTGCATCCCCCCATTGTGCGAATTAAAACATCCAGCGATGTGGGGGGCAGTCAATAGCAGGCCACGATGGGAACGAGCCTCTCTAGCATCGTGGGTGACGCCAGGAAGGCTCATTTCCTTCGCAGCCTGCTATTGGCTGCACCCCCTTCCCCCAGGCATAAGTATTACCTGTATGCAGTGCCGGGCATTTTGGGGGGCATAATATGGGGTGGAATTGGAAAAAAAACGCAATTCCTCCACCGTTTTACAGGTTTTGTTCCTATGGCATTCCTTTTGCGGCAAAACTGGCCCATTCTCTGGGTCAGTAGGAATACAACGGGGGTGTGGCAGGGGATAGGCCAGGGGTGGGTAGTTAGGGGGCCCAATTTAGAATCTTGCTATGGGGCCCAATGATTTCTATGTACGCCCCTGGCCCAGACTAAATTGTCCGTACTGTAACCCCATTGGTTACAATAAAACAAAACACAAATTTTATAGAACAATAAAATTTTATAAAACAATCTTTAAATAAATAAAAATATTAAGAACATGAATAACCGAAGCCTCAAAAAACAAATGAAAAAATAAATAAAAAATAAGGTAATTTTTAATTTTTTTTGAGCTTTTGAAGCAGTCCATCCAGGGCCTTTTGGTTGCCCTCCTCTGTTAGGGTCAGCTCAGTTTTCTCATGTGCAGCACCCTCAACTTTTTCATTCTTTCACACTGCTCCCGCTGCACTTTTCTTAATTTCTTTAATCAGGTTGTTGTGAGCTGTAAAAGTAAAGGAAATAAAAAATGTAAATGTACTTTAAAAGACAATCATTGTTTGGTGTATAAAGCAGATGAAGTCCTGTCTGATCCAGCAAGAAGTACATCAGCGACTTAAAAATATTAAAATAGACAAATCGCCAGGACCGGATGGCATACACCCCCGTATCCTAAGGGAATCATGTAATGTCATAGCCAGACCCTTATTTCTGATATTTGCTGACTCTATACTGACAGGGAATGTCCCAGAGGATTGGCGCATGGCAAATGTGGTGCCAATATTCAAAAGGGTCCAAAAACAGAGCCTGGAAACTATAGGCCGGTAAGTTTAACATCTGTTGTGGGTAACTGTTTGAAGGTTTTCTAAGAGATGCTATCTTAGAGCATCTCAACAGATATAAGCAAATAACACCATATTAGCATGGCTTCGTGAAGGATCGGTCATGCCAAACTAATTCAATCAGTTTCTATGGGGAGGTAAGTTCTAGACTTGACAGCGGCGAATCAATGGATGTCGTGTATCTGGACTTCTCCAAAGCATTTGACACTGTACCTCAGGGCCGGCGTCATAACCCGGCATCCCCGGGCAAGTGCCGGGGCCCAATGCTCCTGGGGGGGCCCACTGAGCTGCTATGAGCACTTCCATCAATACAGATGGGAGCTCTCACTGCTGTCATTTCAGTTACGCAGTACCCCTTTGGTGGGGCCCTCTGAGCTGCAGAGACTCAGACACACCCCCTCTACACAGGACACACTGCCTGAGGAGAGAGACCGGAGGGCTGCAGCTGGAGCTGAAGACAGTCTGTGAGTGAGTCTGCAGTCTGCACTGTGAATGTCTCTTGTCTGTGGGACAGAAGGGGGGGTCTCTTCGATCGGCTGCTGCTTCATTCTATTTAGGCTACTTTCACACTAGCGTTCGGGCGGATCCGTTCTGAACGGATCCGCCCATAATAATGCAGACGGAGGCTCCGTTCAGTACGGATCCGTCTGCATTATTTTAGCAAAAAAAAGCTAAGTGTGAAAATAGCCTAGTACGGATCCGTCCAGACTTTCAATGTAAAGTCAATGGGGGACGGATCCGCTTGAAGATTGAGCCACATTGTGGCATCTTCAAACGGATCCGTCCCCATTGACTTACATTGTAAGTCTGGACGGATCCGCACGCCTCCGCACGGCCAGGCGGACACCCGAACGCTGCAAGCAGCGTTCAGCTGTCCGCCTGTCCGTGCGGAGGCGAGCGGAGCGGAGGCTGAACGCCGCCAGACTGATGCAGTCTGAGCGGATCCGCCTCCATTCAGACTGCATCAGGGCTGGACGGCTGCGTTCGGGTCCGCTCGTGAGCTCCTTCAAACGGAGCTCACGAACGGAAACCCGAACGCTAGTGTGAAAGCAGCCTTAGTTGTGTTACTGTTTCATTAAGCAGTTTGCCCCCATGACACCTGCCCCCCCCCATATCCTGTCCTATCTTATCCTCATGGGGCCCCTGCTGTCTCCTTTCCTCCCTCATGTATCCAGAGCTCCTGTCCCACCCTCCTATCTCCTGTTGCTGCCCTGCACAGACCTCCTGCCACTACTTGTATGAATCCCCCTCAGAGCCCCTTCCCCCTACTTGCTGTGTCCACCCTCCTGTCC